>NC_059200.1:2158569-2517319 GCF_020615455.1 Coregonus clupeaformis | reverse complement strand
GTCTCCAACCCAATCATCAAGTTTGCTGACGACACAACAGCGGTAGGCCTGATTACCAACAACAACGAGATCGCCTACAGGGAGGATGTGAGAATTCTGGTGGAGTTGTGCCAGGAAAATAACCACTCCCTCAACGTCAACAAATCAAAGGAGATGATCATGGACTACAGGAGACAGCAGAGAGAGCATGCCCGCATCTACATCGACGGGCTGCAGTAGAGAGGGTCAAAAGCTTCAAGTTCCTCTGCATCACTGAGGACCTGAAATTGCCCCTCCATACCAACAGCGTGATGAAGAGGGTGCAACAGGTCATCAGACTTTTAAACGGTCATCACTAGCCAGCCTCTGCCCGGCACCCTGCCCTGAACCTTAGAGACTGCTGCCCTATGTACATAGTCATTAAACACTGGTAACTTTAATAATGTTTACATACTGTTTTACCCACTTTATATGTATATAATGTATTCTAGTCATGGCTAGGGCTGTGGCAGTCATGCCATTTTGTCAGCCGGTGATTGTCAAGCAAATAACTGTCGGTCTCACGTTAATTGACCGTTAATTAACATAAACACATTTAGCATCTCCTGGCTTCAACACATAGCCTACAAGCCACTGATGCAGACCTTTGGAAAATTTACATTTAAAAAAGTATAATAATTAGCCTACACCTTCACAATAAATCCATTATTTATTTTAGACAGGTCTAAAGAAACATGATATGAAGAAAATGTAGTCTATTTCAGAAGAACAGAATAGCATCCTCTGAGTTGTCCTTATGTTAGGTAATGATCTGGCTATGCCATATGGCCCTGGGCTACACTAGTTCATTTAGCAGACAATTTATATTATTTTATATTATGAAGAATACAATTGAACAAAGCTGAATAAAATAGAAAGGATATTTTCTCCAAACGATTTGAGGGAGTGAGCATATGCGGCTATTCTGTGTTGCGCGGTTAACAAAGAAATAGGTACTCCTATATGCTTAATTTAGAGTTAGTAATGTAACTTTAGTTGTTCTACAAACGTTGGGCTATATATTTAGATGTTTAATACATTGTAAGGCTGCATGATGCCACTCTAATGATGATTTGAAAAAAGTTGCTTGAAAGGCATCAGCTCTGCTTTGTTTTTTGCACAGTCTGTACACACTTCATCAGTCTCTCATTCATAATTTGACAAGCACTTGATAAAGCCTCGAATTTCCCGGCGGCATCCCCTTTGTGTGGCCGTAAAGAAATCCATGCCTTTTGCAGCCAGTGGCTGTTGTTCCCTTCTCCCTGAGTGCTGTCTGCTCCAAAGCACCTCTCACTCACTTGGCTCTCCATTACGTGATCGGGGCTTTCTCACAGGCTACAAGTGAAGACAGACACTTCGGTGATGCAACTTTGCGCGTCCTTATTCAATTCCAAGGTGCATATTGAAGATATTGGAAGAACTGTCCACATTTACTTTTCGTCAGCCGAAAAAAAGATGAGTAGGCCTAACGAACAGCAATAGCACTAGCCTATGTCAATCTCCCATTGTACAAAAGTTGACCTATTCTATTCTGTGCCAGAAATAAATATTCCAAACATAGTCTGTGACAGTTGTGGGATGCGATAGATCCCAAATGAATACAACCACTAGCATAAAAAAAAAACTTTTGACCCAATGAGGCTGACGCAACAGATCAGAACGTTTAGCTTAAAATGTGACTAACTATTACGCTATTTCTTCACATTATAAGCGCAGCAATGCGCACACGGCAGTATAAGCGCAAATGTTCCATTAGCGGGAAAACACCATTATCAAAAGTGACAGCAAATGCAATTATGCATGTAATGCTTTTATTATAAAGGTGCATTTTTATGGTGAAAATGATCTTCCCCAAACTTGAAACTCACGTGCTGCTTATGTATGCCAGTTAGGCTCTACACCCCTTGTAAAGCCGATTAATGTGCTTAATTTTAAGAAGTTATTTGGCCACTTTAGTTGTGATACAAACCTTATCAAAACATATACAGTGAGGGAAAAAAGTATTTGTTCCCTTGCTGGTTTTGTACATTTGCCCACTGACAAAGAAATGATCAGTCTATAATTTTAATGGTAGGTTTATTTGAACAGTGAGAGACAGAATAACAACAAAAAAATCCAGAAAAACGCATGTCAAAAATGTTATAAATTGATTTGCATTTTAATGAGGGAAATAAATATTTGACCCCTCTGCAAAACATGACTTAGTACTTGGTGGCAAAACCCTTGTTGGCAATCACAGAGGTCAGACGTTTCTTGTAGTTGGCCACCAGGTTTGCGCACATCTCAGGAGGGATTTTGTCCAACTCCTCTTTGCAGATCTACTCCAAGTCATTAAGGTTTCGAGGCTGACATTTGGCAACTCGAACCTTCAGCTCCCTCCACAGAGTTTCTATGGGATTAAGGTCTGGAGACTGGCTAGGCCACTCCAGGACCTCAATGTGCTTCTTCTTGAGCCACTCCTTTGTTGCCTTGGCCGTGTGTTTTGGGTCATTTTCATACTGGAATACCCATCCACAACCCATTTTCAATGCCCTGGCTGAGGGAAGGAGGTTCTCACCCAAGATTTGATGGTACATGGCCCCGTCCATCGTCCCTTTGATGCGGTGAAGTTGTCCTGTCCCCTTAGCAGAAAAACACCCCCAAAGCATGATGTTTCCACCTCCATGTTTGACAGTGGGGATGGTGTTCTTGGGGTCATAGGCAGCATTCCTCCTTCTCCAAACACGGCGAGTTGAGTTGATGCCAAAGAGCTCCATTTTGGTCTCATTTGACCTCAACACTTTCACCCAGTTGTCCTCTGAATCATTCAGATGTTCATTGGCAAACTTCAGACGGGCATGTACAGTGGGGAGAACAAGTATTTGATACACTGCCGATTTTGCAGGTTTTCCTACTTACAAAGCATGTGGAGGTCTGTAATTTGTATCATATGTACACTTCAACTGTGAGAGACGGAATCTAAAACAAAAATCCAAAAAATCACATTGTATGATTTTTAAGTAATTAATTTGCATTTTATTGCATGACATAAGTATTTGATACATCAGAAAAGCAGAACTTAATATTTGGTACAGAAACCATTGTTTGCAATTACAGAGATCATACGTTTCCTGTAGGTCTTGACCAGGTTTGCACACACTGCAGCAGGGATTTTGGCCCACTCCTCCATACAGACCTTCTCCAGATCCTTCAGGTTTCGGGGCTGTCGCTAGGCAATACGGACTTTCAGCTCCCTCCAAAGATTTTCTATTGGGTTCAGGTCTGGAGACTGGCTAGGCCACTCCAGGACCTTGAGATGCTTCTTACGGAGACACTCCTTAGTTGCCCTGGCTGTGTGTTTCGGGTCGTTGTCATGCTGGAAGACCCAGCCACGATCCATCTTCAATGCTCTTACTGAGGGAAGGAGGTTGTTGGCCAAGATCTTGCGATACATGTCCCCATCCATCCTCCCCTCAATACGGTGCAGTCGTCCTGTCCCCTTTGCAGAAAAGCATCCCCAAAGAATGATGTTTCCACCTCCATGCTTCACGGTTGGGATGGTGTTCTTGGGGTTGTACTCATCCTTCTTCTTTCTCCAAACACGGCGAGTGGAGTTTAGACCAAAAAGCTCTATTTTTGTCTCATCAGACCACATGACCTTCTCCCATTCCTCCTCTGGATCATCCAGATGGTCATTGGCAAACTTCAGACGGGCCTGGACATGCGCTGGCTTGAGCAGGGGGACCTTGCGTGCGCTGCAGGATTTTAATCCATGACGGCATAGTGTGTTACTAATGGTTTTCTTTGAGACTGTGGTCCCAGCTCTCTTCAGGTCATTGACCAGGTCCTGCCGTGTAGTTCTGGGCTGATCCCTCACCTTCCTCATGATCATTGACGCCCCACGAGGTGAGATCTTGCATGGAGCCCCAGACCGAGGGTGATTGACCGTCATCTTGAACTTCTTCCATTTTCTAATAATTGCGGCAACAGTTGTTGCCTTCTCACCAAGCTGCTTGCCTATTGTCCTGTAGCCCATCCCAGCCTTGTGCAGGTCTACAATTTTATCCCTGATGTCCTTACACAGCTCTCTGGTCTTGGCCATTGTGGAGAGGTTGGAGTCTGTTTGATTGAGTGTGTGGACAGGTGTCTTTTATACAGTTAACGAGTTCAAACAGGTGCAGTTAATACAGGTAATGAGTGAAGAACAGGAGGGCTTCTTAAAGAAAAACTAACAGGTCTGTGAGAGCCGGAATTCTTACTGGTTGGTAGGTGATCAAATACTTATGTCATGCAATAAAATGCAAATTAATTACTTAAAAATCATACAATGTGATTTTCTGGATTTTTGTTTTAGATTCCGTCTCTCACAGTTGAAGTGTACCTATGATAACAATTACAGACCTCTACATGCTTTGTAAGTAGGAAAACCTGCAAAATCGGCAGTGTATCAAATACTTGTTCTCCCCACTGTATATGTGCTTTCTTGAGCAGGGGGACCTTGCGGGCGCTGTAGTATTTCAGTCCTTCACGGCGTAGTGTGTTACCAATTGTTTTCTTGGTGACTATGGTCCCAGCTGCCTTGAGATCATTGACAAGATCCTCCTGTGTAGTTCTGGGCTGATTTCTCACCGTTCTCATGATCATTGGAACTCCACGAGGTGAGATCTTGCATGCAGCCCCAGGCCGAGGGAGATTGACAGTTATTTTGTGTTTCTTCCATTTGCGAATAATCACACCAACTGTTGTCACCTTCTCACCAAGCTGCTTGGCGATGGTCTTGTAGCCCATTCCAGCCTTGTGTAGGTCTACAATCTTGTCCCTGACATCCTTGGAGAGCTCTTTGGTCTTGGCCATGGTGGAGAGTTTGGAATCTGATTGATTGATTGCTTCTGTGGACAGGTGTCTTTTATACAGGTAACAAACTGAGATTAGGAGCACTCCCTTTAAGAGTGTGCTCCTAATCTCAGCTCGTTACCTGTATAAAAGACACCTGGGAGCCAGAAATCTTTCTGATTGAGAGGGGGTCAAATACTTATTTCCCTCATTAAAATGCAATCAATTTATAACATTTTTGACATGCGTTTTTCTGGATTTTATTGTTGTTATTCTGTCTCTCACTGTTCAAATATACCTACCAATAAAATTATAGACTGATCATTTCTTTGTCAGTGGGCAAACGTACAAAATCAGCAGGGGATCAAATACTTTTTTCCCCTCACTGTAGGCCTATGGGCTAGGCTACATGAGGTGTGCGACTATGATTCGAAAAAGTTGAGAGAAAAAAAGGCATTGTTTCTTGCATTACGCTGGGCATCATTCACAAGTGTTAATATATAATTCACAAGTGATAGGCTAATATTGTCACCCATCAGACTATTCTTGATTTAATCTTGTCTTTACATATACTAAATAATATATGTGTGAAATTTGTTTTGATTTAGAATGGAACATTATCATGCACCGGTCTCGAAACAGGGGCAGGGGAAAAAATAAATGTAATCTATGCACTTAAATAGCGAATGGAGGACGCTTTTCCCGTGGTTCATTTTCATGCCTGCCTGGTAGGCTATACTCCTGTTGTAAAGAGAAGCAATGTGCTTAATATTAGGAAAGTTGAGAAATAAATATACTAGGCCTAGCCTATAGAAAGCTGATGGGATCCTCCTCTTTTTAATAGAGGCCATCAATCTGGGTAGGGGAGGGAATGGCCGGCAGGGGATGTAGCTCAGTTGGTAGAGCATGGCGTTTGCAACGCCAGGGTTGTGGGTTCGATAAAATAATGTATGCGTTAACTGTAAGTTGCTCTGGATAAGAGCGTCTGCTAAATGACTAAAATGTAAATGTAAATGTTTTCTCGGGCAATTGCATAGCCTATAGAAATGTTGCGCAACAGAGCTCATGGGCTCTCATGAAGTGTTTGATTAGATTTTCGATTACATTTGCATTGATGTCAGAGTGATTAGAGGGACAATAGTGTGCTGAGTACCAGGCAGTTAGCAAGTTTGGTAGGCTACTAATGACCATCAGCAGCATCAGAGCTTGGAGAAGCCTAATTACCATGACTACCGGTCACGTGGAATTTGACTGCTTCCATGACTCGTGACCGCCGGTGTGGCGGTAATACGGTCACCGCAACAGCCCTAGTCATGGCTATATACATTAGGTGTACAAAACATCAAAAACACCTACTCCTTCCATGACATAGACTGACCAGGTGAATCCAGGTGAAAGCTATGATCCCTTATTGATGTCACTTTATAAATCAACTTCAATTAGTTTTTGATGTAGGTGAGGAGACAGGTTAAATAATAATTTTCAAGCCTTGAGACAATTGAGACATGGATTGTGTTTGTGTGCCATTCAGAGGTTGAATGGGCAAAACAAAATATTTAAGTGAACAGCGTATGGTGGTAGGTGTCAGGCGCTCCGGTTTGTCTCAAAAACTGCAACAATGTTGGGTTTTTCACGCTCAACAGTTTCCCATGTGTATCAAGAATGGTCCACCACCCAAAGGACATCCAGCCAACTTGACACAATTGTGGGAAGCATTGGAGTCAACATGGGCCAGCATTTATATTCCGGACTCTGACATTGCTCGTTCTGATATTTCTTAATTTCTTTCATTTTACTTTTTTATTATGTGTGTATTGTTTTGTATTAATAAGTATTACTGCACTGTTGGAGCTAGAAACACAAGCATTCCGCTGCAACTGCGATAACATCTGCAAATCTGTGATGTTATCGCGATCAATAAACGTGTATTTCATTTTAAATCCCTCCATAGTATCACCTACAGTGGGGAAAAAAAGTATTTAGTCAGCCACCAATTGTGCATGTTCTCCCACTTAAAAAGATGAGAGAGGACTGTAATTTTCATCATAGGTACACATCAACTATGACAGACAAATTGAGGAGAAAAAATCCAGAAAATCACATTGTAGGATTTTTAATGAATTTATTTGCAAATTATGGTGGAAAATAAGTATTTGGTCAGCTACAAACAAGCAAGATTTCTGGCTCTCACAGACCTGTAACTTCTTCTTTAAGAGGCTCCTCTGTCCTCCACTCGTTACCTGTATTAATGGCACCTGTTTGAACTTGTTATCAGTATAAAAGACACCTGTCCACAACCTCAAACAGTCACACTCCAAACTCCACTATGGCCAAGACCAAAGAGCTGTCAAAGGACACCAGAAACAAAATTGTAGACCTGCACCAGGCTGGGAAGACTGAATCTGCAATAGGTAAGCAGCTTGGTTTGAAGAAATCAACTGTGGGAGCAATTATTAGGAAATGGAAGACATACAAGACCACTGATAATCCCAGCTCCACTGATAAAATGATCACAAGAATGGTGAGCAAAAATCCCAGAACCACACGGGGGGACCTAGTGAATGACCTGCAGAGAGCTGGGACCAAAGTAACAAAGCCTACCATCAGTAACACACTACGCCGCCAGGGACTCAAATCCTGCAGTGCAGACGTGTCCCCCTGCTTAAGCCAGTACATGTCCAGGCCCGTCTGAAGTTTGCTAGAGTGCATTTGGATGATCCAGAAGAGGATTGGGAGAATGTCATATGGTCAGATGAAACCAAAATATAACTTTTTGGTAAAAACTCAACTCGTCGTTTTGGAGGACAAAGAATGCTGAGTTGCATCCAAAGAACACCATACCCACTGTGAAGCATGGGGGTGGAAACATCATGCTTTGGGGCTGTTTTTCTGCAAAGGGACCAGGACGACTGATCCGTGTAAAGGAAAGAATGAATGGGGCCATGTATCGTGAGATTTTGAGTGAAAACCTCCTTCCATCAGCAAGGGCATTGAAGATGAAACGTGGCTGGGTCTTTCAGCATGACAATGATCCCAAACACACCGCCCGGGCAACGAAGGAGTGGCTTCGTAAGAAGCATTTCAAGGTCCTGGAGTGGCCTAGCCAGTCTCCAGATCTCAACCCCATAGAAAATCTTTGGAGGGAGTTGAAAGTCCGTGTTGCCCAGCGACAGCCCCAAAACATCACTGCTCTAGAGGAGATCTGCATGGAGGAATGGGCCAAAATACCAGCAACAGTGTGTGAAAACCTTGTGAAGACTTACAGAAAACGTTTGACCTGTGTCATTGCCAACAAAGGGTATATAACAAAGTATTGAGAAACTTTTGTTATTGACCAAATACTTATTTTCCACCATAATTTGCAAATAAATTCATTAAAAATCCTACAATGTGATTTTCTAGATATTTTTTCCTCATTTTGTCTGTCATAGTTGACATGTACCTATGATGAAAATTACAGGCATCTCTCATCTTTTTAAGTGGGAGAACTTGCACAATTGGTGGCTGACTAAATACTATTTTTCCCCACTGTATATGAAAGTAGCTTGTGATGTATTTAGAACGTGATTATAACCTTTAATCTGATTTGCTGAACAGAGGCATAGCAGGTCATCTATATCAGATCTCATCGTGTGAGGCCTCTTGTTCGGTTGTGTGTGTGATGTGAGTGCATGGGGGGAATGATCAAGCAACAGGAGGCACTTAAATAGTCTGTGATGTGTAAAATTACATTTTAGCGACATATGCCACTTTATTTTGTGTAAGTGTGCTTCCTTGTGTGTGCGTTGCCATCCTCCAACCAACCCCCTCCTCCCGTTTACAATCTTGACCCAGTAAATACTCCCTAAGCTGATCCTCAGCTACCTACAGGATCCAGCCTAAGACAACACAAGCTCTCAGCAGCCTGTGTGCATCTAACAGCCAGTGACCAAATGCCCATGTTTACCATATGCATTTCTATGAGATCTGTATACGTATCTATGAGAGTCACACCACTGTCTGTCTGGCCTCATCATCAACATGCCAGGGGACATGCCTCGGCTGACAGACAGCTGGCAGAGAAGCTGAGATTTCACTGGAGAGAGCGAGATGGAGAGTGGAGGAAGAGAATGAGAGAAATAGAGAGAGAGAGAGAGAGAGAGAGAGAGAGAGAGAGAAATTATGATGATCATGATGAGTGAAAGCAGATAAGTCATGCCAACATTGATGCAGTTAACGTGGCAACACGGTCTCAAGTCTCCCAGTCAAAGCTATTAACACCTTAAGTCTCCTCAACTTCAAATAGTTGACAACATTCTTGGCTGTGCTTCCCCCTCATAAACAAGGAGAAACATACTGTATGCTGAGTAGTTAAGCCTTAAAGCCAGTTCCAGTCATAAATCAAGTGTTCCTTCTGATAGATTATGATGGATGTTCATTACACATCAAATAGATTCTGGGCCAGAGAGTTATGACCATAATATTGGACAACATCCATGCAGTTTTAAAGTTGTTCTTAGAGCCAAGCTGAAACATTACAGGGATATGTTTATTCACTTAGAAATCAATTATCTCAGCTCTGTTCAGAGTCTAGAAGGAGTCTTTTACCTAATTGGAGTCGAGACCCGAGATTGACGGTTTGGTTGTTTGAACATTAAAACGCTGTAACCTCCAAATTACTTTCTGAAAGCGAAACAACCCCTCACTGGGCCACATCATTTGTAATGAATAGGGCTGCTTTCCCCCCTGAAAAGCACCTCAATCCAGTTTCTTGATTTGTTTTGGTAGCGCTCTACTCTCTTCATTTTATACAGACTGACAGGCACACTTGTTAGAACATGTTTGTGAACACACTAACCACGGTTTGATTTTCATATGGAAAATGTTTACTTGCCATGTACTGAGAGCAGAGACTGTGTGTGAATGTTTCTTTCAACAGAGCATATAATTAACAGATTTCTAGACATGACCTCGAGAGCCTTCTGGTTCCCCTTGAGGGCAAGTCGGTGAAAGCGAGCGAGAGAGAGAGGTGATTAGTAGGTATAACACCTAGCAGTCTCCCCCCCTACTGCCCACATATAACAAGAATAATCATTCTTCATTCTTGTGTATATTTTATTCCTCGTGTTATTATTTTTCTTTCATTGTCGGGAAAGAGCTCGTAAGCAAGCATTTCACACCTGTTATATTCGGTGCATGTGACCAATACAATTTTATTTTATTTAAAACAGACAGTTCTACAGTATCTCTACCTTGTAAATTAAATCAAGAAAGTCACTGAATTTTTATCAAGACAAAATTATCAATTTCCATATCCCAAACAAATAGTCTCATGTAGTTCCGTGTAGCTCAGTTGGTAGAGCATGGCACTTGCAACGCCAGAGTTGTGGGTTCGATTCCCACGGGGGGCCAGTATGAAGAAGAAAAAAAATGTATGCACTCACTAATTGTAAGTCGCTCTGGATAAGAGCGTCTGCTAAATGACTAAAATGTAAATAGGCCTATACAGTAGGTATGAAAATATCTGATTGAGCCCCTTGTTTGGTTCGTTGAAGTCAAAATTACAACTGGAAGCAGAGGTGTTTAAATATTCATTAGCAGTAGGAGCAGCTTTCTAATCAGGACTGTGGCTGAGCATAGCAGAGCTGAACAAGGCAGAGTTCAGCAGAGCAGGCAAGGCCCTGTAGCCTGTGTGAGCCACTACTGTCAATTCTCCCTTCCTTTCCCCTCCACAACCTCTTTCCACCTTCCCCCTCCCCCCTGCAGTGAGCTGCTGGCCCTGGCCCCCCCCACTCTGGAGGGGGAGGATTAGGGGAGAGCAATAATATTATGCATTACGCTCTGACCACCCTGATGCAATCAATGCTCCATTTTACAGGAGTCCTTTCGGGGAGAGAGAGAGGAGAAAGAAGTAAGGGAGGAGAGGGGCTGTATGGCTGGCTGGGCAGGCGGCGGTGTACCACAACAGGCAGGCAGGCAGGAAGGCAATAGGCAGGCAGGTAGAGAGGCAGGCAGGCAATTGACAGTACACTATAGCATCAGGCAGGCAGGCACTAGGCCAGCAGTGGTGTGAGGCTCCTCTCTGCTCTGTCTCTGACATGTTTCCAGTGTGGTGCAGAGCTGAAGCCTGAGCCCTGTGGGAGCAGGATGTGACGGGTGGGCCAGACACTGAGGAGCTGTTGACAAGCAGGACCTTTCCCCCTCACGCCTCCCCCTGCGCCTCCCCCCGCACCTCCCCCTGCCTCATCCTTCCCTGCTCCCACAACTTCTGTATTAAGGCCATTACTGAACAGGGCCCAGAGCAAGCCTCAGAGAGAGAACCACAGAGAGAGAGAGAGAGAGAGGGGGTGGAGTATGGGTGGCGGGTAGGTGGAGAGAGAGATATCCACTACCTCAATGCATTTTAATGTAGGCCTTCAGACCATAGGCCACACGTAATAAACTTCACTGACTACCCTACATGCACATCTATAATATTAACTTTATAGACTGTGTAGCCTGTGATATCACTTTCACTGCCCATGGACTCATGCCAAATGCCTGGAAGAATGTCAATTGCCTTGAGGGTATGGAACCAAACACCTTCCATTCTGTTCACTAATGGCACAAGATTGCCCAGGCTTGGATTACATTTATTGCACAGCTTTATAGAATAGAAAACTGTATTAAATGACAAAGATATACCAAGTTAGAACATTTAAAAAAAGGAATGCCCATGCAGTCATTAAAGTAAGTATGAAAAATGTATGCACTCACTAACTGTAAGTCGCTCTGGATAAGAGCGTCTGCTAAATGACTAAAATGTAAAATGTAACTAAAGGCCCAGCACAGTCAAAAATGTGATTTTCCTGTGTTTTATTAACATTTCCACACTATGAGGTTGGAATAATACTGTGAAATTGTGAACATGATGATAACGCCACTATAGCGTAAGAGCTGTTTGAAAAGACCACCAGAAATTTCAGCCTGTTTTGGTGGATTGCGTTTTGGCCGGTCTGGTGACATCACCAGGTGGTAAATTAGTTAATAGACCAATAAGAAAGAGTTCTAAACCTCTCTGCCAATAAGAGCACATTTTCAGTTTTCCCCTCCCCACTCAGACCACTCCCAGACATTCCTAGCTAAATTCTTGCTTGAGAAATCTCTCTCTCTCTCTTTCTCTCTCTCTCACCCATACACTTTCATAACAACCAGATATACAGCCAGGGGCGGTGTGTTCAATAGGGCGATATGGGCGACGCACTGCCAAACGGGAAAAGGAAGGGATTTTTTTTCTAATCAATTATATCACGGCAACAGTAGTTATCAGTGTTGTAATCTAGATGTCTGATCTGCCACAGTGCCACTAAATGTCCAATCAGGCTAAAGTCGTGCTTCAAATGCCCCCCCCTTTTGGGGCGATTTCAGTCAGGTTGAAAATCGCCCAGAAGTCTCTCATAGCCTCTAATGTAAAATCAATTTTTTTCAAATATCAGAGCTTTCAATACAATCTCTATGGGTTTCTGAGGGCTTGCACTTACGCGCTTTCGTCATACGTAACGTAACCATGAACGTAACTAAAAAAAAGAGCGGGTAGCCTCATCAATCAATTCACTACTACTGTGAAAATGGCTATAGCGTTCAGTGCAACTCGATTGTCTCTTTGAAATAAGTTACTTTTTTGTCGGCGAACAAATGAAGATAAATTGGCAACGAAACAATTAGGACCTCCCAGACCAAATTTAATAATTCAACAGGTTTCTACTAAAGGGGGGAAGTCCTACACCCGAGGATTTTCCAAAAATTGGTACGAACGAAAAAACCTGGCTAGCAGGCTGCGATGTAGCTAATGCAGTCTTCTGCTACCCCCTGCTTACTCTTTCACCCTGAAGGCGGCACGGCAGACAGCACCGCTTGGACAGCGACTGGTGTGTAACGGACATGCACCATCTTTCAGGAAAGATTAAGAAACATGAGCTGTCAAAGACCCACATGGATAGCTGTTTGAGATTGTCTGCTTTGGGGAGAGTGAACATTCCCACTCAACTGGATGAGGGATACAGGCTAGCTGTCCGCCGCCACAACGATGAGGTTAGTGTTGATAATCACAAGTTTACTGGAGAACTGAAACTGACAAGGCTGACAAGATAGGACCCTTTTGTCCATTGTTATTGGATAGGAACAGAACTTATAACCAGCTCCTGACCTAAATAGATCTTAGCACAACATTTTACTCAACATATCATATTCCATATTCACTATAACAAATATATTTACTACGACATTAGCAAGAACCGCCACATCCTCAGCCGGCTAATCCAGTGTGTGAAGTTTTGCGGAGTGTTTGAGTTAGCTTTGCGAGGCAAAGATGAAACTGAGGGCTCCACCAACCCTGGTAAGCCAACACTTTTGAGATCAGTCAATAAATGCTTCTGGTATTGACTTATATGCTGCCCCTGTCTTCATGTTGTTGCTGGACATATCTTTTTTAAAATGTGTGTAGGTCACCTAAATCATCAGAAAAATTGCCCCCCCTGAGAATTTTTTCAGGAGCCGCCACTGTATACAGCTGTGGAAAAAATTAAGAGACCACTGCAAATTTTTCTTAAATCAGCATCTCTACATGTATGACAGCCATGTATGTTGAATTCCAACACAGGCACACCTCATTCTACTGAATTAGGTACTGATTAGGTGATCACCTGAACTAAATCTTATTTAATGAGGAAAAGTATAAAAACCACTGCTGTGGTCATCACTATCCTCTTGCAATAGGACCAGCTGGATGGTAGAAACAGTGTTAATAGTACCTCAAAAGTAATATTAATCAAAAAATAACTATTGGCCATGCCAAAAGAGTTGAAAAGGAACGTTTTGAGTGAAGAAAAGAAGGGTTCAATTCTGGCTTTACTGGCAGAGGGATACAGTGAGCGTCAGGTTGCTTCCGTCCTTAAAATTTCAAAGACGGCGGTTCATAAGAACAAGGTCAAGCAGCAGACATTGGGGACAACAAAGCTACAGACCGGCAGAGGGCGAAAACGACTCTCTACTGACCGGGATGACCGCCAACTCATTCAAATATCACTCAACAACCGTAGGATGACATCAAGTGACCTACAAAAAGAATGGCAAACGGCAGCTGGAGTGAAGTGCATGGCGAGGACGGTTCGAAACAGGCTCCTAGGGGCAGGGCTGAAGTCGTGCAAAGCTAGAAAAAAGCCCTTCATCAATGAGAAGCAAAGAAGAGCCAGGCTGAGGTTTGCAAAAGACCATAAGGATTGGACCGTAGAGGACTGGAGTAAGGTAATCTTCTCTGATGAGTCCAATTTTCAGCTTTGCCCAACACCTGGTCGTCTAATGGTTAGACAGAGACCTGGAGAGGCCTACAAGCCTCAGTGTCTCGCACCCACTGTGAAATTTGGTGGAGGATCGGTGATGATCTGGGGGTGCTTCAGCAAGGCTGGAATCGGGCAGATTTGTCTTTGTGAAGGACGCATGAATCAAGCCACGTACAAGGTTGTCCTGGAATAAAACTTGCTTCCTTTTGCTCTGACATTGTTCCCCAACTCTGAGGATTGTTTTTTCCAGCAGGACAATGCGCCATGCCACACAGCCAGGTCAATCAAGGTGTGGATGGAGGACCACCAGATCAAGACCCTGTCATGGCCAGCCCAATCTCCAGACCTGAACCCCATTGAAAACTTCTGAAATGTGATCAAGAGGAAGATGGATGGTCACAAGCCATCAAACAAAGCCGAGCTGCTTGAATTTTTGCGCTAGGAGTGGCATAAAGTTACCCAATATCAATGTGAAAGACTGGTGGAGAGCATGCCAAGACGCATGAAAGCTGTGATTGAAAATCAGGGTTATTCCACCAAATATTGATTTCTGAACTCTTCCTAAGTTAAAACATTACTATTATGTTGTTTAAAAATGAACATGAACTTATTTTCTTTGCATTATTCAAGGTCTGACAACACTGCATCTTTTTTGTTATTTTGACCAGTTGTCATTTTCTGCAAATAAATGCTCTAAATGACAATATTTTTATTTGGAATTTGGGAGAAATGTTGTCAATAGATTATAGAATAAAACAAAAATGTTATTTTTACCCAAACACATACCTATAAATAGTCAAACCAGAGAAGCTGATCATTTTGCAGTGGTCTCTTAATTTTTTACGCAGCTGTATATACACTAGATATACAAAAGTATGTGGACAACCCTTCAAATCAGTGAATTTGGCTATTTCAGCCACACCCGTTGCTGACAGGTGTATAAAATCGAGCACACAGCCATGCAATCTCAATAGACAAACATTGGCAGTAGAATGGCCTTACTGAAGAGCTCAGTGACTTTCAACATGGCACCGTCATAGGATGCCACCTTTCAAACAAGTCATTTCGTCAAATTTCTGCCCTGCTAGAACTGCCCTGGTCAACTGTAAGTGCTGTTATTGTGAAGTGGAAACATCTAGGAGCAACAGCAGCTCAGCCACGAAGTGGTAGACTACACAAGCTTACAGAACGGGACCGCCGAGTGCTGAAGCTCGTAGCGCGTAAAAATCGTCTGTCCTTGGTTGCAACACTCACTCCAAACTGCATCTGGAAGCAACGTCAGCACAATAACTGTTCGTCGGGAGCTTCATGAAATGGGTTTCCATGGCCAGGCAGCCGCACACAAGCCTATGATCACCATGCGCAATGCCAAGCATCGGCTGGAGTGGTGTAAAGCTCGCCGCTACTGGACATCTGACAGTCCGACGAACGAATCTGGGTTTGGCGAATGCCAGGAGAACGCTACCTGCCCCAATGCATAGTGCCAACTGTAAAGTTTGGTGGAGGAGGAATAATGGTCTGGGGCTGTTCTTCATGGTTCGGGCCAGGTCCCTTAGTTCCAGTGAAGGGAAATCTTAACACTACAGCATACAATGACATTCTAGACGATTATGTGCTTCCAACTTTGTGGCAACAGTTTGGGGAAGGCCCTTTCCTGTTTCAGCATGGCAATGCCCCCATGCACAAAGCGAGGTCCATACAGAAATGGTTTGTCGAGATCGGTGTGGAAGAACTTGACTGGCTTGCACAGAGCCCTGACCTCAACCCCATCAAACACCTTTGGGATGAATTGGAACGCCAACTGCGAGCCAGGCCTAATCGCCCAACATTAGTCCCCGACCTCACTAATGCTCTTGTAGCTGAATGGAAGCAATTTCCTGCAGCAATGTTCCAACATCTAGTGGAAAGCCTTCCCAGAAGAGTGGAGACTGTTATAGCGGGGGGGGCAACTCCATATTAATGCCCATGATTTTGGAATGAGATGTTCGACGAGCAGGTGTCCACATACTTTGGTCATGTAGTGTATAAAGTATATTGTAAGTCAAATCCACCCCTAACAACATTCTACTTTGACAGTTGACCTGTGAGTCACATTGCTGTAGACAGTGTTTGTTGTCTCTATACATCTAACACTACAGCTCCAGTACAGATACAGCTCCAGTAGGCAGTCAACACGTTTATGCTTGCTAATCTACCATGGCAGGCAGGCAGCTTGGGAGATTGTAAACCTTACAGATAGCTATTGTTTCATCTCTGAGCTGTGCAAGCTTTGCTTTGCATGCTGATGGAACTCTACTGTAGTAGCCAGACACACACACATAACACTCTTTCTCATGTTTAGATGGAACTGTAGCAGCTTAACACAAGCTCATGTTCTACCAATAACGCACCATGAGATTAAAACTGAAAAAGACACACTTCACTTCGTTGCCTTTCTGAATTACCTACAGTTATGACGGACTCACTAAAATAAAAATGGTACTAATCTTGCTTCAGTCGTCAAGGTCTTATCAACCTGTTCTTTAGCGGTAAAAATGTAAACAAATATTAAGTTAGTTGTTGAGTGGTTTAAGAATAATTTGTGTGTGCATGGAGAGTGAGAGAGAGAGAGAGAGAGAAAGAGATAGAGAGAGAGAGGGGTGAGAGAGAGAGAAAGAGAGTGGAGAGAGATTCAACTGTGTATACGTAGTCTTTAATTAGATTACACGTTGCCATTCATGTCCAAGCCTCTTGATTAGATGAGGTAAAATAAGACATGATCCTGGGGTGGAGGGAAGAGGAGGGGTGAGGGAGGGAGTGTGGTTAGTAGAGGGTAATGTGGGTGTAGTAGTAGGTTGTTGCTTTAGGAGGTAGTGAGGGAGGGAGTGAGTGAGTGAGGGGAGAGGGAGCTGAATATTAGTGAGTAAAGCTGACCTAGCCGATGTGAAATTCAATAAACTCCTCCTAAAAAGCCAGTTAAATGCACCTCACACCTCCAAATGAAGCAGATTAATATGACATGGAAGACAGCTCCGTGTGCGTTCACACACAGCCTTTTTAGTATGTAGAGGATCAGAGGAGAAGCATGTAGGGAATGTTTCATGAGCTATGATTTAATGGAGGAGATTAATGAAAAGAAGAGAGTGAGACGAGCTTGAAGCGGGAAACTAAGGTAAATGAGAGGATACAGCCGGCAAGCTTTTCATTCCACCAATAAATAAAAGTAAGAATCCAGAGAAAACATCTTCAATCTACAAAGGAGGTAAACTAACCCCCACTTAAATGTCAGCTGTTCACTCCCTTATGGTCAAGGAAACGGTATCGGAGCATGAGGTCTGATACCAACAGGCTCAGAGCCAGTTTCTATCTGTAAGCAAGATGGCGCCAACAGACACGGTCGCCCTGTTTCCAGCTCCTAGCCAACCTTGCAGAATTTTTTTGTTGTTGTGTTACTTTCTTACATTATTTGCTCAGAACGTTTCTTTCTACAAGCATTTCGCTGCACCTGCGATAACATCTGCAAATCTGTGTACGCGACCAATAAACTTTGATTTGATTTATCTACAAGCCATAAGACTGCTGAACTGAACTGGACTGGACTGACCACCTGCATTGACTCTCCGCACCTTAGCACACATGCACTCACGTACACACACGGTGAGGCATATATCTGTATCTGGGGCAAAAACTTTGTGATTTCCTGGGGCAAAAGTTTAGGATATCACCAGGTTGATTCCCGAGGCTGTGAGTAAGTCACCGGGGGCTGATACTGTCATGGTTCATGTGGGGTCAAATGACATTATGAAGGGCAGCTCAGAACAGCTGAAAATTGATTTTAAAGAACTGATTGGGTCTCTATTTGAGACCAACAAACACCCCATAATATCTGTCCCTCTGCCTTCCATAAATCGTGGCGTTGAACGGTTCAGCAGACTTTTAGCCCTCCATAACTGGCTACGAGACTATTGCAGCTCTGTGGGTGTAAAATGTTTTGACAATTTTGATACTGGAAACAAAGCTCGTATTATAAGGAGGATGGGATCCACCCAAATCATTTGGGTTCCTGGATCCTTTCACAGCATTATAAGGCTGCGTTGAGACAATGACTTATCAATGACCCAAGTCCAGCTAATTTGATCCCTACCATTGTGTCGCTGAGTTGTCATAATGATTCAGAAAATGTACATTATCCTAGGGGCGTTGGAAGACACAATGTAAATAACCTAATTTATTTCCCTCTTACTGCCCGGAATGCCTCTGCTGATCCTACAACTATTGTATGCAGTACTCATATGTCTATGAACCAGAGTAATAATGTTAGCACTGAGGTGGTGTGCCCTAGTAGGAAGTCCACTGTGGGCAGCTCACCCTGCACTAATAAAAATAACCAGAGTATGTCTACCTCTGCTGAGCTTCCCGTAAAGCAAGAAAAATAATCAAGCATCCCAGAAAAGTTTAAAAAATAGCCCACGTTAACATATGTAGCTAAGAAACAAGGTTCAGTAAATCAATAATTTGCTAGTAACAGATGACATTCATATTCTGACAATCTCTGAAACCTCATTTAGAAAAATACCTTTGATGATACAGTGGTAGCAATACAAGGTTATAACATTTACAGAAAAGACAGAAATGCCAACAGGGCGGTGTTGCGGTCTATATTCAGAACCACATTCCTGTAAAGCTTTGAGAGGATCTCATGTTAAATACTGTTTAAGTAATATGGCTACAGGTTCAACTGCCTCACCTAAAGCCCATTCTGGTGTTAAGCTGCTATAGACCACCAAGTGCTAATAGTCAGTATCTGGATAGCATGTGTGAAATGCTTGATAATATATTGATATCAATATAGAGGTATACTTTCTGGGTGATTTAAATATTGACTGGCTTTCATCAGGCTGCCCACTCAAGAGAAAGCTTCAAACTGTAACTAGTGCCTGCAACCTGGTTCAGGTTATCAATCAACATACCAGGGTAGTTACAAACAGTACAAGAATGAAATCATCAACATGTATTGATCATATCTTTACTAATGCTGCAGATAGTTGTTTGAAAGCAGTATCCAAATCCATTGGCTGTAGTAATCACAATATAGTAGCCATATCTAGGAAAACCAAAGTTTAAAAGGTTGGGCCTAATATTGTGTATAAGAGGTCATACAATACGTTTTGTAGTGATTCCTATGTTGTTGATGCGAATAATATTTGTTGGTCTGTGGTGTGTAATGACGAGCAACCAGACGCTGCAATTGACACATTTATGAAATTGCTTATCCCATTTACTAATTAGCATGCACCCATTAAAAAAATGACTGTAGAAACTGTTAAATCCCAGTGGATTGATGAGGAACTGACAAATTGTATGGTTGAGAGGGATGAGGCAAAAGAGATGGCAAATAGGTCTGGCTGTACAACCGATTGGCAAATGTACTGCAAATTTTAAAATCATCTGACTAAACTGAATAAAAAGAAGAAGAAACTACACTATGAAACAAAGATAAATGATATAAAGAATGACAGTAAAAAGCTTTGGAGCACCTTAAATGAAATTTTGGGCAAAAAGGCAAACTCCGCTCCATCATTCATTGAATCAGATGGCTCATTAATCACAAAACCCACTGATATTGCCAACTGCTTTAATGATTTTTTCATTGGCAAGATTAGCAAACTTAGTCATGACATGCCATCAACAAATGCTGACACTACACATCCAAGTATATCTGACCAAATTATGAAAGACAAACATTGTAATTTTGAATTCCGTAAAGTAAGTGTGGAAGAGGTGAAAAAAGTATTATTGTCAATCAACAATGACAAGCCACCGGGGTCTGACAACTTGGACGATATTGCCACTCCTATTTGCCATATATTAAATTTAAGCCTACTAGAAAGTGTGTGCCCTCAGGCCTGGAGGGAAGTAAAAGTTATTCCCCTATCTAAGAATAGTAAAGACCCCTTAACTGGCTCAAATAGCTGACCAATCAGCCTGTTACCAACCCTTAGTAAACCTTTGGAAAAAATGGTTTTTGACCAGATAAAATGCTACTTTACAGTAAACAAATTGACAACAGACTTTCAGCACGCTTATAGGGAAGGACATTCAACAAGCACAGCACTGACACAAATGACTGATGATTGGCTGAGAGAAATTGATGATAAAAAGATTGTGGGGGCTGTTTTGTTAGACTTCAGTATGGCTTTTGACATTATCGATCATGGTCTGTTGCTGGAAAAACGTATGTGTTATGCTTTACACCCCCTGCTATATTGTGGATAAAGAGTTACTTTTCTAACAGAAAACAGATGGTGTTCTTTAATGGAAGCCTCTCCAACAAAATCCAGGTAGAATCAGGAATTCCCCAGGGCAGCTGTCTAGGCCCCTTACTTTTTCAATCTTTACTAACGACATGACACTGGCTTTGAGTAAAGCCAGTTTTTCTATGTATGCGGATGACTCAACACTATACACGTCAGCTACCACTGCGACTGAAATGACAGCAACACTTAACAAAGAGTTGCAGTTAGTTTCAGAATGGGTGGCAAGGAATAAGTTAGTCCTAAATATTTCAAAAACTAAAAGTATTGTATTTGGGACAAATAATTCACTAAACCCTAAACCTCAACTAAATCTTGTAATAAATAATGTGGAAATAGAGCAAGTTGAGGTGACTAAACTGCTTGGACTAACCCTGGATTGTAAACTGTCATGGTCAAAACATATTGATACAACAGTAGCTAGGATGGGTAGAAGTCTGTCTATAATAAAGCGCTGCTCTGCATTCTTAACAGCACTATCAACAAGGCAGGTCCTACAGGCCCTAATTTTGTCACACCTGGACTACTGTTCAGTCGTGTGGTCAGGCGCCACAAAGAGGGACTTAGGAAAATTGCAATTGGCTCAGAACAGAGCAGCACGGCTGGCCCTTGGATGTACACAGAGAGCTAACATTAGTGTCAATCTCTCCTGGCTCAAAGTGGAGGAGAGATTGACTTCATCACTACTTGTATTTGTGAGAGGTATTGACATGTTGAATGCACCGAGCTGTCTGTTTGAACTACTGGCACACAGCTCGGACACCCATGCATACCCCACAAGACATGCCACCATAGGTCTCTTCACAGTCCCCAAGTCAAGAACAGACTATGGGAGGCGCACAGTACTACATAGAGCCATGACTACATGGAACTCTATTTCACATCAAGTAACTCATGCTAGCAGTAAAATTAGATTAAAAAACAGATATAAATACACCCTATGGAACAGCGGTGACTGTGAAGCAACACAAACATAGACACATGCATACAAACACAAGATAACATACGCACTATACACACGTACACATGGAATTTGTGTTATAGATATGGGGTAGTAGAGTAGAGGCCAGAGGGCACACACTTAATATGTTGTGAAATCTGTTACGAATATATTGTAATGTTTTTAATATGTATAACGGCCTTAATTTTGCTGGACCCCAGGAAGAGTAGCTGCTGCCTTGGCAGCAGCTAATGAGGATCCATAATAAATACAAATACAAATACAAATACACACACACTCACACACACACACTTCAGAAAGTATTCATACCCCTTGATTTATTCCACATTCTGTTGTGTTACAGCCTGAATTCAAAATAGATTAAATATATTATTTTCTCACCCATCTACATACAACACCCCATAATCACAAAGTGAAAACATGTTTTTTGACATTTTTGCTAATGTATTGAAAATGAAATACATAAATATCTAATTTACATAAGTATTCACACTCCTGAGTCAATACATGTTAGAATCACCTTTGGCAGCGATTACAGCTGTGAGTCTTTTGTGGTAAGTCTCTAAGAGCTTTGCACTCCTGGATTGTACAATATTTGCACATTATTGCACTTTTTAAAAATTCTTCAAGCTCTGTCAAGTTGGTTGTTGATCATTACTAGAAGGCCATTTTCAAGTCTTGCCATAGATGTTCAAGCCGATTTAAGTCAAAACTGTAACTAGGCCACTCAGGAACATTCAATATCATCTTGGTAACCAACTCCAGCGTATATTTGGCCTTGTGTTTAAGGTTATTGTCCTGCTGAAAGGTGAATTTGTCTCCCAGTGTCTGTTGGAAAGCAGACTGAAACAGGTTTTCCTCTAGGATTTTGCCTGTGCTTAGCTCTATTCCGTTTCTTTTTATCCTAAAAAAACTCCCTAGTCCTTGCCGATGACAAGCATACCCATAACATGACGCAGCCTCCATCATGCTTGAAAATATGAAGAGTGGTAGTCAGTGATGTGTTGTGTTGGATTTGCCCCAAACATAACACTTTGTCAAGACATCAAGTTCATTTCTTTGCCATCTTTTTTGCAGTATTACTTTAGTGCCTTATTTCAAACAGGATGCATGTTCTAGATTTTTTATTTTCTGTACATGCTTTCTTTTTTTCACTCTGTCATTTAGGTTAGTATTGTGGAGTAAATAGAATGTTATTGATCCATCCTCAATTTTCTCGTATCACAGCCATTAAACACTGTAACTGTTTTAAAGTCACCATTGTGGGGAAAAACTCATTCTGATTGGCTGGGCCTGGCTCCCCAGTGGGTAGGTCTATGCCCTCCCAGGCCCACCCATGGCTGCGCCCCTGCCCAGTCATGTAAAATCCATAGATTAGAGCCTAATGAATTTATTTAAATAGACTGATTTCCTTAAATGAACTCACTAAAATCTTTGAAATTGTTGCATATTGCGTTTATATTTTTGCTCAGTATAGATCAAAATAGTTTCTTTGTAACTTTGGGTAGAAAACCAATAGCTTTTGCTCATTATTAAAATAATGTGTGGTCATCCTGCACCAACTCTGGTCTTGAAGACTGAGCTGTAGTCAATGAACAGTATTCTTACATAGGTATTCCTCTTGTCCAGATGGGTTAGGGTATTGTGCAGTGCAATGGCGATTGCATAATCTGTGGATCTATTGGGGTGGTATGCAAATTGCAGTGGGTCTAGGGTGTCGGGTAAAGTGGAGGTGATATGATCCTTTACTAGTCTCTCAAAGCACTTCATGATGACAGAAGTGAGTGCTACAGGGCAATAGTCATTTAGTTCTTGGGTACAGGAACAATGGTGGACATCTTGAAGAAAGTGGGGACAGCAGACTGTGATAGGGAGAGATTGAAAATGTCCGTAAACACTCCAGCCAGCTGGTCTGCGCATGCTCTGAGGATGCGGCTAGGGATGCCGTCTGGGCTGGCAGCCTTGCAAGGGTTAACATGCTTAAATGTCTTACTCACATCAGCCATGGAGAACGAGAGCTCACAGTCTTCAGGAGCGACCTGCATCGGCAGCAGCACTGTGTTATCCTCAAAGCGGGTGAAGAAGGTGTTTAGCTTGTCTGGAGCAAGACGTTGGTGTCCACGACGTGGCTGTTTTCCCTTTGTAATCCGTGATTGTCTGGAGTCCCTGCCACATACGTCTCGTGTCTGAGCCGTTGAATATTATACGAATGCAACAAATTGAAATGGCCAACATGGGTGCAATCAATAGCTTAATTTCAAATGATCTTTCAACATAATAATGTTGCAGGAATGCTTATCTTATTTGTTTCTAACTACAGATCCAATTTCAGAACAATCTGAGGTGGTGGGTCTCAAAATCCTCTTTCTTGTGCTTTTTGAGGTGGAATGACTCGTGTGTGTGTGTGCCGAGGGCCGCAATGAGGAAGCTGTAGTGCAGAGAGCTGCTAACAGACAGCCGGCAGGTAGCCGCCTGACTGTGTTGTAATAAGGCAGCACAAATCACTTAAGAAACATGCACACAAGTCACACACACACAGCAGTAATGGACTGGAGTATTTAATAACCACCGAAACAAGAGAGGGAAACAACAGAATACTAAACTCCAATTGTTGTAAGCTCAGTCATAATGTGTTTTTTAGATGGAGCAAAAATTTTAATTCATATCACTGTGTGTTTATTTTACATCACAAAACAAGCCTGTGTGACTGTTGTAATGGTGTCTAAACAAACTTCTGAGGCGAGTGCTTATACAGAGTTTTAAAGCTCATTCAGCTACAATGGTGTAGTTATCCTGAGTTTCTATTTTTCCCAGCAGAAGGTACATGAGCCAAAAAGCACATATTGAAAACAGTAGGCCTTTTGGAGCACAGCCGTTCCCATCGTTAACACCCACAAACACACACACTCCCAAAACACACATATCTCCTCAAACGTGTCCCCATTTAGTCCTGCAAACCCACAAAACGTCTCTGAGACTCAATTAAATTACAGCACAAAACATGTTGCCAGCCAATCTCATCCCATTAGAAACAACAATGTCTCATTACAAAGCCCTAACACAGGGACTCACTACACTCCCTAAATGTACCTAATGCATAATGTATCCAAGCCCCATGAACACAGCATTTATGTGATGAAATAAACAGCAACCATCCAAGATGCACTAAGCGTGGAAAACAAAGGCAATGTGATGAATGATAGACCTAGATCACCAGCGACACACACACGCACACACACAAACACAGACACAGACACACACACGCGCACATCTTCTGCAAAGTTTGACAACCTCACCATTTCAGCTAACCTTGTTAAGAATTCACCGGCAGCAGACAAGAGCATTTGTCACTGAATTCATGCTTTTCAAATAAAGTGGCAGCACTGTCTTATTTACTGTCCCCTTCTCACCTCCTGCTTCCATCTTTGATATTGTGGGTGCAGAGGCGGTCCATTTTTAGCCCAGTAGACCTCTCTAACTTGGCTTTTTTGCGCAAAATGATAATTATCTGGCTAATAATGGTGGCCTTAAGGAAAAAATTGGGCCAGTGTGGGTGCCTCGAGAAAAAACATTGGCCGGTGTGGGGGCACCAAGGGAAAAAAATGGTCCGGTGTGTTAGAAATGCCAGGGCCCATATATGATCCCAGTCCGCCCATCTGGGAGGAATTGAATCAGAGATGGTGTGTTTGAGTAAACACATGTTTTACATGAGCAAACACAGAGAGCAGGGGGTTCATGCAATATATCATGGTTTAGAATGCGCTGTACCTTCATAAATGACATTGTATACTGTCTACTAGGACAAAATGCAGCTTTTAAGGTCCTACTGTCATATCAAAATTACAATCAGAATCCAATCCAACTGTTTATCCTAAGGAATATGGGCTCTTCATCTGAATGTGACACAGGTATGTGCTATGTAATTTTCAGCAATCTATCAAAAAAGAGCAACTAGATAACTACATGTAACTCAAAAGCAATGGAAATAACCCCAGTGCAGGGCTGAGCTTGAAAGAAAAAGGAAAGCGAGAGGGCATCAAAGGGGGAAAGCTAAAAGCTCCAGGTGGGAAACTCAACAGGGGCTTGTCCATGAGCCGTGAGACATACACACACACACACACACACACACACACACACACACACACACACACACACACACACACACACACACACACACACACACACACACACACACACACACACACACACACACACACACACACACACACACACACACACACACACACACACACACACACACACACACACACACACACACACACACACACACACACACGCTCGCACACAAACAAACCCTCAGGCAAGCCAAGCCAGACATACCATTTGTATGCACTGTGCAACCAAGCAGGCCGGGAAAAAGGGTCTTCTTCTCGCAAGTGCAGAAAACAATCTGCTGAAATGCATCATCATGGGGGCAATTACACACAAAATAAGGAATGCTTCATCCCGAGTCTAGACAAGGCGCTACTTCAGGGATGCCATTTGACAATCAGCAAAAAAGTCTTTTTTCCCCCATTCCTCTCCATCCCTCTCTCCAAGGCCCATCAGACAATTGATAATGAAAAATGGCCTGGTCTCCAGGAGATGGTGACATTCAGATTATATATTATTAAAAACCAATTTAGGCAAGACAATTATATTTACAGTCTGTGCTAATACAGCCAGTTAAGCTGTGGCAGCATTATATATTTTCTCCCAGCTGAGGAGTGCATTAACGAGTGTCTGAGAGATATGCATTTTACAAGCTGCTGCAACACCCATTAATCCAGTGTTCTTTACCAGCTCTGGTTGTGGCATAAGATGGCTACAAAATCTGTTTGAGGAAAACAGTTTGTTGTTTTACATTTACTCAGACAATTTTTTTGCCTTGCTAGCGACATAAGCTGCTGGAGGACATTTGAGTTCACTTCTGTAGCTGCCTTTCATATAGCCCGTTCCATCTCCAGTAGTATCCAGTCTTTTGGAATACATTATCTGTCTGCAAACTAATACATTCAGCAGTGCGGCCTTGCTGGAATTTAATAATGGTCTGGATCCTGACATACTCTCTGCTTGTGTTGTGACTGTCTGCCAGGTTGCCAGGTTGGCTGATCCTTATGCAGCAGGGAGAGGAAAGGTTGCATTCTGTTGGTTTACTATGTTTTTGTGCAACAGAAAAACTAAATGGCAACCTTGACATTTAGTTGAAACGCTCAGCAAAGATAAGCGACCTCATGAATTGAATGGAACACTTTTCTATTCGGTGGAGTATTCTACTGAAAATACTTCGGATGACGTGAATGCAAAGGAATAAAATGGTTTCTGTCTCGTCTTCATCTTGTACGTGAACTGAACTGACTTTACTTGAAGGTTATTGTAAGAAACATACTGTACCTATTCCATCCTCATAGATCCAAAACACCTCAGCTCTGTGTAGGCTAGATGCTGAGTGAATGACACTTCCATTCTCGAAACATTTCGAATGGCCTTCAACATATAACTAAAAGGCTATTCAAAGCTAGACTCTCTGCTCCAAAGACCCAGACTAGCTCTATAGCCACTGAGCTCTTTAGGGTTAATTTCAATGGGCCTAGCAAAATATCTATTATGGATTCAACTCTTTAACATTTTAGAGTTTTCAATTAAAAACTACAAAAGCAGCAAGGTGTGTCTGCCAACAGCTGCTGGGAGAGTAGAGGTGGGGGATTCTGCACTACAGAAACGGACTGGCCATAGTGCAGTTCTGGAAAATGCCAGATGGGCTGATCCAACTTTAACCCAGTGGGCCGTTCAAAAAAATTAGCCGCTGTGTTAGAAACGCCCGGGCCGATTTCTGATCCCAGTCCGTCCCTGCTGCACTATAACGGGGATTGTAGCTCTATCTGATCAACAGTCGGGGTCTCCTTGGCCTCCCCCTACAACCATCCAGTATTAAAACATGAGCGCAAACATTGACTGTGGTCAACTACCATTTAGCTGATGCTCGCTGGATATTAACCCACAGCTGTTGTTTATTGTGTGTGTGTGCGTGCGTGCATGCGCACATATGTGTTTGCAGCTCGTGTGAGGTATTTCATCAATATGCTTGTAACACGACGACAGCGGTCACAACCTGTGTGGAGTTTGTATGTTAAACCAAATTCCTCTACATCAATCAAGCAGACTAGCATTCAGTAAAGAGAAATACATCACACTTGCTAGCCATGATGCTATGCAGCATTCTAAAACAAGATGTAGCCTAATGGTGCAAAACAAGGCAGAGTAAGTGCAACTAACACTGTGCATTTAAAAGTAGATTCTAAATATGGATTTGATGTTGATCAACGATTATAAATGCAAAGCGCTCCTCATGAGCTCCACAGTAGGGTGCATGAGAAGTGTGCTAGACTTGACTGCTATGTAAACTGGTAGGGTGAGATCACTGAGGATTTGAACAGGGTTAGTGGAATCCATTGGCTAGTCCTTCCATTGCCTCAGTTCATGGTCCCTTGATCTGAAAGGCTTTCCCCTCCTGTTGACTGACTGCCAGCTCTAACCATTGACGAGCACAGGAAGACATAGCAGAAGTGTTTGTGTGTGTGTGTGTGTGTGTGGGTGTGTGTGTGTGTGTGTGTGTGCGTGCGCGCATGGTGTGTGTGTGCGTGTGCGTGTGCGTGCGCGTGCGTATGCCTTCATGCATTCACACAGCACAGAGATTATTTAATAGGGTGACGGGAAGAATCCAAAAACCCAATGCTGGATAATCTCAGTGTGGCATTAAACACATCCAGCGATGTCTTATTTGATGCATCAGTCATTCAGCTGCCTAGGCCCAGTAGCCCTTCACACCCGTACCCGGGTTGAAAATGGCAGATTTGTGCACTTATAAACACCTCAATTGGAACACAGTGGCTGTACAGTAACATGCTATACATGACGTCAGAACTTTGGCTCTGCGCTTCACAGCTCTGTACGGGTTTTGACTGATAGCCGTTCTGAACTTGAGCACCTCGCGCTACAAGAAGTTGCCCCATCCCTCCCGCTAATTGGGCAAGTTTTGCGGTCTGAGTGAGGGAAATGCTGTAAATTAAGAGGACTATGTATTTTGAAAGATGAGACGTTGAGGATTATAATAACTACCACTTTGATGTCATACAACATTTACATTTTAGTCATTTAGCAGACGCCCTTATCCAGAGCGACTTACAGTTAGTGAGGGCATACATTTTAAATGTTTACATACTGGTCCCCCGTGGGAATCGAACCCACAACCCTGGCATTGTAAGCGCCATGCTCTACCAACTGAGCTACACGGGACTACAAGCAAGCCAAACACCTGTGAGTCCAAATGTGAGTGCAAATATGGACCCGTAAGTCCATATTTTATTTATTTGTATTTTACTGAGTTTATTTTTACAGGGACAGTGCACATTAATCAACGTTTCAGTAACAGTGCCGGTTTTAGCCAGCCGGCTAATTTTCAACTGCAGTCCCTATCATAAAACTCATGTCATATACAGTGTCAACGTTTATGATCACTATGTTTGATGTACAGTTACAAGATGACATGGCATCATACCCTGGGTTTTTCTGAACAGAATTAGCCTGTTTGTCTATTGTGAAGAAAATTTGCCCCGGCACACGCACCTGAATGCACTCATGATGACTCCATTCTATGCGTACCAAAATTATGATCAGTTTCCCTGATTTGCATTGTGAAAGCCTAACACTGTAATATAGTATTTTATAACTTAACTAGTCATGTTGGCAATAGAACAGGCTTTCAAATGATGCCCACCTGACCCAGATTGCGATTTATAATGGACCGTTTTTGGATAGCGTAAACAACAACAGTAATTGTGTGATGGTGGGGATGCAGGGTTGTGTTCCAAACAAAACAACTACAAGTGTGCTTGCTCTAGTTCCTCAACGGCACAGCTAGGAGAGCAAAATATAAAAAATACTCTTCTTTGAGTCATAAAAGTGCATTGAAATTACTTAGGAACTATGCACACTTTGGAGAGGTTAGTCCTCTCACTCAAACCCTTGTAAAAAAAAAAAAATTCTTATTTTGCACTTAGCACACATTTTACAGGAATATTATTTTGGTGTTACTGAATCAATCCAGAGTATTTTCAGATTTCGTTATCAACAAATGCAGCAAAAAGTACAGTAAATCAACGGTGTAATATTTGGATTCAGTCTTGTGTCAGGTGAACTGTTGTGTCCTCACCTTTGGTATAATAATTTTCCCATGATCTACAAACTGTTCCCTTTCAATTGCTACCATGGTTATGCATTTCATATTTCTTCTGTAAGAAACATTTCAATTTAGCCCTATCCATATAGGCAAATTCCTGAATATCTGCCGTAACTGCCAGGAGGGGGAAAAAACACAGCTAGGGAAGGTGGCAAATTAATTGAAGCCTTGAAAAAGTGGTATTTGTCACAAGAGGGAAATATCTGGCAACGTGCCATCGTCAAGTACAAGAAGACCCGGCCGTGTTGAAAGCATCTCTCAAGATGTTTTCTCTTTCAAACTAGCAGCTGCATCCATCCACTCAAACACAATATACACTGTAGGCTCGATTGATACTTATGTGTCTTCATTCTTGGAATTGACATTTTATGTGGTTTCTGTAGAAACACAGCAGACCAACAAACCATATGTCGATACATTCATTTTCACATTCTTCTCCACAATGAAGTGCTAATCAATTTCCCCCCTACCTGCTCTCTCTCAGACCCTCCATCAGACACCAGCTCTGAGACAACGGTTTCTAGGAAAATCCATTCTGGAAGCCAGACAGACACTACTATCGGCGGTAGTGTTACTGAGAGACATTCACTTGGAGGAAAAAATACCTACTTATCGTCACTGACTTATATAGTTCGACATAAATACACAATTTCCATCATATAGGCTACATTTTAGATAAGTGGAGATGCCTGTTTGTTGCCATGAGTATCTCAATCCACTCCTCTCAACAGGAGGTTGAGATCCATCTATTCTAAGCTTTCCGTAAATGTCAATGTCAATAGCCATTAATAATATGTTAATAATATCATATTTTCAATTTGAGCCTTTCACAGTTTGTCGATAACCCTAAAACAGTTCTGTAATATTGAGTAAGTTACAAGTACTGTATACAACATGTCAATAAACTATGCCATCCACAACACACGCCAATCTGATGAAGAGAGAGATCACTCACCAGGAGTGACAAATGTATCACAGCCTATTGCCTTGTGACAGCTGTCTTATGTTCACTGAATGATCCTGATCCCCACTGTCCTACCACCTGTAAATGCACAAGCAGTCCCAAGTCACTAGAGTTATTCTGATCCTTACGTTTTTTGTGTGCGTAGAAAAACAAAGAGTTATAAAGTAGGAATCAGCTCACAGGGACTTGGCAGTATTTGTTGCAACAGCACAATGAGAGTGATGGCTTTGAAGATAATTGAACGTGTAAAGTCCCAATAGGAAAGCGATAGGTCTCTTGCTAAACTAAATGCTGATTCCATCGACATTGTTTTCTACTCAATCAAGCAAGATGTAGAAAATAAATCACATGCTAGACTTATAGCCACATGTACTGATTTCAATGACACATGACTGAAAAAGAGCATGAGCATATACACTGAACAAAAATATAAATGCAACATGTAAAGTGTTGGTCCCATGTTTCATGAAATGAAATAAAAGATCCCAGAAATTGTCTATACGCACAAAAAGCTTATTTCACTCAGATTTTGTGCACAAATTTGTTAACATCCCTGTTAGTGAGCATTTCTCCTTTGCCAAGATAATCCATCCATCTGACAGGTGTGACATATCAAGAAGCTGATTAAACAGCATGATCATTACACAGGTACACCTTGTGCTGGGGACAATAAAAGGCCACTCTAAAATGTGCAGTTTTGTCACACAACACAATGCCACAGATGTCCCAAGTTTTGAGGGAGCGTGCAATTGGCATGCTGACTGCAGGAATGTCCACCAGAGCTGTTGCCAAATAAGGTATTGTTCACTTCTCTAAGCCATCTCCAACGTTGTTCTAGAGAATTTGGCAGTACGTCCAACTGGCCTCACAACCGCAGACCATGTGTATGGCGTTGTGTGGGTGAGCGGTTTGCTGATGTCAACGTTGTGAAAAGAGTGCCCCATGGTGTCGGTGGGGTTATGGTATGGGCAGGGATAAGCTAACGACAACAAACAAACAATTGCATTTTATCTATGGCAATTTGAATGCACAGAGATACCGTGATGAGATCCTGAGGCCCATTGTCGTGCCATTCATCCGCCGCCATCACCTCATGTTTCAGCATGATAATGCACAGCCCCATGTCGCAAGGATCTGTACACAATTCCAGGAAGCTGAAAATGTCCCAGTTCTTCCATGGCCTGCATACTCACCAGACATGTCACCCATTGAGCATGCTTGTGATGCTCTGGATCGACGTGTACGACAGCGTGTTCAAGTTCCCACCAATATCCAGCAACTTCGCAGAGCCATTGAAGAGGAGTGGGACAACATTCCACAGACCACACTCAACAGCCTGATCAACTCTATGCGAAGGAGATGTGTTGCGCTGCATGAGGCAAATGGTGGTCACACCAGATACTGACTGGTTTTCTGATCCACGCCCCTACCTTTTGTTAAAGGTATCTGTGTCCAACAGATGCATATCTGTATTCCCAGTCATGTGAAATCCCTAGATTAGGGCCTAATGAATTTATTTCAATTGACTGATTTCCTTACATGAACTGTAACTCAGTAAAAACTTTGAAATTGTTGCATGTTGCGTTTACATTTTTGTTCAGTATATATTCTCCTTCAATTATTCAATACTACAGGTTACACTGATTGCTTTTTACCCCTTAGAATAAAACTCAAATGAGATGCTGGAGAAGAACATTAGCCCAAAGTCTTCATTGTCTTCATTGAGAGAAGGGGCCGTGAATTTTACCTCGCGATCAATTTCTTTGGATTGTACAGGGCCTATTGGTCTTGATCAAATGAACCTTAGCGTGTGTTCGGATGAAAAGCTTACAACACAATGAACATGTAATGTGGCAGTGCAGGCATGAAGTAATATTGAATTGGGGTGGGGAAAGAAGAGAAGGGAACGATTACACTGCAGTTTAGTTCACTGGGATCAGGGTTTTAGAGGAATTTTGTAATTTTTCAGAGCGTTCGTTGTTACACACAACTGCTAGCTCAAGCCTCCTCCCTTCTGCCTCTCTCATTAGGCACTAGGCACCAGGCTTAATAGAACGCCTTACGCCTGCCTCAGATAGTTCACTTGTAAAGGACAGCTGCTGCAGCTGTATGTGCAGGTGGAACGTCTTGATTTCAATGGTCTGGTTCAATGAATGAGAACAGAACACCTTTCTGAGAGCTGCCTTTGCATATTGACGCTGTGCAATTCCCTCTCAAATTGAAACCAAAAAGGGTTTGGGGTGGGGAGAAAAACATTACTCTGTAGGGAATATAGGCTATACACCGACACAACAAAGAATGAATGGAGAACTGTGGGGAAACATAGTGACTGAGTGGTATCGAGAAGTAACTTCTCTAGTAAAGTATTAAGGTAGAATATTATCAGTAATGTCTCTCCTGTGTAGACAAAATATTTACCCTGCACTTGTACAGAGCCCACTGGAGAAAGAGTGCAATGCTATTGGGTCGTTCCATTTGATTTCAATCACATTTTGACCGCACCCCTTTTGATTTGAATGTAAAACACCATACATATTTGCCCATGGTAGAAGTGGAAAGAAGTGGAGGGCGCTCAACCAAAGTGAGTCGAGCTGCAACCCCAAAAAATTATAATTGAAAAGGAAAAGATTCTGATGAAGCCCATTGAAAGCAAAAACTTGAATCTTTAAACCTTGCTTAAATAAAACAATGTACTTTTTAATGGTGAGGGAGCGTTGTGCCTTTTCCCATGGTAGAAGGGGTCAGAAAGTGACATTTTAGACCAAAATGCCAAAACATTCAGGAGATAGAGGTGCTCAAAGTTGACCCATTTTGCATACCCCAAAATGTCAGGTCCAAAAACTAGGTTTCTGACAACTTCTACCATGGGCAAATATGTATGGAAAGTTTCTTTCAAATCAAAATGATGCGGTCAAAAAGTGATAGAATACAAATGGAATGACCCTATATGGACTATTTGTTGGGTTGATTTGGCACAATACTGAATCACAGTTAAATATTATTCTGTTAGAGACTCTGAGTAGAACACAATTAAGAAGTAGAGCACTGAAAGCATCCAGTCTGAATATCTCAGCATGGTGTTAGCTTGTCATCCTACACAGATTGAGGCCCTTCTGTGCTAGAGCTCAAGTTGTTTCACATGAGAATGACATTTGCATTTGAGATGTTTTATAGGGTTGTACCAAAAGCGTATATTCTTCCACTGCAGATCCCCCATCACGCCACTCAGAAAGTAGGCAACAACGTTGCAGGTCGTCTTCTCCGCTCAGAGGCAACTTTACAATGTCTACTGAAAGTAAGAACTGCGTAACATATTTAAGTCTTCTCATAAAATTTGAATGGCACAACAAATACATTATTTGCGTATCTTTCTTTTTTGTAAGGGTTTCAGAAAAGAGTCCTGTATTTATTGACCAACTTACGGAACAGAACTGAACAGTTAGAGAACAGAGTAACAACTACAGGTAACACAGATTTACACTGAACAAAAATATAAATGCAACAATTTATAAGATTTTACTGAGTTACAGTTCATATAACGAAATCAGTCAATTGAAATGAATTAATTAGGCCCTAATCTATGGATTTCACATGACTAGTAATACAGATATGCATCTGTTGGTCACAGATACCTTAAAAAAAAGGTAGGGGCGTGGACCAGAAAACCAGTCAGTATCTGGTGTGACCACCATTTGCCTCATGCAGCGCAACATCTTCTTCGCACAGAGTTAATCAGGAATGTTGTCCCACTCCTCTTCAATGGCTCTGCGAAGTTGCTGGATATTGGCGGGAACTGGAACACACTATCATACACGTCGATCCAGAGCATCCCAAACATGCTCAATGGGTGACGTCTGGTGAGTATGCAGCCCATGGAAAAACAGGGACATTTACAGCTTGCAGGAATTGTGTACAGATCCTTGCGACATCCGTGCATTATCATGCTTTAACATGAGGTGATGATGGTGGATGAATGGCACGACAATGGGCTTCAGGATCTCGTCACGGTATCTCTGTGCATTCAAATTGCCATCAATAAAATGCAATTGTGTTTGTTATCCGTAGCTTATGCCTGCCCATACCATAACCCCACCATGGGGCACTCTGTTCACAACGTTGACATCAGGAAACCACTCGCCCACACGACGCCATACACGCTGCCTGCCATCTGCCCGGTACAGTTGAAACCCAGGATTCATCTATGAAGAGCACACTTCTCCAGCATTCCAGTGGCCATCGAAGGTGAGCATTTGCCCACTGAAGACGGTTATGACGCCGACCTGCTGTCAGGTCAATACCCTGGTGAGGACGACGAGCATGCAGATGAGCTTCCCTGAGACGGTCTGACAGTTTGTGCAGAAATTCTTTGGTTGTGCAAACCCACAGTTTCATCAGCTGTCCGGGTGGTTGGTTTCAGACGATCCCGCAGGTGAAGAAGCCAGATGTGGAGGTCCTGGGCTGGCATGGTTACACATGGTTCGCGGTTGTGAGGCCAGTTGGACGTACTGCCAAGCTCTCTAAAACGACGGTGGAGGCGGATTATGATAAAGAAATTAACATTCAACAGCATGCCAATTGCACGCTCCCTCAAAACTTGAGACATCTGTGGCATTGTGTTGTGTGACAAAACTGCACATTTTAGAGGGGCCTGTTTGTCACGATCGCCTATGAAATACGACCAAAGCGCAGCGTTGGGAGTGAACATGACTTTAATGTTGAAATAACGACAAAACAAAACACGATCCGTAACGTCCTCAGTACATAGACTGAACATAGAACAAAAACCCACAAACAAACAGTGAAACACAACAGTATATATATGGCTCCCAATCAGAGATAACGAGCCGACAGCTGACACTCGTTACCTCCGATTGGGAGTCATTGACCAATCACCACTAAACACAAACAAAATGAAACTCACCCAACCCCAACACCACCAAATGAGATACACCCTGGCTCTAACACACAGTCCTAGAACCAGAGTGTGACAGTACCCCCCCCCAAAGGCGCGGACTGCGACCGCGCCTAACTACAAGCAAACAGGGGAGGGCTGGGTGGGCATTCCTCCTCGGCGGAGGCTCCGGCTCCGGGCTTCCTCCCCACTTCCTCTCCAACCCCCCAAAGTACCCCTGGGCCTGTCTAGCCCCGCTGGCCGGAACCGGACTGACGACACGCGCCCCTGGCTTGGTGCGTGGATCCTGGCTGGACGGCTCTGGCGGATCCCGGCTGGACGGCTCTGGCGGATCCCGGCTGGACGGCTCTGGCGGATCCCGGCTGGACGGCTCTGACGGATCCCGGCTGGACGGCTCTGACGGATCCCGGCTGGACGGCTCTGGCGGATCCTGGCTGGACGGCTCTGGCGGATCCCGGCTGGAAGGCTCTGGCGGATCCCGGCTGGACGGCTCTGGCGGATCCTGGCTGGAAGGCTCTGGCGGATCCCGGCTGGACGGCTCTGGTGGATCCTGGCTGGAAGGCTCTGGCGGATCCCGGCTGGACGGCTCTGACGGATCCGGCTGGACGGCTCTGACGGATCCTGGCTGGACGGCTCTGGCGGATCCCGGCTGGACGGCTCTGGCGGATCCCGGCTGGACGGCTCTGGCGGATCCTGGCTGGAAGGCTCTGGCGGATCCCGGCTGGACGGCTCTGGCGGATCCTGGCTGGAAGGCTCTGGCGGATCCCGGCTGGGACGGCTCTGGCGGATCCCGGCTGGACGGCTCTGGCGGATCCTGGCTGGAAGGCTCTGGCGGATCCCGGCTGGACGGCTCTGGCGGATCCCGGCTGGACGGCTCTGGCGGATCCTGGCTGGACGGCTCTGACGGATCCTGGCTGGCCGGCTCATGGCTGGCTGACGGATCTGGCTGCTTATGGCTGGCTGGACGGATCTGGCTGCTCATGGATGGCTGACGGATCTGGCTGCTCATGGCTGGCTGACGGATCTGGCTGCTCATGGCTGGCGGAAGGATCTGGCTGCTCATGGCTGGCGGAAGGCTCTGGCTGATCCTGTCTGGCGGAAGGCTCTGGCTGATCCTGTCTGGCGGAAGGCTCTGGCTGATCCTGTCTGGCGGACGGCTCTGGCTGGACAGGGCTGACGACGCACCCCGTAGGCTCGGTGCGTTGAGCAGGGACAGGCAGAACCGCACTGGGGACACACACCCCTGGCCCTACACGGGGATCAGGAACGGGCCGGACCGGACTGGAAACACCCCCCAGTACCTCTCGCCGTGCCTCCACACTTTCCATCCCCTTCGTAACCAGTGGCCCCCTTAAACTGGCGGCCATATCTGCCAACCTCCTGCACTCCTCCAACCCGTACACCTGCTGCCCCGACGTCGTGAGCCCCCCCCTAAAAATTTTCTGGGGGTCTCTCCTCTCCGTGGACCAGGCCTCCATCATTCTCGCCCAATTCTCGCTCCTCTGTTTCCAATTATCGCCCTTCAGCTCCTGGACACGCTGCTTGGTCTGGTCTTGGTGGGTTTTTCTGTCACGATCGCCTATGAAATACGACCAAAGCGCAGCGTTGGGAGTGAACATGACTTTAATGTTGAAATAACGACAAAACAAAACACGATCCGTAACGTCCTCAGTACATAGACTGAACATAGAACAAAAAACCCACAAACAAACAGTGAAACACAACAGTATATATATGGCTCCCAATCAGAGATAACGAGCCGACAGCTGACACTCGTTACCTCCGATTGGGAGTCATTGACCAATCACCACTAAACACAAACAAAATGAAACTCACCCAACCCCAACACCACCAAATGAGATACACCCTGGCTCTAACACACAGTCCTAGAACCAGAGTGTGACACTGTTATTGTCCCCAGCACAAGATGCACCTGTGTAATGATCATGCTGTTTAATCAGCTTCTTGATATGCCACACCTGTCAGGTGGATGGATTATTTTGGCAAAGGAGAAATGCTCACTAACAGGAATATAAACAAATTTGTGCACACAATTTGAGAGAAATAAGCTTTATGCACGTATGGAACATTTCTGGGATTTTTATTTCAGCTCATGAAACATGGAACCAACATGTTGCGTTTATATTTTTGTTCAGTATAGCTTTAGATCCAGCTGACAGTCTTAGTGTGTTTGAGGACATGGAGGATAGCCACACCAATGAGGACAAAAGGAAACAATTGGTATGCACATTATCTTCATGTTTGTTGCAGGAATAAGATGACAGACACACATAACTTTTGAAAAAGAGAATGTTAGTCTCTTTTTTGTCTCTTTACACATACTTTAATTTTTGCACAGTCTTTACACAGTCTTTTTTTAAGACTTTCAAGCTGTCCTCAATTGGGGGAACCTCTGTCCGGGACAATGTCCTTAGGATTATGGAGCGGTGTGTTTATAAAAAGTTGAATATTACAACATGTATTAGGATCAAGCAAAACTTTACCATTTAGAGATGAGTTAAACATTTTCATTATCCAACTACTGTCTAATTTTGCTTTTGTTACTATTTTGCTACTGTCTAAATATCCTCTTTCTTAAAATGTTTCAGATTAATGCCAATGAATTAATGTCCCACTATATTATGAAGGGACAGAGGAGCAAACATGCCTTTGCTACCACTTGTGTGTGTGTGCTCCATTGTAATTGGTAAGTAAATGTGAGCAGCTGAGACATTTGACATAGACAATGAGAATTGTCTTGTAGATTCTGACTGTTAAAGATATTTTACTGTGCGTTACTGTTCTGTTTTGTCCTGCATGCCCACATTACGCCAATCGTAAATGTATTTTCTTCTCTTTTTATGCTTACAGTAAGTGTCATGAAAGGCAACAAAACTCAGGAGGTTGATGTGTTGCAGGCCCTCAGGAAAGTCCTCAAATATGCCCCTGATCGCCGTGGTGGAGGACGACGCAAAGTTTGTAAATGAGCAAGTTGCTATTTTTTGAAGACATCTCTATAACTGCCACAAAACTCTTCAACTAGTACCATGGAAATTATTTTAGCCAACTGAGTCCACAAATTGATAAATTTGTATGCGCTGATTCTCTTCACTGCAGATCTGACGCATCACAGAACTCTTCAAGGGGGCCCTTTTGGGGGATGATGCTGACAGTGCTACCCAGACGCTGAGCAAGTGTGAGGCAGAACTGAGAAGGTGTTAAGGAGAGAAGGTGTCAGTTGTCAGCATACTACCCTGTGGTGCCTAAGGACACGAGAATGGTGTCCTCTCCGACGACTCACAAAGTCTGTGATAATGAGAAAAAATACCCTCCTTCAGTCGTTTTGTCTTATCTCTGTTCTTTTATATCTCTTCAAATGCACTTGTTGGACAATAAATGTACAAACGAAATTACTTTTATGGTGTCTGAAGGAGTTTACATAAATCCAGTTAGTAGCATTTTATGTTGTTTTAAAAAAAAATTAAGTTGTTCTTTTACATGGTCTGATAGCTGATGCTTTGGTCTATCAAAATATATATATCAAATGTTGTTAATATTAAGACAAATAGGCCTATTTGTCCTAGTCTTTCTATGCATGTAATGTCTGTGGGTGAATTATGAAACAACTGTATGTGGATGTGCAAAAAATGGTTATGTAGATTTGTTTTTGCAATTGATTGATCTATTTTAAATATAAGAATACGTTGCAGATTAAATTTAATTGGTGACTATGGAAACAGAAATGTAATGAACAATGTTTTCAATATCCAACTTTATCCTCTGCAATACTTTTTACAGTACACTCTTAGAAAAAAAAGGTGCGATCTAGAACCTAAAAGGGTTATTCGGCCGTCCCCATAGGAGAACCCTTTGAAGAACCCTTTTTGGTTTCAGGTAGAACCCTTTTGGGTTCTATGTAGGACCCTTTCCACAGAGGGTTGTACATGGAAACCAAAAGGGTTCTACGTGGAACTAAAAAGGCTTTTCCCTGGAATCAAAAAGGGTTCTCCTATGGGGACAGCCGAAGAACCCTTTTGGAACCCTTTTTTTCTAAAAGTGTAAGTAATAAGTTGTAGTCAGGTGGTCATTACCAGGTTATGATGAGGTCTTAACTATGACCAGCAGGCTACATAATATAGCACATAATATAGTGGTCAGAATTATGACCAGTTGGTCAGACAGAGGTCACAATTATTATGGTGGTCAGAAAAAGATGGCATTTTCTGGTCAGTAAAAATACCATAAAAAAACATCATACTGATGTCTTTTAAACCAGGTTTTGCCCACTTGGTTCTTACAGCCTACTTCACACAAGTATCTAACCTGTTAGGAAAGCTAATGTTGTTGTAATGTATGTATAGGTTTTGATTTACACGACAAAGCACATCGATTTTGTAGGAAAAACATACTGCAGTAGTTTGAAAGGAATCCATGAATTAAGGCTCACAAGTCACAACACAAGTATAGGCCTACAGAGATGATATTATGTAATATACATTTGGTGACATAGTTACATTGTAATACGTGATGTAAATTCAAACAAGCGGAATAAAATGAATGATTAATAGATTCATAATTAGGCTATACATACTGTTGTACATGTGAGGAGCTTATTCCACAGACAAATAGGGCAAATAAATTCCATGAAGAAATTGCATGTAGGCATAATCAAGAGATCCACTACTGTCCTATTCTGTGTTCTGAAACCTTCTAGAACCTCTGGAAGCCATTCCTCCTACTGTAAGCCTTTGTCTGGCACATTCTTAAAAAACAAATCCACAACTCTGCTCAACAAAACAAGCTCTGTGACAGAGATATAGATCTTTGGCTGAATCATCTCATTTTGGCTGAATCGTCACATCTGTTGGAATCCAGCTCACAACAGAAATATGCAGGCTAGAGCTCAGCCAAGTGCAAGGCCAGCCTAGCAATACAGATACAGCGATTGGGGCTGAAGACAATAACAACCCTCTCTTCACATAGTGTCAAGAGATTAAGGTTGATTTCACACTTTGTCCCTTTCAGCCAATTTTTGTGAAGTGCAGTTCACTTAGTTTTTTGTTGAGTGTGAACACTCCAAAGGAACTCAGATCCCTCAAAAGAGCCCCCGAAGCGAACCAAACTGATCTGAGTTCGGTTCGTTTGAATTCCGTGGTCTGGTTCTCTTTTTTAGGGCAATGTGAACACAAAGCTCCCCAGGTTCGCTTGTCATTATCCCCGCACCACACACTAGACTACTGCAACACCGTTTCCCCTGCCATAACACCTTCACATTGGAAAGAGATGATGATGTGCAGTTTCGCGGAAAACACATTTGCTGTTTTTGGATTTTGATTAGTGATTGTCAAGGATACACAGAAATTCCAAAATATGTGTGGAGTTTTGTACTGACACGATTTTCAGATTATTTGTTTGCAATATGTTGATCTATAGGCTAAGAGAGATTCATAAGCTGTTTATTCGACTGTGGAGTTTGAATAGTGTGAGAAGAAAACATTTTTGGTGAGAATCACAACATAGGGTACAAAATCCATTCTAGCTCTTAAAGGGTGTAAAAAAAAAATGTTACGCCTACAGCATTATTTAATCTGCAATTACTCTACTGGTATTTCATCTGTTACCAATTATATTTACATGTTAATATTATCTTCTGATTACAATTATTATGTCCCATCTTTTAACTTAATGCAATCTATTAGCTTCCAAAACATAAGTAGGTATATCTAGCTGTCCGATAACACGTTCTGATGGAATGGCTTGTCCTATACTTTCACCCAGTGTGCATTGAGTGAATGTTGGAAGAATATCTTGGTTCCTTTCTAAACATAGTAATGTGAATGCAAAGAGGACTCGGACCTCAAAAAAGGTGAAGTGAACTGGCAAAAGGCAAGGGCAGTGTGAATGCAAAGAGAACTGAGTTATTTTGCTCTTTTTTTTTACCCCAGGGTTCACTTTAAAGAGGACTACATGTGAAAACACCCTCACAGCCAAATCCAGAGGAGATGGCAAAACACAGAGATGAAATGCTAAAATCCCACATCGAAGCAAATCCCCCGCGGGGCAGAGTAGTAGTAGTAACATCAGCCTGGAGTTACTCACATCCAGAGCCTCCAGCGTCATGAAACCAGAGATAGAAAAGCCATCTATGATGTCCTCCTCAGCAGACGTAGACTCCTTTCTCTTTCTCCTGGGGGGCCTCGGACGAGAAGAAAAGGGGTTCCTGCCTCTTTCCTCCCTCTCCGAATCCGAGGAGAAGCAGAGCCCCACAGAGCCCCCCCTCACATTGTTGTTGTTCCTTGTCCCATTTGATCTCCGTCCCCGATCCCTCTCGGACTTAGACTTCCTCTTTTTGCGGAGCCCACTGGACCGAGGGCCATCCATTTCCTCAGAGGAAAAGCCCACCTAGAGACTCCTCTAGTATAGAAGAGAATCAACCCTGTCAAGGGCACTCACTGGCACAGTTGAACTCCCAGCAGAAAGAAATACCAACAGATATTTCCTAACAATATCCAACAAGTAGTACGTATAGTTACTCAGTGCATGAAATCCAAGGAAAACTGAGCGATCAGATAATATCCAAAGGGCATAGGCTGGAGTAGAGAATGCATTGAGTCATTGAAAGCCCAGCAGTAGGTTCCGAAACAAAGATCCCCAACGGTCGTCCATGACATCCACTGACAGACAAAGGGTAATACTGTCGGTTAGACGTGGAAACCAGGCTGTCAACTCAAAAGAGAAAAAAATAAGAAGAATCTTTAACTGGAAAATAATGTCTGATCACTGGACATGTCTTGCCATGGTGAACCAACTGTAAAAAGCCACATCCTGATCCTTCTCCTCAAGGAATCCTCACTCTTCACATGCTGCAGTCAGCCAGCTCTCCCTCCTGAAAGTCAAAGAGATAGAGAGCATACATTTGCAACATGTTCAGTCAGCAGCAGTCCTTAATGTCGAATGCATTAAGTCAATGAGCCATCCTCTCAAGGTAGGAAGATTATAATACAGTACAGGGGGTTGTTACCAGTCTACATAATGCAACATAAATTAATGTTTCATTACGATATAGCTTTAGACTCATCTTCTCACTATACTGTCCTTTTTTTTTTTTTACAATGCGGAATCATTAGGCTGAAATTATTATGTGGCTGAGATCATTATGTGTTTTAAAGTGCTCCTTCTCTACTACCATCTCTGAAGTTCTCCCCCGTGGTGTTACTCTATCCAGTACTTTTAATGAAATTAGCGTTTTCTTACATTTATAATGTATTCCTCTATTTGGTTAAGCCTATTCCTATATATGTGGATATTTTCAAAATAGGCCTGCTTTGGTTATTATCTCGGTTTCTGTTCAATGCATATAGAACACCAGCTTGCCTGATCATCACACTATTATGTCTACATTTCTAAAATCACTGTGCTTTCACCAAAGGTGAGACAATGTATATAAACTTCATAGTCATCACGACACTTGTCACCTATAATTTACACTCTCTCCATATAGGTGCATAAAATCCTGATTCAGTGTACATTTGTATACCACAAATTGGAAAATACATTTTTCATCAAGTATGCCATAATCTATTTTTTTCACAGTTGTCTGTGTTCGTCATTATGTATATTTCAATCTACAAACAACTAAGCCGTCAAATTGTTTTGCACATTCTGATTAGTTGAATGAGATGTCTCTAAAATGTATGGTATCTATTGAATGGTCTATCCATTATGCAATATTTCTACAAGGTAATTGATTCTTAGAATATACTTGTTTCGTCACAATTTTACATTCCAATTAATTTCTTCCAATAGATAATCTCATGTAAGCCATATAAACACATGGGTCATAACATAACATCTAACACTAGATACTGAATTATGTCTGTCCTTGAGGGTTTGAGATGAGGATTCTGCCAAACAATGCTCTCTCCTAGATCTAGACTGATGACCTTAATTGACAATTGGTCTTAAAGCACTTAAACTTGGAGCACTCTAAGTCAAAAGTGCATGTGTTCAGTCATAATAGGCTACTTTATATGATTAACCTATTAACATTCTAGTCATGCTACAATATGTAACCATAAGGGTTTGCGTTTCAGACAGCATACAGATGACAACACATTCAACAGTTTGTCATCTCAATCATTCCTTAACACATACATTCATTCTCAGTCTTCTAATCTGCTCTGTATGTCAAATGTACAGATAACCTGTACTCTATGAATACTAGCTACAATACCAAAATCCATTTAGATACTAAGTGTACATGACATCACCAAAACGGTAGCCTATCCATCATTCAATACACCAAACCCTACAGGCATGCTCTAGTCTAGCCTCATCCAAGCCACTCCAAATTTCATCACCCCCTCCCAATGCTGCTGGTGAACCGTTCCACAGACAGACAGTAGGAACACACCTTGCCTAGCTCCATCATAACCAGACACACTATAATAATCATGTCATAGACAACCACCATCTTCAACTTTGAATGATGTAATTGTCCAAGGATTGCAATGCAAGTTAGCATGAGTAAAACCTGTAATATACCAATAGCCAGCTAGACTGCAAGTGCCAAATGTTGCACATCAACACATTACAATGGCTCGCAAATGTGGCTTATTTGGACGGATGGTGCGTAATAAGGGCGCATCTAAACCATCAGAAATCCCAGCCTTGTCTATGCTGCAGTTTTTTTCCCTTGTTTTAGCCCTAGAAGCTAAATTCAGCCTTTCTTATAACGGTCCTAAGCCGTTTCCCAGTCCCTATCCCTTTAACCTGATGCCCATTGCCAGCACTCCCCTAATGACATGCATACAACATAGCTCTAGTAAATCCTTTTAAAAGCTGTTTTGGCTCTTTCGCCCTCCCTTTTCTCGTTCCGTGTTGTTATCACACTATCTCGCTGTCTTCATTCAGTCCTTTTTGTCTGCCTCTCTGTCAGTATATCTCACGCTCCGTGGCCAGTCCAGCCTACAACAGCGACTGGCACTGCTTCCTCTCCTGCTCCAGCTCTCCGCTTATTTTCACTAACACACAAAGCGAGCCTCTTTTTCTCCAAGACACGTCATGCAAAACCAAGAAATGCAAACCCTTGCAAGTGGGGACCGTCCGAGCAAGTCGCTGGTATTCGGATAGGAATGGTCAATAAAATATCAAACAAAAGGAAAAATGTAACTAACAAATAAATCCCGTAATGAAGCAAAGGGGCTCTTCTCTCCCAGTCAGTGCTTGAGGATCCCGGAGAAGGGACCGGGCGCATTGATATGGCGATGCCGCAGTGCCGCTTTACAGGGTATGCGCTTCCTCGGCGCAAATAGTGCTGTCAATGGAATCTGGAATGGGTCGTTGTACTAAGGAGAACAGTCTAAACTATATGCTCATGTAATGTTGTCGGTTGAAACTCTGTAATAAGCCAGATAAAGCTATAGCCTACTTATGACTGTTCTATGTCTAGTAGACACTGTAGCACAAAAGGTGTGTTACAGTGTCTACTCAAAATTTGGACAGTACATTCTCAGCATACCTGCCAAGGCAATAATTTGCATATTGAAATAATAAAAATACATCTTATTTTGTTTACACTTAGGCTAAACACTTGCTGTTGCACAAAACACCACTTGTGATGTGACCATATGTGTCAATTCCAGCCCTTCGTAACCACATAAAGAGCCACCACTATTTAAAATACTCATTATAAATCCTGTAGCCTATCCCAAACAACATGTACAATCAATGAATCATCCACAAACCCTCCCACCAGCATGTGGACTCTCTTTTGTCTTGACTATATGGATCTGGAGTAAAGACAGAGGGAGAGACAGTCAGTCGCGTTGAGCTTTATGCTGCTATCACCCAGACACCCATTCAGTGTTATTGACAGATCCATCGTCTACATACAGACCATGGACCCAGGTGTCAGACTATCACACAGGGTATGTAACAGGGCTAGGTTCTCTCCAGGGAGAGACCAAGGGGCAAACTCACTCTGCTCTGCTCCCCTGTCAAACCCCACTGAAATAGAAAGCTGGCCGGGTCTCATGACACTGTGTCACATAGCATTTTACTTATCTGAAGTGTTTGGTCATTGGTGGGTCAGGTAAGTTAGCAAGGGTGGTCTAATTATCTAATTTAGTTTAGTAAAAAAATACAAATAAAAATCACATTTTCCCTATAAATTAGATAAGTGATGATGAATATTGAAAACAATGAAATAATTACTTATCATGGTGAATATTGCAATTATATTATTCAATGTTAAATGACATCCATGTCATGTATTTTATGTAGTTCTAAACAAGTCCCTCTCAAATACATTAAATACAAGTCATATATTCTACCCCAGGATATACAATGATGGATCCTCCAATGTTTCACGCTCGCTTGGGCTAACCGGTAACCACAACCCAAGGATGCTGAGAATCTCCCAAGCAACTGCTTCACTATGGCCACAGTAATGTATTCAGTTGATATTCTACTGCCTAGAGTCCAAAACATGATTGTGCAAGGTTGTAGTTATTCCAGGTCTATGCAATGTATCATTTGGGTACAACAAATAATCAATATATTCATACATTGTTTTGAGAGTAGCAGCTTTTGTCCTAACCTTGTAAGAGAGAGCTGTGAAAGCCAAGTGTTGCTTTAATCTCCCTGAGGTGCAGAAATTGATTCTCAAAACCATAATTACTTAAGAGCATTTACTTCCATTATTTACAGTATTTAATTCAGCTTCAATCATGCCAATATCATTCACAGTCTTGATTACCCAAATGTCTAATTTGCCATTTGTAATAGCTCTTAAAGATTTCTCAGTTGTTCCACTTACATATATGAATACTGTATTAATTAATCCCTCACTGTGTATCCGATGGTTTCTGTATTGATGTTCTGTTCAAGGCTCAAAGCCCCATCCTCCATATTCAATCAGTGGATCAGTGGAGCCGTTGTCACCCATGATGCCAGTTGAACACTATTGAGTTCCTGGTTCAGTCAGTCATGGGCTCTGAATGCTCAAATGGAACCTGCACTGAAAAAAGCCATGTGTTAAGAAAAAAATGAATATGATTAAACATCAAATAAACCTCTCATCAGACTAAATCCAAATCTTAATACTAAAGAGTAATCACATTCAATCTAATATTATTGGTGATAGGGTATTATTAATTTCATGATAATAGCCTATCATTATCTTATTATAACATAAATCAGATTAAAGCCAAAAACCACAGCAGTGTGATTATCTCACCAACATGACATGTCTACATGTTGATAGCTAGCACACAGAGCCATGGTGGTGGTGATGGTGTTCGTGTGTAGTGGTGGCAGCGCTGTGGGCTGGTCCTGTGTGAATCAGGGATCATGAGAGCCAGTGTATTTTTAGCCTGCAGGCGTAATGATGCAGTGTGGCTCAGCACAGTGGTTGTCCAGTCTGAGTACTTCTATTCCCATCTATGACCTCTGAGAGGGGGCCCCTCACCACCCTCCCAGCCACCACTGCAGCCCAGCCGTGTTAGAGTAATGCTCCAGGACACACACACACTTGACTCTGTCTCATCTTCCAGGAGGAGCCAGCATCCTTTTGACAAAGTGGTGTGGTAGAGGAGGCAGGGGAGGGGACAAAGAGCCTAATTCAGCTGTCCAGCCTTCTTCTCATTAAGGTGTGTGGTGGGGGGTAGATAAATGTGCTGCCATGCCCTCCTCTCCTCCTCTCTCAGGCTCTCTATAATCAGGTTTAATTATTAGACACTGGCCAAACTTTGTCTGCAGCGCCATCTTTACTCTCAGGTCATCACCCTTTGATGTCAGAAAACCCCAAACACCTCACTGTCTGTTTTTTGTTATAGGTCATGACCCTAACTAAAAGGATGTTTAGCATGTTGTGTCTGGTCAAAAACACCTGTATTCAATGGGAGAGTTAAAGAAAAATGTTACTTGTATGTATGCTGAACAAAAATATAAATGCAACACGTAAAGTGTTGGTCCCATGTTTCATGAGCTGAAATAAAAGATTCCAGAAATGTTTCATGCGCACAAAAAGCTTATATCTCTCAAATATTGTGCACAAATTTGTTTACATCCCTGTTAGTGAGCATTTCTCCTTTGCCAAGATAATCCATCCACCTGACAGGTGTGGCATATCAAGAAGCTGATTAAATGGCATGATCATTGCACAGGTGCACCTTGTGCTGGGGACAATAAAAGGCCACTCTAAAATGTGCAGTTTTGTCACACAACACAATGCTACAGATGTCTCAAGTTTTGAGGGAGCATGCAATTGGGATGCTGACTGCAGGAATGTCCATCCGAGCTGTTGCCAGAGGATTTGTTGTTCATTTCTCTACCATAAGCCGCCACCAACGTCGTTTTAGAGAATTTGGCTGTACAACCAACCTGCCTCACAACCGCAGACCACGTGTAACCACGCCAGCCCAGGACCTCCACATCCGGCTTCTTCACCTGCGGGATCGTCTGAGGAGGGGTAGAGGGGTGCTGAGGAGTATTTCTGTCTGTAATAAAGCCCTTTTGTGGGGAAAAACTAATCCGATTGGCTGGGCCTAGCTCCCAAGTGGGTGGGCATATGCCCTCCCAGGCCCACCCATGGCTGTGCCCCTGCCCAGTCGTGAAATCCATAGATTAGGGCCTAATGAATTAATTTAAACTGACTTATTTCCTTCTATGAACTGTAACTCAGTAAAATCTTTGAAATTGTTGCATGTTGCGTTTATATTTTTGTTCAGTATATTTTAATCAATCCAATGATAAACATTATATAGACATGACCAAGGTAAGACATACACACGGCACACATTCTTTTCTGGAAAAGAAAGCAACAGGGAGAAAAGAGAAATAAAGAAAAGTGAAGAAGTGCTTTGAGATGCTTTTACCTGAGGAGGTTTCTTGCTCTAGGCTACAACAGCAAACAGACTGAGCTAAATACCCTATACTATCACTGTGTGATGTGTGAGGAATTCAAAGCTCTCACCTCATCTTTCAAGTGCTTCCAGCGATATGAAACACATACAGTACTCGTTGATGAGGTGTAACAGTATTAACCCTCAGGCTTACAGCTTACAGAAATACCAACATTATGTAATCAATTAGCAGAAAACTGCATATGCAAACCAACATGTATACATGTACAGTACATGTACAACATAGCATTATGTGTTTTGCCAAGCGATAATGAAAGCAAAACTGTCTCTCTCTATCTCCTTGGTGACGCAACCACACAGCAGATAGTAGTCATTAAATGAGATTTACAAATAGATGTTTAGATTTATCTCTTTGTCTCACGTCTTTCATTAAACTATCCCCATTCTCTCTTGATCTGCAGGAATCTCACTTGAGACTGAGATAAGTTGAGTACAATGCAATTTAAACAGCTATTTCAATCGTATGTATGGCACTTATACAGCAACAAAGAGCTGCTGAATGCTGGATGGAATGGGCTCATCTCTCTACCCCCAAGCCCTCTGTTTCTAAGCCTGGTAATAGCCACTATTATTTCCATTGTGTACACCCTAGTCTTTATAAATGCCTCTCGCTCTGCTCTGTTACCATGCATAACAACATGGTGTACTGTTTAGCATCATCAATGTAGCTCTGAGTATACACGCTCCGCACCCAGTATATTCTGTTGCTGCTATTAATGTATGATGGTGATTTGAGTGGTTAAATCACAGAGTGGGGAAGCCTAATATTCATCATTTATGACTAACTATCAGTCCCTAAAGGACTAACAAGTGCCTAATGACCTTAAACTGCATGTTAATACATGAGGAGTTGATGGCTAATTATTAACAAATAATAAGAGCCATATAATATGACCTATTGTTCTGAAGTGGTGATGAATTATGAATGGTGCTAAGTGTTACTGAATGGTGTTTCTATGTATGCCTCAACGGGAGAAGATTTGTATTGTACATGATGAACCTCTATACATTTGACCTTAGAGTGAATGTCAACAGTCAAGGTTGATATTATATTAAATAATTGGATTAGTACAGTAGTTAGCCTGACTACATCTAAAATCAGATCAGATTACACAGTTTTGCACTTGAAAATGCAATGTATCCCACAAGTCTGCTCTATGAAGACCTAATTGTCACCCATATGAATCAATATGATTGAACACCTTGAAGCCTGTAGCAGTGACATTAACATGCATAGTGAAAAAAATCTTGATGTATGGGGCCTGTCAAAATCCTCTTTGCTCGTGTTACTTCCACTGGTTCACACAATCAATCACATTTGCATTTGAAGTCTACCGGCTCATCCTCTTAAGATAAACTTGGGCAGCAGGTAGCCTAGCGTTGAGCCAGTAACCGAAAGGTTGCTGGTTGGAATCCTCGAGCAGAATAGGTGACAAATCTGCCGATGTGCCCTTGAGCAAGGCACTTAATCATAATTGTTGCTGTGGACAAGAGTGTTTGCCAAATGACTAGAATCTAAAATATAAATGTAAAACGTCAGTATTAGAATGAATGGAAGAAAAATGGGGAGGACACTAAACATGGTCGATATATAATTGCCAAGCACTGTAACTCAGTGTTAAGAATAGATTTGAGTCCGTTTGAAACCCTTTCTATGAACTGTATGCTGAGAATGGCCTTTCACTAGACAACTCCAGCTCTAAGAGATCATTTTATCAAATGTGTGCCATTTTTCTTTCAATTCCATAAATAAGTTGATACACTTATGTTGTGTGCTTTTCAACATCATTTTAGTCCCCGGCACAGTGGAGCATTTTCCATATCTGTCATCAGTGTAAATACACCAAGACAGCTTCCAAATATAGCCAGAGATCAAATGTAACAAGGAGAAAAAAACACACTGCCAAAAACCTCTCCTCCTCCTCTCGTGTGTACCTTCAACAGTGTGATACCAAAATACAACATGACTGTAGACTGCATCATGGATATTGAGGATGACGGTTGACCTAAAAAGTGAACACTGAACACATTATGTTTTAATCTCTTTCTTCCTCCCACCATTCTGCACTGTATAATGAAGCACATACAGCATATTGCAATTGTTCTCTTCATTCACTATATTACCATATTGTTCATAATTCAATAGTGAGCAAATGGCATAGGTAAGTTCAACCCACAAGTTCAATCAACAAAGATAAAATACCGAATTACTGAAGCTGAAGTACTGAATATACTAAAACTGTCAACATGTGAGTCAATTCAATATCAGAGAATTCATAACACATGAACAGAAACCATGCAACCGGTGTGTACTGCAAACATCCAGATGATACCGAAAAAAAAATCTGGTATAGAATTGTCACTACAACTATGGTTGTTAGCATGTTCTAAGATGGTTGTTTGGAGTGGGTTTGCTTGGTGCTCAGAGTCTGAAGACAGGGGGAAATCAGGTGGAAGTGGGGCTTTTTTTGGCCTTTTCCCCTCATTTTTGTAATAGCAGGAAGTTCATAACCTCCCATATTTCCTTATTTACATGGAACTCTGGCTGAGTGGCTCAATAGCATCAGGCCATATTAGCTGAGGGCATGTGTCCAAATGCTCAGTGGTGTAAAGTACTTAAGTAAAAATAATTTAAAGTACTACTTAAGTATCTGTACTTTACTTTACTATTTATATTTTTGACAACTTTTACTTTTACTTCACTACATTCCTAAAGAAAATATTGTACTTTTTACTCCATACGTTTTCCCTGACAACCAAAAGTACTCATTATATTTTCAATGCTTAGCAGGACAGGAAAATGGTCAAATTCACGCACTTATCAAGAGAACACATGGTCATCCACATCACCGCCTGGTATGGCAACTGCTCGGCATCCGACCGTAAGGCGCTACAGAGGGTAGTGCGTACGGCCCAGTACATCACTGGGGCCAAGCTTCCTGCCATCCAGGACCTATATACTAGGCGGTGTCAGAGGAATGCCCTAGAAATTGTCAAAGACTCCAGTCACCCAAGTCATAGACTGTTCTCTCTGTTACCGCACGGCAAGCGGAACCGGAGCGCCAAGTCTAGGTTCAAAAGGCTCTTTAACAACTTCTACCCCAAAGCCATAAGACTGCTGAACAATTAATCAAATGGCCACCCGGACTATTTGCATTGACCCCTACCTACATGGTCACTTTACCCCTACCTACATGTACAAATTACCTCGACTAACCTGTACCCCTGCACATTGACTCGATACCGGTACCCCCTGTACATAGCCTTATAATTGTTATTTTATTGTGTTATTTTATTTTTTTATTTTTTTTACTTTAGTTTATTTAGTAAATCTTTTCTTAACTCTATTTTCTTAAAATTGCATTGTTGGTTAAGGGCTTGTAAGTACACATTTCACGGTAAGGTCTACACCTGTTGTATTCGGCGCATGTGACAAATACAATTTGATTTGATTTGATCCCTACTGCCTCTGGCCTGGCGGACTCACTAAACACAAATGCATCTTTTGTAAATAATGTCTGAGTGTTGGAGTATGCCCCTGACTATCTGTGAATTTTAAAAACAAGAAAATGGTGCCGTCTGCTTTACTTAATATAAGGAATTTTAAATGATTTATACTTTCACTTTTACTTTTGATACTTAAGTATATTTTAGCAATTACATTTACTTTTGATACTGATGTATATTTAAAACCAAATACTTTTAGACAAGTAGTATTTTACTGGCTGACTTTCACTTTTACTTGAGCAACTTTCTATTAAGGTATCTATACTTTTACTCAAGTATGACGATTGGGTACTTTTTCCACCAGTGCCAGTGCTGGTACAAACACATCACAGGCAGGAGGCAGAGACAGAGACAGAGTGTGACGGCAGTCCGTGCGCATGTATACCCCACCCCCCATCACCCCTACTCCCATCCATGGATCGCATGACATAAAAGAGTGGCGCACAGACATTTTTTCTTCACCCTCGACACCAAACACACACAGACACACACAGACATACACACAGACAGACACACACACACAGGCTCCACAAACTCTGCTAATTGTGTTTTTATGTAGCAAAACGAGAACAGTATATCTCATTGTGCAGTCGAGGGGAGGAGGGGGAAAACGGAGGAGGGAGGTTAGTGGTGGTGGTGGGGGAGATCTCTTTGGAATACGAGGCAGGGATATTTTCCAATTACTCAGCCCTCTCTCCCTCGCATCCCACAGGGCGAGAGAGGCAAAGGCAAAGTCGCGCTCGTTTATTAGTATTAGGGTCTCGTTCCCCCTGCGAGGCCACTCTGCTCTCCCCCTCTCGCTCCTTACAGCGCCTCGCCATGCACACAGGATCACTATAATAGAATTTGTAAGCCTTCATGACAGAATTACGTGAAATAAGTTTGCAGGGGAAAGGGACCTGTGGGATGAGGGCTGGGGGTACAAGGTTTCCTGGGTAGAATTGGGTGGGTGAGTGTACATGGTACAGCCAGAGAGAGAGCTGAACTGAATGAATACTCTGACTTCATTTCACCTCATTTGATGCTACTTGCCTGCACTGGATCTCCCACTTGCATTATTGGAGAGGAAAAGGTTTTACAACCATTCATTTACAGGCTCTCCATAATGGAAGGTGCCTACATCATCAGAAATGAACCTTGAGGGTGACAGTGCATTTAGAAGGTAGTGTTTCTTTAGTTGCTTATAAACACACATGTAGAGTATACATTTGGAAATTGTTAGTGATGATAAAACCACAGTATGACCTATTTCAACACTAACCTCACAAATCACTCACTTAATTGAAGGGTTCCAGGAAGATAATATTATTTGCACCCAAGAGACAAACAGCTTGTCACGAGGGACTGGGAAGATAAGATATGGAATGCCTACATTTCCATTTCCATAATGGAGAAGCATTGTTCCCCGGGATTTAGAAAGATTATGAGGATCAAAAGGATGATCTGGTGTTCTCGTTGGTGGAGGCCTCCTCTAATGATTTAGCACTGACATTACATGAGGTCTGTCATCTAAAGGTCACCAAAGGGCAGAGTGAATACTTAAACCCTAAACCCTAATTGATACCGTCAGAGGGAACCAAACAAGTCTTATCAACCAGCCACTAGAATATATCAGAAATGCAATTCTGATCATGTATGGATGATATAGATCACTCTGGTCCCTGAGTAACTCCAACAGTACCCCTGCTACCAACAAACAGTACGCATTTTGGATGTATCCCGCAGACAAGCACATCTGAGTTTGCCGATGACACAACGGTGGTAGGTCTGATCACCGACGACGATGAGACAGTCAACAGGGAGGAGGTCAGAGACCTGGCAGAGTGGTGCGAGGACAACAACCTCTCCCTCAACGTCAATAAGACAAAGGAGCTGATCGTGGACTGAAGGAAACGGAGGGCAGAGCACGCCCCCATTCACATCGACTGGGCTTTAGTGGAACGGGTCGAGAGCTTCAAGTTCCTCGGTGTCCACATCACTAAGGATCTATCATGGTCCAAACACACCAACACAGTCGTGAAGAGGGAACGTCAATTCCTCTTTCCCCTCAGGAGGCTGAAAAGATTTGGCATGGGCCCTCAGATCCTCAAACAGTTCTACAGCTGCACCATCGAGAGCATCTTGACTGGCTGCATCACCGCTTGGTATGGCAACTGCTTGGCATCCGACCTCAAGTCGTACGGCCCAGTACATCACTGGGGCCGAGCTCCATGCCACCCAGGACCTCTATACCAGGCGGTGTCAGAGCAAGGCCCAACAAATTGTGAAAGACTCCAGCTACCCAATCCACAGACTGTTCTGTCTGCTACCGCACGGCAAGCGGTACCAATGCACCAAGTGTGGAACCAACAGGATCCTGAACAGCTTCTACCCCCAAGCCATAAGACTGCTAAACAAGACTGCTAAATAGCTAATCAAATGGCTACACGGACTACCTGCATTGACCATTTTTTGCACTAACTCTCTTGTAGTGACTATACCCACACACACTGGACTCTACACACACTCACACACATTACCTCATACCCCTGCACATCAACTCAGTACTGGTACTCCCTGTATATAGCCATGTTATTTCCTTCTCCCTATATATACCTATGTTATTTGTACTCTTTATTTTAATTCGTTATTCACTGTATCACTATTTCTATTTTTGTATTTTATTTTTTATCTTATCTTTAACTCTGCGTTGTTGTAAAATGACCCGTAAGTAAGCATTTCACTGTTAGTCTACACCTGTTTTCTAAGAAGCATGTGACAAACACATTTTTATTTTATTTTAGTTAACTACTGTATCATTGGTTGCAGCATTACACAACTCAAAATAACACTAAACACTAAACAGATGTCAAGTGGTTTTCCCAGTCAGGTGCCCCTTGAGACTTGTTTGCTACATGCTCATGTTGATGGTGGTGAGAAACCTGCAGATCCATCTCCATATGTAGAGGCTCAGTCAGTGCGTCTCAGTGTGTCTGCAGGGCCAGACAATACCACACTGTAGATGATCCTTCTGTAAATATCTGTTTTTTAATAGAGCTGTTTAGTTTGCTGTGGCGGTAATTTACACAAGTAGTCTCAAGATGAAGCTTTCTTCTTTGTCGAGATAAACGAGCACTCCATGACAAAAGCATGCGCTTACAATTATCCACTTCTGTCCTATTCTGAGTCAGACACTGCAGAATGCCAGAATGCCACTGTGTGTCAGGAGGAAAGGCAGGGAGAGGAAAGTGCTTTTGCAGGAAGCATGGAAGGAGAAGAGATGAAAAGAGAAAAGGAGGAAACATTTTTCAATGTAATTTGGTTAATTTGGAGGAATCGACCGACTTCACAACGGCATTAAACTAGGGTCAGATATTCCTTGAAGGAGGTGTCACAGGGTTCAAGAGAGAGGTTACCATTACTCTTAATCGTGAGCTGACCGATGAGGGCTTGGTGCACTGTACCTGCAACAAGGGTTTCTAAGAATGGTTAATGGCAGTGTTTATTAGTTGTGGTTTCTAAATGAGTGGCCCCTCACGAGCCACACACAGCTAGGAGGTCCTCTTGAATTCACTTAAAATAAAACACATTCAAAATAAATAGTAATATGCAAAAATATGCAGAAAGCAGACATACAAACACAGACAAAAACATTACATCCTTCACTACACAAACAAACATTCTGTACCACATAAACAGGTGACATATGTTCAAACAGGCAGAGTTAATTGTAGGAGGCATTGTGAATTATTACTGGAACCATCATGTTATACCAATCTAATTAAAGTGTTTACTAAAGTAGTATAGCATACTGAAGAAGAAAAAGTACTATAACACTCAATTATGCGGCAGCTTTCAACCTGAGAGAGACAAAAGTGCTTATTAATTTTTCATGAGATGGGGAAGGGCCTCAATAAGTAGTGACAAATACAGCTCATTAGGAGTCCCTGGACATCAACGGGCTTTTCCCATAATGCCCCAGGCCCTCAATCAAATGGCCCGTAATGAACTGACAGGATTTTACCTCAGCACTACACCGGACAAAAATAACTTTTGCAAATGTTTAAAACAACAAAGGTTAATAGACCCTCTTATAAGGTGTGAACCTATTTTTAGGGAATGGTAATGGTCTGTTAGATTTAGGCCCATTCCAGAGCAAAATTCTCTTTACAAAAAGAAGTCCTGTTGCACAGTGAGTGAACTAGCAGCATGGTTCACAGGTTTCTGCCGGCGAGGCGAGGTAGACATGTTAACGGTCCGCAGGGCTGCTCTCTGGGTTGAACCAAGCGTGGGATCCACAAAACTAATGAAAATCTCTCTCATAACCATGGCTTCATCTGTACAAACACTTCACGCAAGATAAAATGGCTGACAAGACAGCTAAAGCCCATGTCCAGGTTATTTGTTGCCAAATGTCAAGAGCTTTCCGCAATATGAAGTGATTGTCATTGTACATTTATGGGGGTTTCAGACAGGAAATAAAAATATACTTTTATTAAAGGTGCCATTTCCTGGTTGCTAAAATTCGAATAGTTCGCCTAATTTCAGTTTATGTGACAAAACAAGCAAGTATTGTGTGGATAATCATTGTACCATCTAAACCGCCGTGAAATATATTTTCCATAACCCAAAATATTGTATTTTTAGCTTTTTGAAGCTAAACTAAACTTAAAGCTGCAATGTGTAACTTTTTGGGCGACCCGACAAGTTTATTTTGTTACGGATGTCGACGATGACTATGACGGGTCTCCTTCCTAATGCCCAGGAAGCTCAGAATCAAACTCCCATTAGACAGCTCTGCAAGCGTTGTGATGCCAAAATACGTTCGTTACTCACCAAATATGGAGTTTCGCTGAGCAACTATCTTAATTTAGTCCTGTTACGGCCGGTATGTACTTCCCCAAAAATATCTAAATAAAAATTGACAAGCAACTGAAAAAATGCCTTTTTTGATTTGGAATCACTCATTACTGCCACGCACAGTTCGGAAGTCTACAATAGCTCAATACATCGGAGGTGCTGAAGAGGCATTTCTTTTGGTTGCTTGTACATTTTTATTTAGAACTTCTTGGGAAGGACATACCGGCCGTAATAGGAGTAATTGAGCATAGTTACTCAGCAAAATTCCATATTTTGTGATTAACGAACACATTTTGACATTAAAACACTTGCAGAGCTGTCTAATGGGAGTTTGAATCGGAGCTTCCTGGGTGTTAGAGACATCTCTAATGCACAGATACTGGGGCATCTAAAGTCTAAGCTCCAATGGCAGCACATTTAATATTTAAAACTACTTTCCAAATGGGTGAATTATCTCAAAACAATTAACATTTGACATCAAGTCTGCCTTCATGTTTACATTGCAGTGTTATTGGTTTAAGACAAGTATTCATTTTTTAAATTCTTTTTTAAATTCTTTTTTATTCTCCATTTGGGCTCATTTACCAGTATCTTGCTTCTTGAGAAAAAAAGTGCCCAGGTTGCCATGGCGATATATTATGTTTGGGTTCCAACACAGTTTTTTGTTGTCTTTATTTTATATTGAACAAAAACATAAAAGCAACATGCAACAATTTAATTGATTTTACTGAGTTACAGTGGGGGAAAAAAGTATTTAGTCAGCCACCAATTGTGCAAGTTCTCCCACTTAAAAAGATGAGAGAGGCCTGTAATTTTCATCATAGGTACACATCAACTATGACAGCCAAAATGAGCATTTTTTTTCCAGAAAATCACATTGTAGGATTTTTAATGAATTTATTTGCAAATTATGGTGGAAAATAAGTATTTGGTCAATAACAAAAGTTTCTCAATATTTTGTTATATACCCTTTGTTGGCAATGACACAGGTCAAACGTTTTCTGTAAGTCTTCACAAGGTTTTCACACACTGTTGCTGGTATTTTGGCCCATTCCTCCATGCAGATCTCCTCTAGAGCAGTGATGTTTTGGGGCTGTCGCTGGGCAACACAGAATTTCAACTCCCTCCAAAGATTTTCTATGGGGTTGAGATCTGGAGACTGGCTAGGCCACTCCAGGACCTTGAAATGCTTCTTACGAAGCCACTCCTTCGTTGCCCGGGTGGTGTGTTTGGGATCATTGTCATGCTGAAAGACCCAGCCACGTTTCATCTTCAATGTCCTTGCTGATGGAAGGAGGTTTTCACTCAAAATCTCACGATACATGGCCCCATTTATTCTTTCCTTTACACGGATCAGTCGTCCTGGTCCCTTTGCAGAAAAACAGCCCCAAAGTATGATGTTTCCACCCCCATGCTTCACAGTAGGTATGGTGTTCTTTGGATGCAACTCAGCATTCTTTGTCCTCCAAACACGACGAGTTGAGTTTTTACCAAAAAGTTCTATTTTGGTTTCATCTGACCATATGACATTCTCCCAATCCTCTTCTGGATCATCCAAATGCACTCTAGCAAACTTCAGACGGGCCTGGACATGTACTGGCTTAAGCAGGGGGACACGTCTGGCACTGCAGGATTTGAGTCCCTGGCGGCGTAGTGTGTTACTGATGGTAGGCTTTGTTACTTTGGTCCTAGCTCTCTGCAGGTCATTCACTAGGTCCCCCTGTGTGGTTCTGGGATTTTTGCTCACCTTGTGATCATTTTGACCCCACGGGGTGAGATCTTGCGTGGAGCCCCAGATCGAGGGAGATTATTAGTGGTCTTGTATGTCTTCCATTTCCTAATAATTGCTCCCACAGTTGATTTCTTCAAACCAAGCTGCTTACCTATTGCAGATTCAGTCTTCCCAGCCTGGTGCAGGTCTACAATTTTGTTTCTGGTGTCCTTTGACAGCTCTTTGGTCTTGGCCATAGTGGAGTTTGGAGTGTGACTGTTTGAGGTTGTGGACAGGTGTCTTTTATACTGATAACAAGTTCAAACAGGTGCCATTAATACAGGTAACGAGTGGAGGACAGAGGAGCCTCTTAAAGAAGAAGTTACAGGTCTGTGAGAGCCAGAAATCTTGCTTGTTTGTAGGTGACCAAATACTTATTTTCCACCATAATCAGCAAATAAATTCATTAAAAATCCTACAATGTGATTTTCTGGATTTCTTTTCCTCAATTTGTCTGTCATAGTTGACGTGTACCTATGATGAAAATTACAGGCCTCTCTCATCTTTTTAAGTGGGAGAACTTGCACAATTGGTGGCTGACTAAATACTTTTTTCCCCCACTGTACAGTTCATATGAGGAAATCAGTCAATTGAAATCTATGGATTTCGATAAAATGCAATTGGGTTCGTTGTCCGTAGCTTATGCCTGCCCATACCATAACCCCACCGTCACCATGGGGCACTCTGTTCACAACGTTGACATCAGCAAACCGCTCGCCCACATGATGCCATGCACGTGGTCTGTTGTTCTGAGGCCAGTTGGACGTACTGCCAAATTCTCTAAAACGACGTTGGAGGCGGTTTATAGTAGAGAAATTAACATTCAATTCTCTGGCAACAGCTCGGGTGGACATTCCTGCAGTCAGCATGCCAATTGCACGCTCCCTCAAAACTTGAGACATCTGTGGCATTGTGTTGTGTGACAAAACTGCACATTTTAGAGTGGCCTTTTATTGTCTCCAGCACAAGGTGCACCTGTGTAATGATCAGCTTTAATACTCGTTTTTCAACCACTCCACACATTTCTTGTTAACAAACTATAGTTTTGGCAAGTCCGTTAGGACATCTACTTTGTGCATGACACAAGTAATTTTTCCAACAATTGTTTACAGATAGATTATTTCACTTATAATTCACTGTATCACAATTCCAGTTGGTCAGAAGTTTACATACACTAAGTTGACGGTGCCTTTAAACAGCTTGGAAAATTCCAGAAAATGATGTCATGGCTTTAGAAGCTTCTGATAGGCTAATTGACATCATTTGAGTCAATTGGAGGTGTACCTGTGGATGTATTTCAAAGCCTACCTTCAAACTCAGTGCCTCTTTGCTTGACATCATGGGAAAATCAAAATAAATCAGCCAAGACCTCAGAAAAAAGATTGTAGACCTCCACAAGTCTGGTTCATCCTTGGGAGCAATTTCCAAACGCCTGAAGGTACCACGTTCATCTGTACAAACAATAGTACGCAAGTATAAACACCATGGGACCACGCAGCCGTCATACCGCTCAGGAAGGAGACGCGTTCTGTCTCCTAGAGATGAACGTACTTTGTTGCGAAAAGTGCAAATCAATCAGCAAAGGACCTTGTGAAGATGCTGGAGGAAACAGGTACAAAAGTATCTATATCCACAGTAAAACGAGTCCTATATCGACATAACCTGAAAGGCCGCTCAGCAAGGAAGAAGCCATTGCTCCAAAACCACCATAAAAAAGCCAGACTACGGTTTGTAACTGCACATGGGGACAAAGATTGTACTTTTTGAAGAAATGTCCTCTGGTCTGATGAAACAAAAATAGAAATGTTTGGCCATAATGACCATCGTTATGTTTGGAGGAAAAAGGGGGGGCTTGCAAGCCGAAGAACACCATCCCAACCATGAAGCACAGGGGTGTCAGCATCATGCTGTGGGGGTGCTTTGCTGCAGGAGGGACAGGTGCACTTCACAAAATAGATGGCATCATGAGGAAGGAAAATGATGTGGTCGCTTGGTCGCAAATGGGTCTTCCAAATGGACAATGACCCCAAGCACACTTCCAAAGTTGTGGCAAAATGGTTAAAGGACAACAAAGTCAAGGTATTGGAGTGGCCATCACAAAGCCCTGACCTCAATCCTATAGAAAATGTGTGGGCAGAACTGAAAAAGCGTGTGTGAGCAAGGAGGCCTACAAACCTGACTCAGTTACACCAGCTCTGTCAGGAGGAATGGGCCAAAATTCACCCAACTTATTGTGGGAAACTTGTGGAAGACTACCCGAAACGTTTGACCCAAGTCAAACAATTTAAAGGCAATGCTACCAAATACTAATTGAGTGTATGTAAACTTCTCACCCACTGGGAATGTGATGAAAGAAATAAAAGCTGAATAAATCATTCTCTCTACTATTATTCTGACATTTCACATTCTTAAAATAAAGTGGTGATCCTAACTGACCTAAAACAGGGAATTTTTACTAGGATTAAATGTCAGGAATTGTGAAAAACTGAGTTTAAATGTATTTGGCTAAGGTGTATGTAAACTTCCGACTTCAACTGTAAATAACATTCTATTGGTAGCAATAATTGTTTATAATAATTTAAATTGAAAAATTCAAAGTTTTGAATCCGGCGTTGTTTTGCGTATCAGTTCATAAACACTATGCCATGGGATCGGTACGTCAAAAATCTCTTCCAAACTATTTTGCAATCTATATGGGACGGCTGTCAATCCTTTGATCCTTAAATGAAACTGGTATCACAGTTTTCTTTAACCAATTATGTTCTTTAATGCAAGGCTGACAGACAAGTTCCTTACTTTTTCCCCCTTCCACTTTCCTCTTCCATTTTTGCGGTAATGCTGCAATTATTTGGTTGTAATTTTGGGTAGAGCAGACATTTCCATATGTTTTTGTTAGCTGCATGTACGACATAACTCCACCAGTCCTACCGATGATGATATTTTTTTATAAATTAGTATATTTGAGTTTAACCACAATATTTGTTGCATTATTTGTTCTGTCGTTTCAAATAGTGATATTTGGGAGATGATTTCCTTTTCAAATAACTGAAAGAGAGAATGTAATCTGAATAAAGGGAAAAAGGCCATTCTTGAACATTGGGTGAGACAATCTTACAAATTTTGCTAGAGAACCAGTTCGGATTTAAGTATAACTTTTGTATGACTGAAGCTTTTAGTGATAGATCTAATGCTTTAATATTTAATAAGTTCTGTCCTCCGAATTCATATTCATTATATAAATAGGCTTGGAGTTATGTTAATAAAACCCTCCAGGTTGACATGCTCCTGGCAGGCTGGCAGACCCACCTTGGTGCAGGGCGGTGGCTGAGTGGAGGCCCAGAACCCTGTACATTACTGCTCACACTGGCGGATCAATCCCGAGGACGACGTCACCAATAACGCACATAAAATGACATGGGTATGTTTTGTCACTTCGTGTTAAGTGTGATTTAAAAGCAAGATCATGGCTGGGAAATTGTTTGACATAATAAAGAAGGCAAAGCATTGCTATCTCATCATACCCTAAAAACACATCCTATTTCTGTGAGCTCCTCCAGATAGTGTACAAGACATGCACCTGTTTAACAATCATGTACAAACCAGTCATGTTTGATGTGTTCTGACACCTTACAGTCCATGGAGTGGTTTTCACTACGTACAATAGGATGGGCTTACAGGGCTTGTCAGTTGAACAAGGTGGTGTTGAACAATGGATTTGAGGAGCTGTGAAGACAAAGACAGCCAGCCCAGGTTGCTTAGCATATTAATGACATCCATGGTTGAATACTTAGAAAATCCCATTACTCACACACATAATGAATCATCCAACCAGTCTCTGAGCTGTTGGAACATCTAGCCTATTACTGTTCTATTACTGTTCTATTACTGTTCTAGAACTGTTATTTTACTGTTCTAGAACTGTTCTAGAACTGTTCTATTACGGTTCTAGAATTGTTCTAGAACTTTCTATTACGGTTCTAGAACTGCTCTAGAACTGTTCTAGAAATGCTCTAGAATGGTTCTATAACTGTTCTATAAGAGTTCTGAAACGAAAAGTACCTGCAGATTAAGTTAATGGTGGTTAAAACATCACCGACAACCCAAACCGCACACACTAAGCAGGTTGCCATTTTTTTTCAGATATGGAGTGTAGGAGACATGGAGTTTAGTTAAGAAGCCTACAGTTATTGACTCTGCAGTCTCACAATGAACAAGTACTGTAGTGCTGGATGTTGTACACTATACATAAGCACACACATTTTCCTGTAACACCTGCCTGCCCTATAAACCAACAGATTGTGTTCATTTAGGCCCTGTCTACCAGGCCTCTCTATGTGCTACAGTACATGCAAGCCAGGCCCACCTGGGTTATGACATTACCTCCCCAATGATTGCAGCATGTGGCGGTGGGGCTATGAGGCTAGTCCAGGGCCATGATGAAGTAATACATCACGCCACAACAACTGAAACCACTCACTGAGTCTGGAGCAGGAAGGGGAGAGGGGGGAGGAGAGGAGGAGAGGAGGACCAGAGGAGGAGAGGAGGAGAGGATGAGAGGGGGAGAGGGGGGAAACTATTCTGTGACGCATCTGGCACAATCACAGAAAAAGAGAGAGTGTAAGAGAAGAAAGAGAGCCGGAGAGGGAGGGAGGGAATGAGATGTTAAGATGGCGGCGCTGAGGAAGGCACGTGTCTTGCTGGTTCCTGCTCGACTTTGCTCTTTTATGGCTATTTTTGTGTTAATTATTACTTTATTTGCTCAGCATGTTTGTGCAATAATTTCCTACGACCGACAAACACTTCTGGATCATGAATTGCAAGCTACACGCTGATCTCTCAGCCTCGCAGATCTGGAATACTACTCCTTTGTTCCCAGCACAGCGGGCTCATCTGTTGCTGCTGACCAAGATGACCGAAGGCAACGCCAGCTACGAAGAAGAGGAAGGACAGGGGGACTCCAAGGTAGGCTGAAAATAATAGGCTATATGGCCTCCTCTTCCTGGTATCCTGACGGCTAATGTCCAATCACTGGAAAATAAACTTTGTGAACTCAGAGCAAGGCTTCAATCACAGAGGGACATCAGGGAATGCTGTGTCTTTGTTTTTTGTTATTCAACGAGACGTTTTTCAATTTTAAATTTTTAAATTTTCCGTATGGATCAATTGGCAGCTTCTGTTAAGAGCAGGAGGGAGGGGTATGTTCCTCATCAACAATTTCTGGTGTACCGAAGTTGAAAACATCTTGAGCTCCTATTCACCCGACCTGGAGTTTCTGATGCTGAATTGTCGACCCCACTATATGCCGAGGGAATTCACATGTGTTATTATCACAGCTGTGTACATACCGCCACAAGCAAACACCGGGGCGGCTATACAACATCAATAGCCAGCAAGAATCGTCTCACCCGGAAGCAGTCTTTATTGTCACGGGTGATTTTAACCATACACGTTTAAAACAAATTTTTCCAACATGTATCCTGCCCCACAAGAGGAAAAGACGTGCTAGACCATGTACATACACTACTGGTCAAAAGTTTTAGAATACCTACTCATTCAAGGGTTTTCCTTTATTTTTACTATTTTCTACATTGTAGAATAATAGTGAAGACATCAAAACTATGAAATAACACATATAGAATCATGTTGTAACCAAAAAAGTGTTAAACAAATCAAAATATATTTTATATCATAGCGCTTGATGGTTTTTGCGACTGCACTTGAAGAAACTTTCAAAGTTCTTGAAATGTTATTGACTAACCTTCATGTCTTAAAGTAATGATGGACTGTCATTTCTCTTTGCTTATTTGAGCTGTTCTTGCCATAATATGGACTTGGTCTTTTACCAAATAGGGCTATCTTCTGTATACCACCCCTACCTTGTCACAACACAACTGATTGGCTCAAACGCATTAAGAAGGAAAGAAATTCCACAAATTAACTTTTAAGAAGGCACACCTGATTGGAATATGTTCAAAGATTCATCCACCCAGGACTCATCCATCAATATTGAGGAATATACTGTACATTGTCAGTCACAGGCTTCATAAAGAAATGTGTTGATGAAGTTCTACCCACAATAACAATCTGGACATACCCAACCACAAACTCTGGAGATATCCGTACCATGCTGAAAGCACGTAATGCAGCATTCAATGTCAGCAGAAAGAACCCCGATGACTCCGTGGCGTGCGACGTGTACAAGGCAAGCAGGTACGAACTCCGCAAAACCATTAGGGATGCAAAAAGACAATATGGACTCAAACTTGAATTGATCGTTCGTCAATTCAGTCTTGCGACGCATGTGGCAAGGACTACAGACTATCATGGACTACAAAGGCAAATCCAGCTGTGTGGTGCCCACTGAAGCCTCCATCTCAGACGAGCTTAACACATTCTATGCTCGCTTCGAGGCAGACAATACCGAGCCATCCAGGAAAACTCTTGCTGCTCCGATGACCAGGTGCTTTTGCCCTCCGAGGCTGACGTGAGGAAAACTCTCAAAAGAGTGAGTACACACAAAGCCGTCGGCCCAGATGGCATCCCTCAGAGTGTGTGCTGACCAGCTGGTGGGCATATTCCCGGACGTCTTCAACCTGTCCCTGTCCCAGGCTGTATTCCTCACCTACTTCAAGAAGACCACCATTGTCCCAGTGCCCCAAAAAAACAAGGTGACATGCCCAAATGACTATCGCCCCATCACGCTCACCCCGGTCATCATGAAGTGCTTCGAGAGGCTGGTCATGGAACCACATCAAGGCCAGCATGCTAGGCACACTGGACCCACTCCAATTTGCTTACTGCGCCAACAGATCCACGGCCGTAACACATCTGGACAAGAGGAACACCTATGAGAGAATGCTGTTCATTGACTACAGTTCAGCATTCAACATTATTGTTCCCTCCAAGCTCGACACCAAGATCAGAGTCCTGGGTCTGAACACCACCTTCTGCAACTGGATCCTGGACTTCCTGATGGGCAGACCACAGGCTGTGAGGATTGGCAAAAACACCTCCTCCACACTGACTCCTCCTCAGCCCTCTGCTGTACTCCCTGTTCCCCCACGACTGCATGGCTTTGCACGACACCAACTCCATGGATGTAGGCCTGATAGCCAACAATGAAGTGTCAGCCTATAGGGAGGAGGTAAGTGAACTGGCATTGTGGTTCCAGGACAACAACCTCTCCCTCAACATCAGCAAAATAAAGGAGTTGATTGTTGACTTCAGGAAGCAGAGGAGGGAACATGCCCGATCCACATCAATGGGACCGCAGTAGAGAGAGTCAGCTGTTTTAAATTCCTCTGTGTGCACATCACCGAGGACTTGACACGGACAAACAACATCACCACTCTTGTCAAGAGGGAGCAACAACATCTCTACTTCCTAAGGCGGCTAAAGAAATTTGGCATGCCACCCTGGGTCCTCTCCAAATACTACTGTTGCAGCATCGAGAGCGTCCTGACCGGTTGCATCATGGCCTGGTAGAGGAATTGATCCATCCAAGACTGCAAGGCCCTCCAACGGGTGGTGAAGATGGCCCAACACATCACTGGGACTGTACTCCCAGCCATACAGGACATTTACTTGAAACGGTGCCTGAGGAAGGCCTGCAGCATCATCAAGGACCCCACATACCACAGCCACGAGCTGTTCACTCCCTTACAGTCGGGCATCGGAGCATGAGGTCTGATATCAACAGGCTGAGAGACAGTTTCTATCTACAAGCCATCAGACTGCTGAACACTCAAACTGGACTGACCACCTGCTCTGATTCTCCGCACCTTAGCACACACACACACACACACGCACGCACACACACACACACACACAAACACACACATACAGTGCCTTCAGAAAGTATTCACACCCCTTGACTTTTTCCACATTTTGTTTTGTTACAGCCTGAATTTAAAATTGATTAAATTGAGATTGTTTGTCACTGGCCTACACACAATACCCCATAACGTGAAAGGGGAATTATGTTTTTTTACAAATTTTTACAAATTAATAAAAAATGAAAAGCTGAAATGTCTTGAGTCAATAAGTTTTCAACCCCTTTGTTCGTTTTTTTTTTCATCGCTTTGGTACTATTTTTACAAGTATGTGTTAAAATTTCACAACTCTTAGTACAAAACTCAAAACAGATCATCAAAAAGGCTGTTTATTCTAAACTTTAAGCACATTTTCAATTGACTAAGTACAACACACAAAATCACACAGTAACTTTTTCACCAAACCTAATCAGTGTTTCATCTAGAAATACCTTTCATATAAAGTAATTGCCTTTCACAATGCAATGCTTACAATACTTTTCATATGATTCTCTTCTCATTTGTTTAAATACATTTGACCATCACTTAATCCAAACAACGCTTAGTGGTTAATCACTTAACCGTTTGGTTAACCTATAGATTTTAAATTAGTTTGTCTACTATATATGGATTTTGAGAACTACAGAAATAAAATGTGTGTTTGTAAAGTATAAACATCTAAATTACATGTACTGTATGATACATGATAATCATACATAATGACTACTCGTTATTGCTAACTGATTTTACACAGTGGTAACCACAACTGGTCACCATATAAAAGTGTGTGTGTGAACACTTGTGATTTCTTTCAACATGGAGCAGGATAGACGGCAAGGTAGAGGAAGAAATCAAAGAGCTTGTGGACAAGGGGCCCATCAGAGAAGTGGTTATGGGCCCCATCGAAGAGCTCAAAGGGGTGGGCATATTGTAATGCAATTCACAAAACACGATACAGTATTCTTACAGTATGATTGATTGACAGTATACTCTGTTCTACCCTAAGAATTTACAGTAGACTCCATTGTGGTGGCCGTGGCCGTGTACTGACCAACCAGCAGGAGTGGGCAGTGGTGGAAATGGTGAGGGCCAGGAATGACATATGGCTGTACGAAATAAAGCAGGCCATTGAGGAGAACCATGAAACCTTTGCCAATGTGGCATCCATCAGCCTACCAACAATCACCCTCCTTTTGAAGAGTCACCAGGTATCTATGAAACACATTTACCTGGTGCCTTTGAGAGAAACAACGACTGGGTGAAACGACTGTGGGCCGAGTATGTTCAGATACATTACTATATACTGTATTACTGTTACTATTTGATGCACATGCTACTTCACAATATCATATTGGAACTATACTGTAAAAATAACTAATCCAAATATATTTTTAGAGGGTGATGGTACTTGATGCTGCTGTGAACCATCACAAGTATATCTTTATTGATGAAGCGGGCTTCAACCTGGCCAAAACTCAACGCCGTGGGCGGAACCTCATTGACCAATGGGCAACCGTCCAAGTACCTGGACAACGTGGGGGAAACTTCTCTATGTGCGCATCTATCGCTGAAGATGGTGTGGTAGGACGTAGGCCATTACTTGGATCCTACAATGCTGCACACCTCATTGTGTTTCTCAATGAGATTGAGCAGGCCTGTCAAGGCAAAGGGGTCACATATGTCATTGTGTGGGACAATGTCAGGTTTCACCATGCAGAGGTGGTTCAGGCATGGTTTCGGGCCCAGCCCCGATTCGTGACCCTATACCTGCACCCTTACACTCCTTTCCTCAACCCTATTGAGGAATTATTTTCAGCATGGAGGTGGAAGGTGAACGATCGCCATCCCCATGAGCGTGCCACCCTGCTTCTGGCCATGGATGAGGCATGCGACGACATCAATGCAGACCAATGTCAAGCTTGGATTCGTCATGCCAAAAGGTTTTTCCCGCGGTGCATGAACAATGAGGACATTCACCATGATTTATGGCCAAATGCTCAAGACAGGGTTGATGCAAATGAATGCGTGCTAAACGTTATGTTTTATTTTCATTCATTTACTATAATTTGTTTCATTTAATTTCTTACATTTGATTACAGACAGTACACCTATGTTGCAATTATATCTGAAAAATAAAATGCTTTTTTTTTGCATGAATGATTGTAGAGGATGTCTTCATTGATCACACCTTTGATGATTTATCAATACACCCAGTCACTACGAAAATGTAGGCATCCTTCCTAACTCAGTTGCCGGAGAGGAAGGAAACCGCTCAGGAATTTCTCCACGAGGCCAATGGTGACTTTAAAACAGTTACAGAGTTTAATGGCTGTGATAGGAGAAAACTGAAGATGGATCAACAACATTGTAGTTACTCCACAATATTGATTGACAGACTGAAAAGAAGGAAGCCCGTACAGTATAAATATATTCCAAAACATACATCCTGTTTGCAATAAGGCACTAAAGTAAAACTGCAAAAAATGTGGCAAAGAAATGAACTTTATGTCCTGAATACAAAGCATTATGTTCGGGGCAAGTCCAATACAACACATTACTGAGTACCACTTTTCATATTTTCAAGCATGGTGGTGACTGCCTCATGTTATGGGTATGCTTATCAGTTACAGTTTTGACTTAAATCGGCAACACTTGAAAATGGCTGTCTAGCAATGATCAACAACCAACTTGACAGAGTTTGAAGAATGTTAAGAAGAATAATGTGCAAATATTGTACAATCCAGGTGTGCAGGCTCTTAGTGACTTAGCCAGAAAGACTCACAGCTGTAATCGCTGCCAAAGGTGATTCTAACATGTATTGATTCAGGGGGTTGGATACTTAATATAATATATTGTCACGCCCTGACTCAGGGGACGCTTATATGTTGAGTCAGGGTGTGTATATTCCTTGTTGTGTTTTGTTTTATGTTGTAGGATCTAGTATTCTAGATCTATGTTGGCCGGTGTGGTTCCCAATCAGAGGCAGCTGTCGCTCGTTGTCTCTGATTGGGGACCATACTTAGGCAGCCGTTTCGTTTAGTTTGTTGTTTTGTCGTTGTTTATTCGGTTCAAATAAACATGTATGCATATCACGCTGCGCCTTGGTCTGACCCGTTCATCAACGAGCGTGACAGAAGATCCCACCAAACGAGTGTCACGCCCTGACTCTGGGGAGTCGTATTTGTTGAGTCAAGGTGTGTTTTTTCTGTGTGGTATGTTCTATATTGCATTTTCTAGGTTTAGATCTAGATCGTCTAGATCTATGTTGGCCGGTGTGGTTCCCAATCAGAGGCAGCTGTCGCTCGTTGTCTCTGATTGGGGACCATACTTAGGTAGCCTATTGGCACTAGTGGGTTGTGGGATCTTGTTCCGTGTTAGGTATGTTTGTTTTGTGTACCTTGGACTTCATGTTTTGTTTGTTGTTTTGTCACTGTGTTTATTCGGAAAAATAAACATGTACGCATATCATGCTGCGCCTTGGTCCGTCCCGTCAATGAACGACCGTGACAGAAGATCCCACCAAACGAGGACCAAGCAGCGTGCCCAGGAGGAGCGAATAGCCATGTCCCAGGTGGGCAAATTGTGGTCATGGGAAGAGATATTCGCGGGGAAAGGGCCATGGGCGAAGGTAGATACCCAGGCAGGAGAGGAGCAACGGCAACGCAGAGGACGCCGGTCGAGGAGGAAGCCCGAGATACAGCCCCAAGAAAAATAATTTGGGGGGCTAAAGGGGTGGTCGGGGAGCGAGAGAGAAGAGCCCCGACCACTGCACCCGGTCGGTTTTCAGATTGGGTCCCTACGACCATGGGAAGAGAAGTGGGAACAGTATTGTACTGAGGAGTCGGAGGATGACGACGACGACGAGGTTCTGTTCCCTAACTCATGGGGGCTCCCGGAGGAGTCCTCACGGGAGGAGGAGTGCTGACGACGGAGACCCGAGAGGCAACCCCAAGAACATTTTTGGGGGGGGCACACGGTGTGGACGACGAGGCGTGTCGCCAGTCCGGTCCGGCCCGTTCCTGCTCCCCGCACTAAGCCAGTGGTGCGTGTTCCCAGTACGGCCCGGCCCGTTCCTGCCCCTCGCACCAAGCCAGTGGTGCGCATCGCCAGCCCGGCCCGGCCTGTTCCTGCCCCTCGCACCAAGCCAGTGGTGCGCGTCGCCAGCCCGGTCCTGCCTGTTCCTGTCCCTCGCACCAAGCCAGTGGTGCGCGTCGCCAGCCCGGCCCGGCCTGTTCCTGCCCCTCGCACCAAGCCAGTGGTGCGCGTCGCCAGCCCGGTCCGGCCTGTTCCTGTCCCTCGCACCAAGCCAGTGGTGCGCTGCCGCCAGCCCGGCCCGGCCTGTTCCTGCCCCTCGCACCAAGCCAGTGGTGCGCGTCGCCAGCCCGGTCCGGCCTGTTCCTGTCCCTCGCACCAAGCCAGTGGTGCGCGTCGCCAGCCCGGCCCGGCCTGTTCCTGCCCCTCGCACCAAGCCAATTAAATTAATTTGAATTGCACTTTGTAACACAACAAAATGTGGAAAAAGTAAAGGGGTGTGGATACTTTCTGAAGGCACTGTATACATTCATGCTACACATACTGTACATCACAACTGCTGTTGCTAACAGACTCTTATTATGATTTCTAAATACTGCACAATTGAAACACTTACCCCAATCCCCACTTCCCCAAAACGTGTCAATATTGGACTATAAATTGTGTCTTCTTGTATTATACTTATGCAAAAATATTATATTCTACTGAGCCATTTAGAATGTTCGTATTCTTATCTTTTATTATTTGTTATTGTTGTTACATTGTCAAGAAGAAACCTGCAAGTAAGCATTCCGTTGGACAGTTTATACCATGTGTATCCCGTACATACAACTAATAAAACTTGAAACTTGAAACTTGAGTAACAAGGGGGTAGTAAAACGGTAGGACTGAGATTAGGCAGACTAGTCAAGATTACAGTGTGATTAGGAGGGTTTATCATAGCTCATTTACAGGGGTTAGGAACTGCAATGCAATCATTTGAGGAAATCAATAAATCTGGGTTTTTACAGTCTATCTATCTAAGATTAAAGAAATGGGTCAGTAAGACAGATAGGTAGTTGAAAGGTGTCTAAGACTGAGGAGTGTTTGAGCTCATTGTCAGAATTTGAGAACTGAGATTCCAATCCAGGCATATAAATGACGTCTGGAGTGAGTCGGTGTGTCTTACTGGGTTATTTACGACGTAATGGTCCAACCAGGCCTACTGACATACACCACAGTCCTAAAACAAACGAATGGAGGACAGATTTTCGATTTCCTTTCCATTTGCTGCATGTCATTTTCGTGACGACAAGATGTCCGACATGTTTTATTCAGGCCCGTGAATGAAAATATGAAGAGGCTCAAATCAAAAGAGAGGGACAGATAGAACCAAGACAGTAGATTCATTTCTTCAAATAAATCAGTAGAGTAAGAAAAAAACTATATAACATTTCACCATGTGTCAGTGGTATCTGCCCCTCATGCTTTTTGTCCTTGAGCGATGATGCTTTCGCATCTTTTTTAAATGGGATTCTCGCAAACCTGTGAGTGACAAATTGCGCTGTCAGTCTCAATGAATTTAGTAGACAGAAATGAAACCTTTCTCTAAAAACAATATCTACAACTGAGGGGGCAAAGTCTTCCCACGATGAATTGTTTTGATACGGAAATATAATCCATACTGGATACAGATTTCATAAAAGAAAATAAGTACAAAAGCGGGTAGACTAGACAGTAGCCTTGCATTGGAGCTTTCCCTGGAGCTGTATATGTAAACAGCTCTGCAGAGAGAGAGAGAGAGCACAGCTTCCACACCCTGCGTGTGTGTGGGTTCAGGAAGAGCCAGAGAATTGCAGGTTATCATAGCCAAGTGGGTGTCAAATTATCCCTTCACCGCAATTACATTGCCATGGGTTTCAGAGCCTGTCTGTTAAGCAGCAGCCCGCTGTCTGCTGTCAACTCTTCCCCACCCCCATGCGTGAGAGAGAGAAGGAGAGAGAGAGAGAGAGAGAGAGAGAGAGAGAGAGAGAGAGAGAGAGAGAGAGAGAGAGAGAGAGAGAGAGAGAGAGAGAGAGAGAGAGAGAGAGAGAGAGAGAGAGAGAGAGAGAGAGAGAGAGAGAGAGAGAGAGAGAGAGAGAGAGAGAGAAAGCCGGGGATATGGGGAGGATGAGAGCAGAGTTTTATGGGTATAACTAAGCTCATACATATTGTTGGCATATGTTGCATCACCCAGAAACACTGTGAATAGTACCTTTAGATCTGTCAAACAGAAGGCCAATGCTTTGTGTTAAAGCTGAAGGCTTGTACAATGTGTAACTCAAATTTGTGTGGCACAATAAGCCAAATCCAATATCAGTAGAAACAGGTTGTTTTTTTTATACATATCAAAGGAAACTTTTTATTTGAAAATCCACTGTAGAGTAGCAGCATGTAATTTTGGCAGTCAGATCCTGACGTTTTGAACATGTTCACAAGGCCAGCTTGACAAGGCACGCTGTGTTAAAGCTCTGATGTGTGTGTGTGTGTGTGTGTGATGTCAAAATGGCCTGTTATTCTATATCTCTCTATCTCTACACCAAGGTGACCATGTGTCAAAGAGCATATTTAATTTTTTGTTGACTGTAGGTTCACTGATTCATGTCAAGTGTCTCCTGGGACGTGAGTGAAAGCATGCTGCATGCCTGTTGCCCTGGTCTCTTTCATATTCTGACCCTAACCTTGATAGGTTCAGAGCTGTAGTGCTGCTCTGCTGTTGACAGGGAAAGGATATGCCTCTCGCTTGCATTGCTATAGAACTGAGGGAAAATGGATGAGTTATAACTAAGTTATAACAAACCTAAAAAAGATCTCACATTATAAAGAATCTGTGAAAATAGAAATGATCAAACAAATGTTACTCCCTCTCTGTCTTCCTCTCTCTAACATGCACGCATGCATACATTCACACACACGTGCACACGCACACGCACACACACACACACACACACACACACACACACACACACACACACACACACACACACACAATACCTCACCACATTGTGCGTGAGCCCTCCATCTGGTATCATGTGGAGCACTGAGGTAGGGGAGAATGTCACTTTCCACAGAGTTCTCAACAACAAATTAGGCCCCATTGGAGAGAGAGAGAGAGAGAGTGGATGAGAGATATGGAAATAAATACAATGCCTAGACGGGGAATCAGAGGCGGTCACTCAAATCTTTATCTACAGTACAGCAAGGCTCCCAGGCTCACAGCAGGCGAGCAGTGTCACTGAAGCAAAGCTAGTAAAGACTGACAGAAGAATACAGCCTCTGGATAGATATGGTCGGAGGGAGTCTGTTGATGCTGGAATAGACCTATATCTCCCAGCCATGCTGACCTAAACAAATAACATACTTCTAATCTCCGTGTGAAATCTGTTCACTGCATCTGATTTGATCTGAAATTGAAGACTTTGCCTGGCTATTACACAACTAGATCATCATACATCATATTTCCGTTTAAAGCACAAATTCAGGGTACTGCTCGGCGCACGCTGGTGACATTTTAACTACACAAAGTAAATGGTGTGTGTGCAGATTTCCCCTGACAGCCTGTCAGTCGCTATTAACACGTGAACACCTTATCTCTAGAAATCATCTCATGCACTTTTAAGTGTGATCAATTGACTTTGCATGTAAGCACCTTGATCTTGTATCACAGACTGATGCGTCTGTGAGTGCCTGCCTGTGCCTCGTTCTCTCACTCTGCGTATCTCAGCAGCAGCGCTCACTGCAGCAGCACATGAATAGTTTTGCATACATTTTCCTCAGCCGAGCCAACACTGAAATTGTAATGCCGTGCGGATGCCCCATCCTCCCCCCTACCTCCCTCCCACATCTCCCCCACCTCTCTCAGGAAGCCGAAGCCATCCAAATGCCACGCCACTGCCACTACCATTACAGATGAGAGGCCTTTGCTTCTTTAGGACCAAACTCATCACTGACACATTTTATTTTTGTATCTAACGTTTGACTTTTTTGTTCAAGTAATTGCTTAAGCCTTGGCTGGTGAAACATATTTCAGAAAAAGACCCAGAGGTATCTCTGTTTTGTTAAATGTTGTAAAATGATATAGACACTAAAGAACTTGACTACAATACATCTTTTTTAAGGAATACAATTAACCCTCTGGGTTACGTTTTATGGCTGTGTATGAGATCGCTACTAGGGGACCTTTCAGAATTTACAGAATCAGGTACAATGAGGAATTTGGCGGAGGGTCATGCTTTTTCAATTTCAGTCTAGGGGGACGGCTATGTCTTTTTTAATTTAGTCCAGGGGAGGTTTATGTAATTTGTAATCAATACAATTTCAATATTTCTCAGTGTTTTAGAATAGGTTGCTTATTGTTTCTCAATATATTATCGATGCCACCACTCATCTCTGATTCTCAGCTGGGTGCGCAATATCAAGTGCGCCTTTTTAGTGTGGTCTCAATCAACTGATCCATAGCCTATAGGGCCGATTCCATGCCAGCGGGAGCTGAAAATATTTTTGGTATCTCAGATTATTCTGGCAATTCTCACATAGAAACTTGATTGGGTGGAAGGATGTTTGAAATTCTTTTTACATTTGTATCACAAACCATTCTTTTGAAAATCTGGTTGAAAGAGGCCATTTTAGTCCCTTTTTAGGGGTTAGCAAAGGATAGCAAAGGACATAGCCTGATGACAAATACTTTACTCAGTAAGGTCACTCCAATAGAATTCTATGGTCACTCCCACTAAGGCCAGCTTTGAATGGTTGATATCCTAGGCCTTCAGATATACAGTGCCTTCAGAAAGTATTCACACCCCTTGACTTTTTCCACATTTTATTGTGTTACAGCCTGAATTTAAATGAATTAAATGTAGATGTTTTTGTCACTGGACTACACACAATACCCCATTATGTCAAAGTGGAATATATTTTTTTAAATGTCTTTAAAATGAAAGGCTGAAATATCTTCAGTCAATAAGTATTCAATGCCTTTGTTATGGCAAGCCTAAATAAGTTTAGGTGTAACAATTTGCTAAACAAGTCACATAATGAGTTGCATGGATAGTGTTTAACATGATTGTTTTATGACTATATCATCTCTGTACCCCACACATACAATTATCTGTAAGGTCCTTCATTCGAGCAGGGAATTTCAAACACAGATTCAACCACAAAGAACAGGGAGGTTTTTCAATGACCCGCAAAGAAGGGCACCTATTGGTAGATGAGTCAAAAAAAGCAGACATTGAATATCCCTTTGAGCATGGTGAAGCTATTAATTACACTTTAGATGATTTATCAATACACCCAGTCACTACAAAAATGTAGGCGTCCTTCCTAACTCAGTTGCCAGAGAGGAAGGAAACCGCTCAGGAATTTCTCCACGAGGCCAATGGTGACATTAAAACAGTTACAGAGTTTAATGGCTGTGATAGGAGAAAACCGAGGATGGATCAACAACATTGTAGTTACTCCACAATACTAACCTAATTGACAGAGTGAAAAGAAGGAAGCCTGTACAGAATACAAATATTCCAAAACATGCATCCTGTTTGCAACAAGGCACTAAAGTAATACTGCAAAGAAAGTGGCAAAGCAATTAACTTTTTTACATGAATACAAAGTGTTCAATACAACAAAATCCAATAAAACACATTACTGAGTACCACTCTCCATATTTTCAAGCATAGCGGTGGCTGCATCATGTTATGGGTATGTGTAACACTCTGGCTCTATGGACGTTTATATTGAGCCAGGGTTGTTCATTTTCTTGTGTTGGGTGTATTTCATTTGGTGGTGTTGGGGATGGGTGAGTTTCATTTTGTTTGTGTCATGTGGTGATTGGGAGCCATATATATTCTGTGTGTTTTCTCCTTTGTTTTGTGGGTTATTGTTTCCGTGTTGCTGTTAGTTTGTATCAGTATTTTGAACTTCACGTATCGTCATTTGTTGTTTTCTTCGTGGTTGCTTTAAATAATAAAGTCATCATGTTCACTCGCAACGCTGCGCATTGGTCCGCTCCTTTTGACGATCGTGACAGAATAACCCACCACAAAAGGACCAAGCAGCGTAACAAGCGGCAACAGGACCTACCTACACAGGAGTTATGGACGCCTCCTAAGGTCGGGACATGGGAAGAGTTATTGGACGGAAAGGATCCTTGGGCACAACCGGGAGAATATCGCCTCCCTCGTGAAGAGCTGGAGGCAGCCAAAGCCGAGAGGAGGTGGTACGAGGAGGCAGCGCGAAGGCGAGGCTGGAAGCCCGTGGAAGAGAGGCAACCCCAAGAAATTTTTGGGGGGGGGCACATGGCTTGGGCAGCTGGGCAGCAGGAGGCTGCCACAGGGAGAAAAGGAGAGAAGGCTAACGGAGTACGGGAGCCATTGGCGAGTGGAAGGAGGGAAGTTGTTGTGGCACGGCATGAGAGACTGAAGTGTGTTCCCAGTCTGTTCCTACTCCACGCACCAGGTCCACGATGTGCGTCGCCAGCCGGCCAGAGTCTGCCGTCTGCCCTAGGGCGTCTGAACTGCCCGTCTGCCAAGCGCTGCATAAGCCGCCCGTCTGTACTGAGCCTGCAAAGCCGTCCGTCTGCCATGAGCCTTCAGAGCCGTCCGCCAGACAGAATCATACACCTGCTATGGAATCAGCAGGAGCCGACGCAGCCTATGCTGGACTGGAGGCTCGGGTTCGTGACCGGCAGGAGCGGCTCATGCGGATGGGAGCCGTCCTGCTGGAGGTGATGACTGCAATCCGAGGCTGGGGTCCGCCTCCACCGCTAGCCGCCCAGCCAGCACCATCAGCCAGCCATGAGCAGCCAGACCCGTTAGCCAGCCATGAGCAGCCAGATCCGTCAGCCAGCCATGAGCAGCCAGATCTGTCAGCCAGCCATGAGCAGCCAGATCTGTCAACCAGCCATGAGCAGCCAGATCCGTCAGCCAGCCATGAGCAGCCAGACCCGTCAGCCAGCCATGAGCAGCCAGATCCGTCAGCCAGCCACGAGCAGCCAGATCCGTCAGCCAGCCACGAGCAGCCAGATCCGTCAGCTAGCCACGAGCAGCCAGATCCGTCAGCCAGCCATGAGCAGCCAGATCCGTCAGCCAGCCACGAGCAGCCAGATCCGTCAGCCAGCCATGAGCAGCCAGACCCGTCAGCCAGCCATGAGCAACCAGATCCGTCAGCCAGCCACGAGCAGCCAGATCCGTCAGCCAGCCACGAGCAGCCAGATCCGTCAGCTAGCCATGAGCAGCCAGATCCGTCAGCCAGCCATGAGCAGCCAGATCCGTCAGCCAGCCACGAGCAGCCAGATCCGCCAGCCAGCCATGAGCAGCCAGATCCGTCAGCCAGCCACGAGCAGCCAGATCCGTCAGCCAGCCACGAGCAGCCAGATCCGTCAGCCAGCCGCGAGCAGCCAGATCCGTCAGCCAGCCATGAGCAGCCAGATCCGTCAGCCAGCCATGAGCAGCCAGATCCGTCACAGCCAGCCATGAGCAGCCAGATCCGTCAGCCAGCCATGAGCAGCCAGATCCGTCAGCCAGCCATGAGCAGCCAGATCCGTCATCCAGCCAGGATTCGCCAGAGCCGTCGAGCCAGGATCCGCCAGAGCCGTCCAGACAGGATCAGCCAGAGCCTTCCTCCAGACAGGATCAGCCAGAGCCTTCCGCCAGACAGGATCAGCCAGAGCCTTCCGCCAGACAGGATCAGCCAGAGCCTTCCGCCAGACAGGATCAGCCAGAGCCTTCCGCCAGACAGGATCCGCCAGAGCCGTCCAGCCAGGATCCGCCAGAGCCGTCCAGCCAGGATCCGCCAGAGCCGTCCAGCCAGGATCCGCCAGAGCCGTCCAGCCAGGATCCGCCAGAGCCGTCCAGCCCGGATCCGCCAGAGCCGTCCAGCCAGGATCCGCCAGAGCCGTCCAGCCAGGATCCGCCAGAGCCGTCCAGCCAGGATCCGCCAGAGCCGTCCAGCCAGGATCCGCCAGAGCCGTTCAGCCAGGATCCGCCAGAGCCGTCCAGCCCGGATCCGCCAGAGCCGTCCAGCCAGGATCCGCCAGAGCCGTCCAGCCAGGATCCGCCAGAGCCGTCCCGCCAGGATCCGCCAGAGCCGTCCAGCCTGGATCCGCCAGAGCCGTCCCGCCAGGATCCGCCAGAGCCGTCCCGCCAGGATCCGCCAGAGCCGTCCAGCCAGGATCCGCCAGAGCCGTCCAGCCTGGATCCGCCAGAGCCGTCCCGCCAGGATCCGCCAGAGACGTCCCGCCAGGATCCGCCAGAGCCGTCCCGCCAGGATCCGCCAGAGCCAGCCAGCCAGGATCCGCCATCTAGTCAGGTGCTGCCCCTTAGCCCGGTGCTGCCCTTTAGCCCGGTGCTGCCCTTTAGCCCGGTGCTGCCCCTTAGTCCGGTGCTGCCCCTGAGTCCGGTGCCGCCCCTTAGCCCGGTGCCGCCCCTTAGCCCGGTGCTGCCCCTTAGTCCGGTGCTGCCCCTTAGTCCGGTGCTGCCTTTTAGCCCGGTGCTGCCCCTTAGCCCGGTGCTGCCCCTTAGGCCGATGCTGCCCCTTAGTCCGGGGTTGCCCCTTAGTCCAGGTGGGGTTAGGTGGAGGGTGGTCATTGGGAGGAGGCTACCGAAGCAGGTTGTGACTGTGGTGGGGTGGGGATCACGACCGGGGCCAGAGCCGCCACCATGGACAGACGCCCACCCAGACCCTCCCCTAGTCCTGATGTTGGTGCGCCCGGAGTTCGCACCTTTAGGGGGGGGTACTGTAACACTCTGGCTCTATGGACGTTTATATTGAGCCAGGGTTGTTCATTTTCTTGTGTTGGGTGTATTTCATTTGGTGGTGTTGGGGATGGGTGAGTTTCATTTTGTTTGTGTCATGTGGTGATTGGGAGCCATATATATTCTGTGTGTTTTCTCCTTTGTTTTGTGGGTTATTGTTTCCGTGTTGCTGTTAGTTTGTATCAGTATTTTGAACTTCACGTATCGTCATTTGTTGTTTTCTTCGTGGTTGCTTTAAATAATAAAGTCATCATGTTCACTCGCAACGCTGCGCATTGGTCCGCTCCTTTTGACGATCGTGACAGAATGCTTGTAATCGTTAAGGACTGGGGAGTTTTTCAGAATAAAAAATTAACGGAATGGAGCTAAGCACAGGCAAAATCCTTGAGGAAAACCTGGTTCAGTCTGCTTTCAACAAGACACTGGGAGATTAATTCATATTTCAGCATGACAATAACCTATAACACAAGGCCAAATCTACACTGGAGTTGCTTAACAAGAAGACAGTGAATGTTCCTGAGTGGCCGAGTTACAGTTTTGACTTACATCTGCTTGAAAATCTACGGCAAGACTTAAATGGGCAAATATTGCACAATCCAGGTGTGCAAGGATCTTAGAGACTTACACAGAAGGACTCACAGCTGTAATCGCTGCCAAAGGTGATTCTAACATGTAGTGACTCGGGTGTGAATACTTATGTAAATGAGATATTTTGAGCTGACATGCGCTAATGTGATTAGCATGACTGTTGTAAGTAACAGCAAACTTTCCAGGACATAGGCATGTCTTATATGTGCAGAAAGCTTAAATTCTTGTTAATCTAACTGCACTGTCCAATTTACAGTCACTTTTACAGTGAACAAGTACCATGCTATTGTTTGAGGAGAGTGGCAGTGATAAAGCCTCTCTTGAAAAAGCCAAACCTTGACCCGGAAAATATAAAAAACTATCGGCCTATATCGAATCTTCCATTCCTCTCAAAAATTTTAGAAAAAGCTGTTGCGCAGCAACTCACTGCCTTTCTGAAGACAAACAATGTATACGAAATGCTTCAGTCTGGTTTTAGACCCCATCATAGCACTGAGACTGCACTTGTGAAGGTGGTAAATGACCTTTTAATGGCGTCAGACCGAGGCTCTGCATCTGTCCTCGTGCTACTAGACCTTAGTGCTGCCTTTGACACCATCGATCACCACATTCTTTTGGAGAGACTGGAAACCCAAATTGGTCTACACGGACAAGTTCTGGCCTGGTTTAGATCCTACCTGTCGGAAAGATATCAGTTTGTCTCTGTGAATGGTCTGTCCTCCGACAAATCAACTGTACATTTCGGTGTTCCTCAAGGTTCCGTTTTAGGACCACTATTGTTTTCACTATATATTTTACCTCTTGGGGATGTTATTCGAAAACATAATGTTAACTTTCACTGCTATGCGGATGACACACAGCTGTACATTTCAATGAAACATGGTGAAGCCCCCAAAATTGCCCTCGCTAGAAGCCTGTGTTTCAGACATAAGGAAGTGGATGGCTGAAAACTTTTTACTTTTAAACTCGGACAAAACAGAGATGCTTGTTCTAGGTCCCAAGAAACAAAGAGATCTTCTGTTAAATCTGACAATTCATCTAGATGGTTGTAAAGTCGTCTCAAATAAAACTGTGAAGGACCTCGGTGTTACTCTTGACCCTGATCTCTCTTTTGACGAACATATCAAGACTGTTTCAAGGACAGCTTTTTTCCATCTACGTAACATTGCAAAAATCAGAAATTTTCTGTCCAAAAATGATGCAGAAAAATTAATCCATGCATTTGTTACTTCTAGGTTAGACTACTGCAATGCTCTATTTTCCGGCTACCCGGATAAAGCACTAAATAAACTTCAGTTAGTGCTAAATACGGCTGCTAGAATCCTGACTAGAACCAAGAAATTTGATCATATTACTCCAGTGCTAGCTTCCCTACACTGGCTTCCTGTTAAGGCAAGGGCTGATTTCAAGGTTTTACTGTTAACCTATAAAGCGTTACATGGGCTTGCTCCTACCTATCTTTCCGAGTTGGTCCTGCCGTACATACCAATACGTACGCTACGGTCACAAGACGCAGGCCTCCTAATTGTCCCTAGAATTTCTAAGCAAACAGCGGGAGGCAGGGCTTTCTCCTATAGATCTCCATTTTTATGGAACAGTCTGCCTACCCATGTGAGAGACGCAGACTCGGTCTCAACCTTTAAGTCTTTACTGAAGACTTATCTCTTCAGTAGGTCATATGATTGAGTGTAGTCTGGCCCAGGAGTGTGAAGGTGAACGGAAAGGCTGGAGCAACGAACAGCCCTTGCTGTCTCTGCCGGGCCGGTTCCCCTCTCCACTGGGGTTCTCTGCCTCTAACCCTGTTGCAGGGGCTGAGTCACTGGCTTGCTGGTGCTCTTTCATGCCGTCCCTGGGAGGGGTGCGTCACTTGAGTGGGTTGAGTTACTGACGTGATCTTCCTGTCTGGGTTGGCGCCCCCCCTTGGTTTGTGCTGTGGTGGAGACCTCTGTGGGCTATACTCGGCCTTGTCTCAGGATTGTAAGTTGGTGGTTGGGGATATCCCTCTAGTGGTGCGGGGGCTGTGCTTTGGCGGAGTGGGTGGGGTTATATCCTTCCTGTTTGGCCCTGTCCGGGGTTTCTTCGGATGGGGCCACAGTGTCTCCGGACCGCTCCTGTCTCAGCCTCCAGTATTTATGCTGCAGTAGTTTATGTGTCGGGGGGCTGGGGTTAGTTGGTTATACCTGGAGTACTTCTCCTGTCTTATCCAGTGTCCTGTGTGAATTTAAGTATGCTCTCTCTAATTCTCTCGTTCTCTCTTTCTCTCTGAGAACCTGAGCCCTAGGACCATACGTCAGGACTACCGGGCATGATGACACCTTGCTGTCCCCAGTCCGCCTGGCCTTGCTGCTATTCCAGTTTCAACTGTTCTGCCTGCGGCTACGAAACCCCTACCTGTCCCAGACCTGCTGTTTTCAACTCTTTAATGATCGGCTATGAAAAGCCAACTGAGAGACCTGAGCCCTAGGACCATACGTCGGGACTACCGGCCGTGGTGACTCCTTGCTGTCCCCAGTCCGCCTGGCCTTGCTGCTATTCCAGTTTCAACTGTTCTGCCTGCGGTTATGGAACCCCTACCTGTCCCAGACCTGCTGTTTTCAACTCTTAATGATCGGCTATGAAAAGCCAACTGAGATTTATTCCTGATTATTATTTGACCATGCTTGTCACTTATGAACATTTTTGAACATCTTGGCATGGTTCTGTTATAATCTCCACCCGGCACAGCCAGAAGAGGACTGGCCACCCCTCATAGCCTGGTTCCTCTCTAGGTTTCTTCCTAGGCTTTCGCCTTTCTAGGGAGTTTTTCCTAGCCACTGTGCTTCTACACCTGCATTACTAGCTGTTTGGGGTTTTAGGCTGGGTTTCTGTACAGCACTTCGAGATATTATCTGATGTAAGAAGGGCTATATAAAATAAAATTGATTGATTGATTGATTGATTGAGAGTGCACAACAACAAAAAACTTATCACGGCAACTGGTTTGATACATTCACCACTGAAGGTAAATAATGTACTTACATTCAGTAATCTTGCTCTGATTTGTCATCCTAAGGGTCCCAGAGATAAATTGTAGCATAGTTTTGTTTGATAAAATCAATTTTATATTCAAATGTAGGAATTGGGTTCTACAGTTTGAACTTCTGCTGTCTCTGGCTCCACACCCACCCCGCCCAGCCATCTAGATGTGTGAAAGTTAGTGTATAAGCTAATGATCCATCGTGTATGACATTCCTGGGAGTGTGTAAACTTAGATTTTGTATGACCATATCATTTTTGTATGTTTACTCTATAGTAAATGTATCAATTGACCAATTCGACACATTTGGGCAGACTTGAAACAAAATTGTCCAGTATTGCAATGCTTCACTTGATCAATCTGAAACTTTGCACACACACTGCTGCCATCTAGTGGCCAGAATCTAAATTGTGCCTAAACTGCAATATTATATTGTGGCCTTTCTCTTGCATTTCAAAGATGGAACAAATAAATAGAAACGCATGTTTTTTTGTTTGTATTATCTTTTACCAGATCTAATGTGTTATATTCTCCTACATTAATTTCACATTTCCACAAACTTCAAAGTGTTTCCTTTCAAATGGTATCAAGAATATGCATATCCTTGCTTCAGGTCCTGAGCTACAGGCAGTTAGATTTGGGTATGTCATTTTAGACGAAAATTGAAAAAAAGGGTCCGATCCTTAATCAATTTTGAAATCCGGCTGTAACACAACAAAATATGGAATAAGTCAAGGGATACTTGACCTTCTGAAGGCACTGTATGTGCTGTGTGCGCAATAGCCTGTGGATGACGTTACACCAAGAAACACTTACCTTGATGAAAGCCCCAACATAAGGAAATTGAAAGTGGATTTCTTCTGGAACCAAGTTACATGTTCCTCAGTACACAAACACACACACAACAGTATAACGAGCCATTCCAATATAACATTCACCCACTCCCCCGCTGAAAGATCAGCCACAAAATGTTGGCACCATTGTAACAGGTTGTAATCAAGTCCTGGTCTCCAGCATGGGAACAACATGTCTCCCGAGTGGCGCAGTGGTCTAAGGCACTGCATTGCAGTGCTAGCTGTGCCACTAGAGATCCTGGTTCGAATCCAGGCTCTGTCGTAGCCGGCCGCGACCGGGAGACCCATGGGGCGGCGTGCAATTGGCCCAGCGTCGTCCAGGGTAGGGGAGGGAATGGCCAGCAGGGATGTAGCTCAGTTGATAGAGCATGGTGTTTGCAACGCCAGGGTTGTGGGTTCGTTTCCCACAGGGGGTATGAAAAAAATAAATAATAATAATAATGTATGCACTAACTAACTGTAAGTCGCTCTGGATAAGAGCGTCTGCTAAATGACGTAAATGTAACAGAAGAGGAATACCTGGTGCGGTAGTCTCAGGAAGGACTACTCCAAATCATCTTAGCTCTAACACAAACACACATACAAACGCCAGCTTTGGGCCATCAACCCATCTAAATACCTCTCACACCCTACAGTAACCTGTGGATCATGAGAGAACCTTCATAAATCAGCAGAACTTTTAACCTATTGTAATACTTAGTTTGAAGCAGGGGTTGGAACCGGTTCAGGGAACAGAACTGAAAACCGGAAAATAATGTAATTGTTCATGAAACGAAAGTGATCCATACTGTTCTGGAACAGAACCATCATTTTAAAAGCATGGGAACCGGTTAATAACGTTCTATTACGTTCCAGGCATTTTTTTCTAGTCCCACAACAAAACGCAACAAAGTGCCTATGCAAAGCCCTCACTTATTCTAGTGTCTGCCTGTGCGTGTTTAGGCTACCTGCCCCTCCCCCTTCCGAAGCATAGGCTATTGTGTGAGTGAGGAGCATTGCATCTCACATGAGAGCGAGACATCTGATAAAGGGACATCAGCTGTTTTCACCACTGACTATGAGTTGGGTAACGTAAAAGGAACTGAACTGTTTGCATTAGATATAGGTAAGGACATTACTAAACCGTACTATGTGTATGTAAGGGTAGTGAGACTTAAAATGGAAGTTTATACATGTGCAGCAGTTTCTGTGATATCAGAGAGGTTGTAAAACCGCAGGTTCAAAAAGGCGAAATTGAGCCCTGCAAACTGTGTTTGAAAACGTACAGAGTCACTAGTTCTAAGAGGGAAAATCTCAGTCAAGGTCAAGTGTAATGGGAGCACTAAAACTTTAGACTTGCTGGTGGTCAAGGGAAATGGTCCTGCCCTGTTGGTTAGAGACTGGATCAGTCAGTTGAAGCTAGACTGGTCACGTGTACACAGAGTAACAGCTGTAGAGACAGTAGAGGGTTTGTGTGAATAGTATTCCTCTGTGTTTCAGCCAGAGCTGGGAATGCTAAAAGGTGTCACAGCCAAGATACATGTAACTAAGGGGTCTGTACCTAAGTTCTGCAAGCCTCGCCCAGTGCCACATGCACTTAGAGAAGCTGTTGAAAACCAGCTAGTTAAGTTGGAGTCAGAAGGGGTCCTTATTCCAGTTAACTAACGTGAATGGGCTGCTGCAATTGTGTGTATACCTGAAAACAGACAATTATGTAAGAATATGTGTCGATTAGAAGGTAACTATCAATCCGTGGCTGGAAGTAGATCAGCATCCGTTACCAAAAACGCAGGACTTGTTCACAAAGCTGACGGGGTGAGAAGTTCACAAAGCTGGATTTGTCACAGGCATACCAACAAGTACAGTTAAAGGAGAGCTATAAGCACTATCTCACCATTAATACGCATAAGGGGTTGTTTAAGGTCAACAGGCTTCCTCATGGTGTTGCCTGAGCTCCAGCAATTTTTCAGAAAATGATTGATCAGATCCTACAAGGTATAGATGGGGTAATCTGCTATCTTGATGATATACTTATCACAGGGCGTGACACAGAAGAGCACATGAGAAATCTTGAAGAAGTGCTAAAAAGACTGAAAGTCCGCAATCTGAAGGTTAAAAGAGAGAAATGTTATTTCTTCCAGAACAGCGTAGCCTATCTAGGTCATGTGATAGATGCAGAGGGGATACACCCCAAGAAACAGAAAACGGAATCTATTGAGAAGGCTCCCAGTCCTACAAACACCACTGAGCTCAGGTCTTTTCTTTTGTTACTTAACTATTATGGCAAATTCATTCCAAATCTGTCTACCATCCACCTCTTTAAGGAATACCTGGGATAGGATAAAGTAATCCTTCTACCCCCCCTTACCCCACCCCAAGGAAAGGAAGAAAAAAAAAAACATATTGTAAAGTGGTTATCCCACTGGCTATAAGGTGAATGCACCAATTTGTAAGTCGCTCTGGATAAGAGCGTCTGCTAAATGACGTAAATTTAAATGTAAATGTTAAGCCTATGACCGCTCTACTGCAGAAAGATGCAAAATGGGAATGGTCACAGGAGGAAGCTAAGAGACATCTACTTACTAGCCAGGTGTTAGTTCTCTACAACCCGGAGCTACCGCTCATACTAGCCTGTGATGCTTCACTGGTAGGTGTAGGTGCAGTGATTTCTCACAAAATGAAGGATGGTTCTGAGAAACCTATAGCATTTGCCTCTAGGATGCTTACCAAACAGAAATGAACTATTCTCAAATAGAGAAAGAAGCACTAGGACTCGTGTTTGGAGTTATGACATTTCATGAGTATCTGTATGGTAGGAAATGACCTTGCTGATAGACCATAAGCCTCTTCTTAAGATTATTGGTCCTAAGACAGGTGTCCCAACACTTGCAGCAGCTAGAATGCAACAATGTTCTTTGATTTTAGCAGCTTACACACATGAGATACAGTACAAACCGTCAGAGCAGCATGGCAATACAGATGCGTTGTCCAGACTCCCACTGATTGATGGTAGGTGTCCTACACCAAATCCAGTGTATAGAGTATCATTTATAGATGACTTGCCAATCACTGCTAAAGATATAGCACTTGAAACTGAGAAAGATCATGTATTGAAAATGGTTAAGCAGTATGTAATGTCAGGTTGGCCAAACCATGTACCAGACGAGGTCTTTAAACCTTATGTTATAAGAATGTTTGAACTTAATGACTGTAATCTATGGGGTTATATGGTGGTGATTCCACAAAGCTTGCAAAACAGACTATTGGCAGAACTACATGTGAGTCATTGGGGTATAGTTAAGATGAAATCCTTAGCTAGAAGTCTTCTCTGGTGGACTTCATTGAAACTGAAGTAAGTCTCTGTGACATATGCAAGCAGCAGCGTAGCATGCCTGCAAAAGTGCCAGTACATACATGGAAATGTGCATCAGGTCCATGGGAGAGAATTCACATAGACTTTGCAGAAGACCACAAGCAAATGTTTTTGGTTGTTATGGATGCTTATACTAGATGGCCAGAAATTGTACACACGCAGAGTACTACTTCAGTTAAAACTGTTGAGGTACTCAGAAATCTGTTTGCTTCCTATGGTCTGCCCCAGGAAGTAGTCACAGATAATGGCCCACAATTAACTTCTTAAAATTGAATGGTATGAAGTATACCACGTCACCTGCATATCACCCAGCTTCAAATGGGTTAGCTGAAAGGCTAGTGCAAAATCTTAAGAAGTCACTAGCAGTAGGTGGTCTGACGTTACAGCATTGTGTTGCTAACTTCCTATATGGCTACCGCAACACACATTTTACATTTACATTTTAGTCATTCAGCAGACGCTCTTATCCAGAGTGACTTACAGTTAGTGAATGCATACATTTTTCACACTGGCCCCCCGTGGGAATCGAACGCACAACCCTGGCATTGCAAGCGCCATGCTCTACCAACTGAGCTACAGGAGGCCTGTACACAACACATACTAGTACACACAAAACGCCAGCAGAGCTGTTCTTAAAGAGACAGGTTCGTACATGACTGTTCCTGGTCAAACCACAGTTCTCGCCTAGAGAACAGACTGAGGGGTCACAAGTCAACAGTGACAAACCAGAGAAGGTCAGATCCTTCTCTGTTGATCAAGAGGTCTTGGTAAAGAATTACAGGGGAGGAGAAAAATGGTTGAATGGTTTGATAAGGTTCTGGATCCTGTCACATACATGGTTAATGTTGAGGGTAACTGTGTGAAAAGACATGTGAATCAGATGTTGAACATCAAGTCAAGGAGACAAGGTTATGCTCTTGCACAGTGAGATGGTTCTCTTTATGTAGGAGGATCTTGGGACTATGATGTTGATGACATTGATATGGACATTGTGATGGACAATGTGATCAATGTGCCTCAGAGCACAGCTGCTGAAGCAGTTGAGATGCCACCACCACAGCCTCAGAATGTTGTTCTGAGACCCTGTCCTGTCTGTTACAAACGCCCACCACAGAGGCTGGACTTGTAAAAGGACTACTGGAAAAAGACTGTAAAAACAAACAAAACCCCCCGATGTAAACGAAGGCTGTGGCGGTCACGAAATTTCGTCAGCAGGTGATTGTCAAGCAAATAACTGTCAGTCTCACGGTAATTCACCGTTAATTAACATAAACACATTTAGCATCTCCTGGCTTCCTACAAGCCACTGATGCAGACCTTTGGAACATCTACATTTAAAAAAGTCTAATAAATCCATATGATATAGCCTCCATTATTTATTTTAGACAGGTCTAAAGAAACATGATATGAAGAAAATGTAGTCTATTTCAGAAGAACAGAATAGCATACTCTGAGTTGTCCTTATGTTAGGTCCTGATCTGGCTATGCCATATGGCTGTGGGCTACACTAGTTAATTTAGCAGACAAGATTTGGTTAGAATTCTGTGACATTCTTTTATATTATTTATAATATGAAGAATACAATTGAACATAGCTGAATGAAATAGAAAGGATATTTTCTTGAAACAATTTGAGGTAGTGAGCACATGTGGCTATTCTGTGTTGACCAGTTAACAAAGAAATAGCTACTCCTATTAATTTAGAGTTAGTAATGTAACCTTAGTTGTTCTACAAACAGTGGGCATGATGTGACTCTAATGATGATTTGAAAAAAGTTGCATGAAAAGCATGAACTCTTCTTTGTTTTTTTGCGCAGGCTGTACACACTTCATCAGTCTCTCATTCACAATTTGACAAGAACTTGATAATGCCTTGAATTTCCCGGCGGCATCCCCTTTGTGTGGCCGTAATGCACCCTAAAGAAATCCATGCCTTTTGCGGCCAGTGGCCGTTGTTCCCTTCTTCTGAGTGCTGCACGCTATGAAGCACCTCTCACTCACATGGTTCTCCATCACATGATCGGGTCTTTCTCACAGGCTACAAGTGAAGACAGACACTTCGGGGACGCAACTGCGCACTTCCTTATCCAATTCCGAGGTGCATATTGAAGATATTGGAAGAACTGTCCACATTTACTTTTCGTCAGCCAACAAGATGAGTAGACCTAACGAACAGCAAAAGCACTAGCCTATATCAACCTACTATCCCCCATAGTACAAAAGTTGACCTATTCTATTCTGTGCGAGAAATAAATATTCCAAACATAGTCAGGGACAGTTGTGGGATGCGATAGATCCCAAATTAATACAACCACTAGCATCAATAAAACGTTTTACACAATGAGGCTAACGCAACAAATCAGAACGTTAAGCTTAAAATGTGACAAACTATTAGGCTATTTCTTCACATTATAAGCGCAGCAATGCGCACACAGCAGTAGGCTATAAGCACGGAAATCACCATTATCAAAAGTGACCGCAAATGCGAATATGCTGTCACACCCTGATCTGTTTCACCTGTCTTTGTGATTGTCTCCACCCCTCTCCAGGTGTCGCCCATCTTCCCCATTATCCCTTGTGTATTTATACCTGTGTTCTCTGTTTGTCTGTTGCCAGTTCATTTTGTTTTGTCAAGCCTACCAGTGTTTTTCCCCTTGCTCCTGTCTTTCTCAAGTTCCTGTTTTCTAGTTTTCCCGGTTTTGACCATTCTGCCTGCCCTGACCCTGAGCCTACCTGACGTTCTGTACCTTGTCACACCACCCTGGATTATTGACCTCTGCCTGCCCCTGAGACTGCCTGGCATTCTGTATCTTTTGGACTCTGATCTGGATTACTGACCTCTGCCTGCCCTTGACCTGTCATTTGCCTGCCCCCTGTTTTTGTAATAAACTTGTGCGTAAAACCAGTTATCAGGGTCGACCCTGTTAGATAGTCTAATGCGGCTATTCCCAAACTGGGGTACGCGTAATGATGTCGGGGGTACGCCAAATAAAAATGTGATTCACAATTTCAAACAGTCCATTTAGATTTTCCGATGGGGTTATACATTTGGGTGATGATTTTTTCTCGCCTGTGTAGCCTTGTTTCACTGCCAAAAATACAATTAAACCATCTAGTGTTCAGCGAAATAACAACACAATGTCAAATACAGGTAGCCTAGTCAAATAATTAACATTCAATCACATTAACCGTTACTCTCTCACGAGAATTCCACTAACGATCCGTATGTAGCCAAATCTAGTTGCTGCTCATTCCGTTTGCTCAAAAATTGATAAATGGTAAAAAAAAAGTAAGGTCCACGTCCATAGAGACTGCTACTACCAGCAGTACTACACCTGCACCTGTCGACGACACAAGTTCTGCTTCCACAAGCGCATCCAATGCTAGCATCAGTAATTCTACATTTGTTGCTAGCCCAGCTAGCATGGACACTGACAGTAGTGAATCTGATGCAGCCGAAGAGCGACTACCCCCTTACCCGGGAAAGCACCGAACAACAGACAGGGATGTTGGACCATCGAAGAGGCGCAAATATGATGAGAACTACATTGATTTGGGGTTCACTTACACTACCGGTCAAAAGTTTTAGGACACCTACTCATTCAAGGGTTTTTCTTTATTTTTACTATTTTCTACATTGTAGAATAATAGTGAAGACATCAAAACTATGAAATAACACATATGGAATCATGTAGTAACCAAAAACAGTGTTAAACAAATCAAAATATGTTTTATATTTGAGATTTTTCAAAAAGCCACCCTTTGCCTTGATGACAGCTTTGCACGCTCTTGGCATTCTCTCAACCAGCTTCACCTGGAATGCTTTTCCAACAGTCTTGAAGGAGTTCCCACATATGCTGCGCACTTGTTGGCTGCTTTTCCTTCACTCTGCGGTCCGACTATGGGCTATTTTACCAAGAAGGAGAGTGATGGAGTGCTGCATCAGATGACCTGACCTCCACAATCCCCCGACCTCAACCAAATTAAGATGGTTCGGGATGAGTCGGACAGCAGAGTGAAGGAAAAGCAGCTTTGTGACATCAAATGGACTTTGGTGGTCAAGATGTGTTGGTATCTGTACTGATGGCGCAAAAGCGATGACAGGGAGACATAGTGGAGTGGTAACGCGCGTGCAAGCAGTTGCTCCCGATGCCACTTGGGTACACTGCAGCATCCACCGAGAGGCTCTTGCTGCCAAGGGAATGCCTGACAGCTTGAAAGACATTTTGGACACTACAGTGGAAATGGTTAACTTTGTTGAAGCAAGGCCCCTGAACTCTCGTGTATTTTCTCCATTATGCAATGATATGGGCAGCGACCATGTAACGCTTTTACAACATACAGAAGTGTGCTGGTTATCAAGGGGCAAAGTATTTACATTTTTCTTTGAATTGAGAGACGAGCTTAAAGTTTTCTTTACTGACCATCATTTTCACTTGTCTGACCGCTTGCATGATGATGAGTTTCTCACACGACTGGCCTATCTGGGTGATGTTTTTTCTCGCCTGAATGATCTGAATCTAGGATTACAGGGACTCTCTGCAACTATATTCAATATGCGGGACAAAATTGAGACTATGATTAAGAAGTTGGAGCTCTTCTCTGTCTGCATTAATAAACACACAGGTCTATCTGAAAAAGAGAGCCACATCGAAATTGCAACAAGCGGTTCTGTGAAAATTGAATTTAATCAGAAGCCACTGCCAGGTTTCTGGATAGAGTATCCTGCCTTGGCAAATCGCGCTGTTAAGACACAGATGCCCTTTGCAACCACGTACCTACAGTTGAAGTGGGAAGTTTACATACACTTTACAACCACTCCACAAATAACTTGTTAACAAACGATAGTTTCGGCAAGTCGGTTAGGACATCTACTTTGTGCATGTCACGCCCTGACTTATGGGACTCTTGTATGTTATTATTTCTATGTTCTCATTCTAGGTTTTGTGTTTCTATGTTTGGCCGGGTGTGATTCCCAATCAGAGGCAGCTGTCGCTCCACTCCGGAGCTAGAGCAGTCCGCTCCACCGGTGCCCATCCAGCTCCGGTCAGCGGCTCCATTCCGGAGCCAGAGCAGTCCGTTCCACCGGGGTCCAGTCCAGCTCCGGTCAGCAGCTCCACTCCGGAACCAGAGCAGTCCGCTCCACCGGGGTCCAGTCCAGCTCCGGTCAGCAGCTCCACTCCGGAGCCAGAGCAGTCCACTCCACTGGTGCATATTCCAGCTCCGGGCAGCAGCTCCATTCCGGAGCCAGAGTAGTCCGCTCCACCGGTGCCCAGTCCAGCTCCGGTCAGCAGCTCTACTCCGGAGCCAGAGTAGTCCGCTCCACCGGTGCCCAGTCCAGCTCCGGTCAGTGGCTCCAGTCCAGACCCAGACGTCAGCCCCTTTCCAGGTTCGGGGTCTCCCACACCAGGGTCCAGACAGGGCTTGGTGCATCGTGGGAGGAAGGAGAGGGGAAGCAGCACGCCGAGGTCCAGACCAGACCAGGGGCGCAACGGGGAGGCTGAGAGAATGTGGTCGTCACGCCCGGAGCCGGATTCGCCTCCGAGGCGGAATGCCCACCCGGACCCTACCCTGTTATGTCAGGTTTGTGCGGTCGGAGTCCGCACCTTTGGGGGGGGGGTACTGTCACACCCTGACTTATGGGACTCTTGTATGTTGAGTCAGGGTGTAGAGATCTATGTTATTATTCATTCTCATTCTAGGTTTTGTGTTTCTATGTTTGGCCGGGTGTGATTCCCAATCAGAGGCAGCTGTCGCTCGTTGTCTCTGATTGGGGATCATACTTTAGTAGCCTGTTTGTTATCATTAGTTGTGGGATCTTGTTCCGGGTACAGGTTTGTATTGTGTTTAGCCTGAGGACTTCACGTTACGTTGTTTTGTTGTTTTGTTCATGTGTTTAGTTTATATAATAAACATGTATGCATTTCACGCTGCGCCTTGGTCTGACCCGTCCTTCAACGTCCGTGACAGTGCATGACACAAGTAATTTTTCCAACAATTGTTTACAGACTATTTCACTTATAATTCACTGTATCACAATTCCAGTGGGTCAGAAGTTTACATACACTAAGTTGACTGTACCTTTAAACAGCTTGGAAAATTCCAGAAAATGATGTCATGGCTTTAGAAGCTTCTGAAAGGCTAATTGACATAATTGGAGTCAATTGGAGGTGTACCTGTGGATGTATTTCAAGGCCTACCTTCAAACTCAGTGCCTCTTTGCTTGACATCATGGGAAAATCAAAAGAAATCAGCCAAGACCTCAGACATTATTTCTGTAGACATCCACAAGTCTAGTTAATCCTTGGGAATAATTTCAAAATGCCTGAAGGTACCACATTCTTCTGTTCAAACAATAGTACGTAAGTATAAACACCATGGGACCACGCAGCCGTCATACCGCTCAGGAAGGAGACGCGTTCTGTCTCCTAGAGATGAACATACTTTGGTGCGAAAAGTGCAAATCAATCCCAGAACAACAGCAAAGGACCTTGTGAAGATGCTGGAGGAAACAGGTACAAAAGTATCTATATCCACAGTAAAACGAGTCCTATATCGACATAACCTGAAAGGTCGCTCAGCAAGGAAGAAGCCACTGCTCCAAAAAGCCAGACTACGGTTTGCAACTGCACATGGGGACAAAGATCATACTTTTTGGAGAAATGTCCTCTGGTCTGATGAAACAAAAATAGAACTGTTTGGCCATAATGACCATCGTTATGTTTGGAGGAAAAAGGGGGAGCTTGCAAGCCGAAGAACACCATCCCAACCATGAAGCACGGGGGTGGCAGCATCATGTTGTGGGGGTGCTTTGCTGCAGGAGGGACTGGTGCACTTCACAAAATAGATGGCATCATGAGGAAGGAAAATTATGTGGATATATTGAAGCAACATCTCAAGACATCAGTCAGGAAGTTAAAGCTTGGTCGCAAATGGGTCTTCCAAATGGACAATGACCCCAAGCATACTTCCAAAGTTGTGGCAAAATGGCTTAAGAACAACAAAGTCAAGGTATTGGAGTGGCCACAAAGCCCTGACCTCAATCCTATAGAAAATGTGTGGGCAGAACTGAAAAAGCGTGTGTGAGCAAGGAGGCCTACAAACCTGACTCAGTTACACCAGCTCTGTCAGGAGGAATGGGCCAAAATTCACCCAACTTATTGTGGGAAGCTTTTGGAAGACTACCCGAAACGTTTGACCCAAGTTAAACAATTTAAAGGCAATGCTACCAAATACTAATTGAGTGTATGTAAACATCTGACCCACTGGGAATGTGATGAAATAAGTCATTCTCTCTACTATTATTAGGACATTTACATTTTAGTCATTTAGCAGACGCTCTTATCCAGAGCGACTTACAGTTAGTGAATGCATACTTCCGACTTCAACTGTATGTGAGAGTGGATTCTCAGCCCTCACTAGCATGAAAACTAAGTACAGGCACAGACTGTGTGTGGGAAATGATTTAAGACTGAGACTCTCTCCAATACAACCCAACATTGCAGAGTTATGTGCATCCTTTCAAGCACACCCTTCTCATTAACCTGGGGTGAGTTATTCACAATTTTGATGAACAAATAAGGTTTTATTTGTAAGATGGCTAAATAAAGAGCAAAATTATTGATTATTATTATATTATTATTTGTGCCCTGGTCCTATAAGAGCTCTTTGTCACTTCCCACGAGCCGGGTTGTGACAAAAACTCACACTCATTCTTATGTTTAATAAATGTATCGTATAGTGTGTGTGTGGCAGGCTTACAATGATGGCAAAAAACAACATTTGAGAGTGCGCTGACCCTGGTGCTAGAGGGGGTACGCAGCTGGAGGTTGAATGTTTGAAGGGGTACGGGACTAAAAAAAAAGTTTAGCAACCACTGGTTTAATGTAATGGACTATGTGAGAATCTCTGGTAATTGATCCTATTCATGCGGGGGTAGGTGGACAATTTTTATATTTTGCAGAACTGCTGGGACAAGGACTGGTTGTCTGTCCCAGTGCCATAGATATACAGAGTTTGACAAACTCTGTTTTAAATAAGAATGTACATGGGCATCATGTTGGCACAAAGTACTCCATTGCCATTGAGAGTCTGTAGTAGGCTATAACGGATAATGAGAGTGAGCTTGTCCGTAGTGGTCAGCAAACCCAAACATTTTGGCCCGCAGCCCTGTGCCCTATCAAAATTGCTATGTTGCCATGTAATGCTTTCGAGACAAACAACTGTTTCTCAAACTGCATATCTAACTAAGGCTTTGGTCTGTCCTAGGAGTGAGGGTAAACAGGATGCATGTTATCAGCTATCCACTTCATTTATTATTTTGGGTAAATGGATGGTCACTTGTTTTTTTTCAAGTGATCCTCTCAATGTACTGTATGTTATTATAAATAACGTGTGTCCTCTATAATGAGAGTATACAGATGCATCAATACCATGGAGTCAGTAAATAACGTATTGTTCCTAGCATGTGATGGCCATGAACATACCATTCTCTTATTCAGCTTCAGTTTATATGCTCTGATGTTGCCTAGACCTCCATGATGCATCTCCATATCTTCAAATGCTGAAACAGAATATTTTTTTGTGTAGAAAATCATAAACAGTTTTCTCTTACCTTAATTGACTCTGTGGTACTGTGGCATCTGTATACTCTCTTTAAAGAGGACCCATGGGGTTTAAGTTATTCTTCTGAAGATCCACAATCCCTGGAGTAATAATGGAATTTATACAACTAAAGAGACTAATAGCCTGGTTAAAATAATAATCTGTATAGATAAAATGTGGTCAAAGAGCAGTGTAAAATGCCTATGTTGCATGGTTTTGACTAGATGGGATACAGCAGGTTAGGAGAATTTATGCAGCAGATTGGGATAATTAATGTAGCAGGCTAGCACAATTAGGTTAAGGTTAGATAAAAGGGTTAGGGTAAATTTGACAAAACTTTATTCCTTCTAGCCATGACCATGTTGCATCGCTGAAACTGTATGGCTCTTTAGAGTGAAGTGTTGCACAAGGCTACCCAATTCAAACTGAGGTAATGAACCTATAAATGTATCCAATTTTGGTAATGTTTTTCAGTGACCCTGGATAAAAATCACTCCTGCTTGTTTAATAACATATTCAACCTCTCTCTCTCTTTTATTTAGATGTTAGATCCTAAATCATTCAAGATTATGGCATGACACATGGAGAGAGGTGCAGTAAAAGCCAAAGATATGAGACAGACAGACGGTAAATTATCAGTCTCCTGATGCAATACCTGGCCCTGTAGAGTTTCACATCAGCATAAAACACATCGATGTCACTGATGCTAGCATGACGATCTGGAGCATATGGTTCCAACAGCCCAGTGTTCTGTCGCTCCTGGATCGTCATGACCGTAATAAGACTAATTGTCAATAGCCACTATATCCACATGAGGTGCAGATCTAAAACCAAATTCGGTGAGTTCACTGAACTCTCTTGTACATGCTAGGGTGAAATGTTTTCTAAATGTCCTCTTGTTTGATCCTCTCCAATTGTGTGGGTACAAACCTCTGTTAGATAGCTGCTTTATTAGCCTAAGTTTAACCAACATTTCATTCAGATCTTGCCTGCTGTAGCTACATTACTGTGCAGATGCTGCTGTATTTTGGGTTCCATTACAGACGTATACGTTACCTAGAGCAGGAAAGGGAAATACTACTGAACGGCTGCAGGCCCTGACTGACTGTAACCATGCAGCCCTGCTTAAACACACCAAGATGAATAGTTTGCTATTACTCAAATTGCTCACCCCTTGGGGAACTATTTGCAGAGGAATCTGCGGCGCTTTTGCAGGTTATCTCCCCGCGCATCAACAGCTCAGAGATACAGCTCCAGCAGTTCCTTAATTTATTCATATCTCAGGCATCATACGTACTCCCAAATCTGGGGGGAGAGGAGAGAAGCCCCCGTGCCTCCCTGCCTCCCTGTCTGCCTCCCTGCCTCCCAGGAAACACATTAAAGAGCTCAAAGTTTAACTCCTCTTCCAGGAGATCACTGAGTGCTCCCTGTTGACACATGCAGAGCATCGGAACAGGCTGGGAGCATCACAGAGAGGATCCCACCATGCACCAGCCTTCCTTCCCCAGTGAACCAGCAACCTGACAGAGTAGAGGGAGAACAGCGCCCACATGAACAGGTGTGTCAGAGCACAGAGAGGGAGATGAGATGGGAGCCCTGTGTTTAGTACTCATTCTGCCTGCTTACAGTGAACAAATCCTACACTGTGGGGAAAGGAGATGCCAACCCGTTAGCTGACTCATACATAAAGATAGACATTATATACACACACACATACCGAAGTTAAAACCCCATATCAAACCACACGTGTCATTACATTTACATTACATTTACATTACATTTACATTACATTTACGTCATTTAGCAGACGCTGTTATCCAGAGCGACTTACAAATAGGTGCATTCACCTTATAGCCAGTGGGATCACCACTTTACAATGTTTTTTTTTTTTTTCAATTTATATTTCGATGTATTTTAAATTTTATAATTTTTTTTAGCTTTTTCTTTTTCTTTTTTTGTTCTTTTTTTAAATTTAATTTTTGGGGGGGTTGGGGTTTGGGTTGGGGTAAGGGGGGGGGGGGGGTAGAAGGATTACTTTATCCTATCCCAGGTATTCCTTAAAGAGGTGGGGTTTCAAATGTCTCCGGAAGGTGGTGAGTGACTCCGCTGTCCTGGCGTCGTGAGGGAGCTTGTTCCACCATTGGGGTGCCAGAGCAGCGAACAGTTTTGACTGGGCTGAGCGGGAACTATGCTTCCGCAGAGGTAGGGGGGCCAGCAGGCCAGAGGTGGATGAACGCAATGCCCTCGTTTGGGTGTAGGGACTGATCAGAGCCTGAAGGTACGGAGGTGCCGTTGCCCTCACAGCTCCGTAGGCAAGCACCATGGTCTTGTAGCAGATGCGAGCTTCAACTGGAAGCCAGTGGAGTGTGCGGAGGAGCGGGGTGACGTGAGAGAACTTGGGAAGGTTGAACACCAGACGGGCTGCGGCATTCTGGATGAGTTGTAGGGGTTTAATGGCACAGGCAGGGAGCCCAGCCAACAGCGAGTTGCAGTAATCCAGACGGGAGATGACAAGTACCTGGATTAGGACCTGTGCCGCTTCCTGTGTAAGGCAGGGTCGTACTCTCCGAATGTTGTAGAGCATGAACCTACAGGATCGGGTCACCGCCTTGATGTTAGCGGAGAACGACAGGGTGTTGTCCAGGGTCACGCCAAGGCTCTTCGCACTCTGGGAGGAGGACACAACGGAGTTGTCAACCGTGATGGCGAGATCATGGAACAGGCAGTCCTTCCCCGGGAGGAAGAGCAGCTCCGTCTTGCCAAGGTTCAGCTTGAGGTGGTGATCCGTCATCCATACTGATATGTCTGCCAGACATGCAGAGATGTGATTCGCCACCTGGTTATCAGAAGGGGGAAAGGAGAAGATTAGTTGTGTGTCGTCAGCGTAGCAATGATAGGAGAGGCCATGTGAGGATATGACAGAGCCAAGTGACTTGGTGTATATGGAGAATAGGAGAGGGCCTAGAACTGAGCCCTGGGGGACACCAGTGGTGAGAGCACGTGGTGTGGAGACAGCTTCTCGCCACGCCACTTGGTAGGAGCGACCGGTCAGGTAGGACGCAATCCAAGAGTGAGCCGCGCCGGAGATGCCCAGCTCGGAGAGGGTGGAGAGGAGGATCTGATGGTTCACAGTATCAAAGGCAGCAGACAGGTCTAGAAGGACAAGAGCAGAGGAGAGAGAGTTAGCTTTAGCAGTGCGGAGAGCCTCCGTGACACAGAGAAGAGCAGTCTCAGTTGAATGACCAGTCTTGAAACCTGACTGGTTTGGATCAAGAAGGTCATTCTGAGAGAGATAGCAAGAGAGTTGGCTAAAGACGGCACGCTCAATAGTTTTGAAGAGAAAAGAAAGAAGGGATACTGGTCTGTAGTTGTTGACATCATAGGGATCAAGTGTTGGTTTTTTGAGAAGGGGTGCAACTCTCGCTCTCTTGAAGACGGAAGGGACATAGCCAGCGGTCAAGGATGAGTTGATCAGCGAGGTGAGGTAAAGGAGAAGGTCACCGGAGATGGTCTGGAGAAGAGAGGAGGGGACAGGGTCAAGCGGGCAGGTTGTTGGGCGGCCTGCCGTCACAAGTCGCAAGATTTTATCTGGAGAGAGAGGGGAGAAAGAAGTCAAAGCATAGGGTAGGGCAGTGTGAGCAGGACCAGCAGTGTCATTTGACTTAACAAACGAGGATCGGATGTCATCAACCTTCTTTTCAAAATGGTTGACGAAGTCATCCACAGAGAGGGAGGGGGGATTCAGCAGGGAGGAGAATGTGGCAAAGAGCTTCCTAGGGTTAGAGGCAGATGCTTGGAATTTAGAGTGGTAGAAAGTGGCCTTAGCAGCAGAAACAGATGAAGAAAATGTAGAGAGGAGGGAGTGAAAAGATGCCAGGTCCGCAGGGAGTCTAGTTTTCTTCCATTTCCGCTCAGCTGCCCGGAGCTCTGTTCTGTGAGCTCGCAATGAGTCATCAAGCCATGGAGCTGGAGGGGGAGGACCGAGCCGGCCGGGAGGATAGGGGACATAGAGAGTCAAAGGATGCAGAAAGGGAGGAGAAGAGGGTTGAGGAGGCAGAATCAGGAGATTGGAGGGAGAAGGATTGAGCAGAGGGAAGAGATTATAGGATGGAAGAGGAGAGAGGAGGGAGAGAGAGAGCGAAGGTTGCGACGGCGCATTACCATCTGTGTAGGGGCAGAGTGAGTAGTGTTGGAGGAGAGCGAGAGAGAAAAGGATACAAAGTAGTGGTCGGAGACATGGAGGGGAGTTGCAGTGAGATTAGTAGAAGAACAGCATCTAGTAAAGATGAGGTCAAGCGTATTGCCTGCCTTGTGAGTAGGGGGGACGGTGAGAGGGGTGAGGTCAAAAGAGGAGAGGAGTGGAAAGAAGGAGGCAGAGAGAAATGAGTCAAATGTAGACGTAGGGAGGTTGAAATCCCCCAGAACTGTGAGGGGTGAGCCGTCCTCAGGAAAGGAACTTATCAAGGCGTCAAGCTCATTGATGAACTCTCCAAGGGAACCTGAAGGGCGATAGATGACAAGGATATTAAGCTTAAATGGGCTAGTGACTGTGACAGCATGGAATTCAAAATGAGGAGATAGACAGATGGGTCAGGGGAAAAATTTAGAATGTCCACTGTCATAATCCCCTAACGTTCCCAGACACTGCTTCTGTACTTGTTAAGGGGAGTGAAATAATGCATTATGCCTCCACTGAGCAAGGGCGTATTTCACATATCGTCTCATACAATGATTATTAGTGCTCACAGAGCAGAGAGACAAACTACTGAACCAATGGTGCTGTCACAACCCAACTCAACAGCTCTGCCAGATGATTTAGTCAAACCAATCTGGGGTGAAGTTAGAAACAAGAAGAAAATTATGCATTTATTCATGTCACCAAGCTCGACACGTCACTCATTAATGTTTCCATTAACTTGTGTAACATACGTTAACGTTGTGTACGTTACAGACTTGAGAAATATGTACAGTTGGGTTACAATGTACGTTACAGACTACAATTATGTGCTGTTGGGTTACAGTATACGTTACAGGCTCTATAATTATGTAAAAACCAACCCACCACATGATTCTCTCTTCTCAGTTTCAAAACAATTACAGACTTGTTAGAATTTTAATGCTATGCCCATAAAACGAACAAGGACACTCGTTAGGGAATTTAACAGTCCCCCCAGTCCTAGTGCTGTCCTTATCAACGTCATAGAGAGAGAGAGAGAGAGTGAGAGAGAGAGAGAGAGAGCGAGAGAGCGAGAGAGAGAGCAGTATATCAGCTCAATCACAGGGGCTTTTATGAGAGTGTTAAAACTAGAGAGAGATCTCCAGCATATTGTTTTACTGCTCCATGGTCTGGTCTGTTTCATATTTCAGGGCCTGGGATGGATTTATGACACACTGGCACAAGGAAGAGCCATCTGGTTCCATTGGCACTTTAAGCAATGTCACAGTAGGTGCAGGATAATGTCTTAATAGAAAAGGTGTGTGTTAAAAGTAGAACATGGTAATGGTCACAGACATGAGGTTGGGGGTCAAAAGATTTATATGTCAAGCCAAAGGTGTGCTCAAGTATTCTCTGTTAGTATGCCTCTTGCCGTGAATAACCACATTGAAAATCACTATGTACAAAGTAATTTAGGAAGCACAAGATATAACAAAGTCAGGCTGACCACTAGGTTGATAAACATGTATATCTGGTGGCATTCACCAGAATGCTCACTTACATGCCCAATTATCCCCCTGCCCATTGTGAGGGCAGCACTGCAAAGAGCAAAGATAAAAGCCTATTTTTCTCTTTTTCTCTAAACCCATATCTATCTCTCTCCCTCTCTCGGTTTCCAACATGGCTGTTTCCAACATGGCTGAAAAGAGAGAGCGGGGATGACACAATAGGTGTGCTACCGAGTGACAGATGCCTTGTTGTACCTTTAGCCCACACTGTGAAACAAGCCCTTCCCTTTGCCCTCATAAAACATGAAAAAAGCTGATGTGTGTCTAGAATCCCAGAATCCTCCATCAGAATTAAAGCTATACACACAACTGCAGGAAATATTCACAAAGTATCTCAGATTAGGAGAGCTGATTTAGGACAAAACTGATCCTAGATCTGAGACACTTTGACGACTGCTCTTCAGATCAGTTCTAAGCGAGTTTCAATGTATACGCCTTATGGAACTGGATACATGAGATTATAGGGAGAGGAGATCCATACAGTTAATGTATCGCTCCGTTATATGACTGAAGGGAAAATGACCCAGTCACCATTTTCAAGCCTTTCAGTTTCTCCTCTATGAGTCAGGATCAATATGTTCATACTGATCTCTTATTAGGTGACAGGCGGCTTTGTTTTTCCTCACTGTTATGTTGTTCTAAAGGTGGAATCGACTGAGTGGAAATTCATGTCACAATTCAACCTGTCACGCTGTGGTGGTGATAGGTGGATAATGTATTCAATTACTGTCACTGTACAATACTGCCGAAGCCATCTTTCCTAATTGATTATCTTAATAGCGTGCTTTCTTTCTTCTTCACTTCAACGGATCTCCTGTACAACAGTCCTTTTGATAAAAGTATTCAGAATGGTGAGAACAGTGGATGATATTTTTGCTAAAGGCAGGGTTTCTTTTAAGAGTGGAGTTCCAATGTCTATATCCAAAATAGCACCCTATTTCCTCTAGTGCACTACTTTTGAGAGGAGAACTAGAGTAATGCACTGTATAGTAAAAAGGTTCTATGGTGCACTTCTTTTAAATAGGGTGTGCAGGTGTGTGTATTGACTTCAGCCAACCAAGCTATGGACTGTTCTCTCTGTACTGTCTGGCAAGCAGATACCAAATGAAATCAAATCACATTCTAATGGTCACATACATGTGTTCAGCAGATGTTATTGCAGGTGTAGCGAAATGCTTGTGCTTCTAGCTCAAACAGTGCTGTCAGGGCGACGTGTATGCGGTGAGCGAAGTCAAGCGCAGGACACCGAGCTACTGGCAGACGAACTTTACTAGCACAGTAATCAAAATACAAACAAAACCTCCAAACAGGGAGGAAACAAAATACGCATACACCCGAACACTGCCGACCTCACGGAAAACAATCACACACAATAACCAATGAGAGACAGGGGGTTATAAAGGGAATACAATATAACATAATGGGAAAACAGGTGAAAACAATCAGGACAAACTAGACAAACACCGAAACATAGATCGGTGGCAGCTAGTACTCCGGGGACGACGAACGCCGAAGCCTGCCCGAGCAAGGAGGAGGGGCAGCCTCGGCTGATTCCGTGACAGTACCCCCCCCCCTTGACGCGCGGCTCCAGCCGTGCGCCGACCCCGGCCTTGGGGACGGCCAGGAGGACGCGGAGCAGGGCGAGTCGGATGACTCCGGTGGAAGCCCCTCAACATGGAGGGATCTAGGATGTCCCTCCTAGGGACCCAGCACCGTTCCTCCGGACCGTACCCCTCCCACTCCACGAGATACTGCAGGCCCCCCATCCGACGCCTCGAATCCAAGATGGAACGGACTGAGTACGCCGGAGCCCCCTCGATGTCCAACGGGGGCGGAGGAGCCTCTCGTATCTCACTCTCCTGGAGTGGACCAGCCACCACCGGCCTGAGGAGAGACACATGGAACGAGGGGTTAATGCGGTAATTAATGGGCAGTTGTAACCTATAGCATACCTCGTTCAATCTCCTCAGGACTTTAAATGGCCCCACAAACCGCCGAACCAGCTTCCGGCAGGGCAGGCGAAGGGGCAGGTTTCGGGTCGAGAGCCTCACTGCGGTGGCGATCGGCGCTCGCCTTTTGCCGCCTGATAGCCCGCTGCAGATGGACATGCGCAGCGTTCCAGGTTTCTTTCGAGCGACGAAACCACTCGTCCACCGCAGGGGCTTCGATCTGGCTCTGATGCCACGGTGCCAGGACCGGCTGATAACCTAGCACACACTGAAAAGGCGTAAGGTTAGTGGAGGAGTGGCGGAGTGAGTTTTGGGCTATCTCTGCCCAGGGAATATATCCTGACCACTCCTCCTGCCGGTCCTGGCAATAGGACCTCAGAAACCTACCCACATCCTGGTTCACTCTTTCCACCTGCCCGTTACTCTACGGGTGAAAACCTGAGGTAAGGCTAATTGAGACCCCCAGACGTTCCATAAACGCCCTCCAGACTCTAGAGGTGAACTGGGGACCCCGATCAGACACTATATCCTCAGGCACCCCGTAGTGCCGGAAGACGTGTGTGAACAGGGCGTCAGCAGTTTGTAGAGCAGTAGGGAGACCTGGCATAGGAATGAGACGGCAGGCCTTCGAAAACCGATCCACAACGACCAAGATCGTTGTGTTCCCCTGGGAGGGGGGAAGGTCCGTGACAAAATCCACCGATAGGTGAGACCACGGCCGTTGTGGAACGGGTAGGGATTGTAACTTCCCTCTGGGCAGGTGTCTAGGCGCCTTACACTGGGCGCACACCGAGCAGCAGGAAACATAAACCCTCACGTCCTTAGCTAAAGTGGGCCACCAGTACTTCCCACTAAGGCAGTGCACTGTCCGACCAATACCAGGATGACCAGAGGAGGGTGACATGTGAGCCCAATATATCAATCGATCGCGAACCTCGAGCGGCACGTACCTCCGACCCTCTGGACACTATGGGGGAGTAGGATCGGTACGTAAAGCCCGCTCGATGTCCGCATCAACCTCCCACACCACCGGTGCCACCAGACAAGACTCCGGGAGTATGGGAGTGGGCTCAATGGACCTCTCCTCTGTGTCATATAGTCGGGACAGGGCGTCTGCCTTAGCGTTCTGTGACCCTGGTCTATAGGTGAGCTTAAATACAAATCGGGAGAGAAACATAGACCACCTTGCCTGGCGAGGTTTCAGCCTCCTCGCTGCCCGGATGTACTCCAGGTTACGATGGTCAGTCAGAATGAGAAAAGGCTGTTTAGCCCCCTCAAGCCAATGCCTCCACACCTTCAGGGCTTGAACCATAGCTAACAGCTCCCTGTCCCCCACGTCATAATTGCGCTCCGCCGGACTGAGCTTCTTAGAATAAAAAGCACAGGGGCGGAGTTTTGGTGGCGTACCCGAGCGCTGAGACAGCACAGCGCCGATCCCAGCCTCGGACGCATCCACCTCCACTTGGAACGCCAAAGAGGGATCCGGATGTGCCAGCACCGGAGCCGAGGTAAACAGGTCCTTCAGATGTCTAAACGCCCTGTCCGCCTCAGCCGACCACTGCAGACGCACCGGACCCCCCCTTAGCAGAGAAGTAATGGGAGCTGCTACCTGTCCAAAGCCCCGGATAAACCTCCGGTAGTAATTGGCAAAACCAAAGAACCGCTGCACTTCCTTCACCGTGGTGGGAGTCTGCCAATTACGCATGGCAGAAACGCGGTCAATCTCCATCTCCACCCCTGACGCGGACAATCGATGTCCCAGGAAGGAGATGGACTCCTGGAAGAACAGACATTTCTCCGCCTTCGCATACAGGTCATGCTCTAACAGTCTACCAAGCACTCGACGCACCAGGGACACATGCTCGGCTCGTGTAGCGGAGTATATTAGAATGTCATCAATATACACCACTACACCCTGTCCATGCAAGTCTCGGAAAATCTCATCCACAAATAATTGGAAGACTGAAGGAGCATTCATTATACCATATGGCATGACGAGGTACTCATAGTGACCCGAGGTGGTACTGAATGCTGTCTTCCACTCATCTCCCTCCCTAATGCGCACCAGGTTGTACGCGCTCCTGAGATCCAATTTAGTGAAGAATCGCGCCCCGTGTAATGACTCCGTCATACTAGCAATCAGAGGGAGAGGATAGCTGTATTTGATTGTGATCTGATTGAGACCACGGTAATCAATACACGGGCGTAAACCCCCATCCTTCTTCTTCACAAAAAAGAAACTCGAGGACGCAGGGGAAGTGGACGGCCGTATGTATCCCTGTCTCAGAGATTCGGTGACGTATGTCTCCATAGCCGCCGTCTCCTCCTGAGACAGAGGATACACATGACTACGCTGTGAAGCGCAGCGCCTACTTGGAGGTCTATCGCACAATCCCCCTGTCGATGAGGTGGTAATTGAGTCGCCTTCTTTTTACAGAAGGCGAGTGCCAAATTGGCATACTCAGGTGGAATGTGCATGGTGGGAACTTGGTTCGGGCTTTCCACCGTCGTTTCCCCTACGGAAACACCTACACACCACCCGAAACACTGATCAGACCATCCCTTGAGAGCCCTCTGTTGCCATGAAATGTTGGGGTCATGAGATGTTAACCAGGGAAGCCCCAACACCACGGGAAACGCAGGAGAATCAATCAAATACAAACGTAGTATCTCCTCATGGCCCTCCTGCGTTTTCATCCTGAGAGGCGCTGTGACTTCCCTAATCAATCCTGACCCCAAAGGGTGGCTATCTAGGGCATGGATGGGGAAGGGCACATCAACAGGTACAATAGGAATCCCTAACTTATAGGTGAATTGGCGATCGATAAAATTCCCAGCTGCGCCTGAATCTACTAGCGCCTTATGCTGGGAGTGAGGAGAAACCTTGGGAAACACAACTTTAATACACATATGCGCAACAGAGAGCTCTGGGTGAGTTGGGTACCTACTCACCTGGAATGACTCATCAGTGCGGTGCCTACTGCCTCGATTCCTAGGAGACCCTCCCCAGCACCGACCAGCAGTGTGTCCTCTGCGGCCACAGTTGGTGCAGGGGACGGCCTCCCTCCTGGTCTCTCTTCTGGTCTCCCTAGCACCAGCACCTCCGAGCTCCATAGGGGTCGGCTCGGAAGTGCTGGGGGTTGGAATGGACGGCCCTGAATCCGGACGTCCGCGGGTAGCCAACAGGGTATCCAGGCGAATGGACATGTCCACCAGTTGGTCGAAGCTGAGGTTGGTGTCCCTGCAGGCCAATTCCCAATGCACGTCCCCTCTCAGGCTACATCTGTAGTGGTTGATGAGGGCCCTCTCATTCCATCCTGCGTTGGCAGCCAGCGTCCGGAAGTCCAGCGCGAACTCCTGTGCGCTCCTCCTCCCCTGTCTAAGGTGGAATAGAGGCTCACCCGCCGCTTTACCCTCTGGTGGATGATCGAATACTGCCCTGAAGCGGCGGGTGAACTCCGCATAGTTGACAGTAGCGGCGTCTATTCCCCTCCATTCGGCGTTGGCCCACTCCAACGCCTTGCCGGATAGACAGGAGATGAGGGCGGAGACGCTCTCGTATCCCGAGGGCACCGGGTGTATGGTGGCCAGGTATAGTTCCACCTGCAGGAGGAACCCCTGACACCCGGCTGCAGAACCATCATATGCCCTCGGGAGCGAGAGCCGAATGCCACTGGGTTCCGGTGCTGGGAGAGGAGGACTGGCCGATGATGATGGTAAGGTGTGCGAAGGCGTGGGCACCTCTCCCGTAACCAACCGGCGTAGAGTGTTGGACACCTCGTTCATGGCGGCCCCAAGTTGCCGGATCATGGTGTCTTGGTCGCTGATCCGATCCTCCAGCGACTTGGGTGCCGCCGCTGCTCCTGCTGACTCCATAATGGTGTGTTGTTCTGTCAAGGGCTGATGTAAGTGTGGTGTGGAAGTCAGGCGCAGGACACCAAAGCTTAGTCCAACAAAGTTTACTAGTTAACCACTAGGCAAAAATACAATAAACGGCCTCAAAAACACACAGAGGCGAGCGATTACGCAAACTGTGCGTAAACTCCAAAACAACAAACAGAGCAAACACGCAGCCCTAACTGACATGCGAAAAACAACACACAACCTAACCAATACAAAACAGGCAACTTATAGAACACATAATCAGACACAAACGGACACAGGTGCAATAGACAGACAAAAGCAATCAAACATAGAAACATTCAACGGTGGCAGCTAGTACTCCGGGGACGACGAACACCGAAGCCTGCCCGAACAAGGAGGAGGAGCAGCCTCGGCAGAATCCGTGACACTTTACCCCTGCCTACGTGTACATACCTATCGGTACCTTGACTACTCCGTACCCCTGCACATTAATATGGCATTGGTACTCCCTGTATAAACCTTCATTCTTGTGTGGTTTATTTCTCTTGTGTTTTTATTTTCTTATTTTATCTCTGCATCATTGGGAAAGAGCTTGTAAGCATTTCACTGTAAGGTCTTCACCTGTTGTATTCGGTGCAAATATTTACATTTTTGTAATTTAGCAGACGCTCTTATCCAGAGCGACTTACAGTTAGTGAATGCATACATTTTTCATACTAGCCCCCCGTGGGAATTGAACCCACAACCCTGCCGTTGCAAGCGCCATGCTCTATCATCTAAGCTACAGGAGGCCTGTTTGAATTCAATTAAATTTGAATTGAATTTATAATAATAATAATAATAATAATAATAATAATAATAATAATAATAATAATAATAATAATAATAACTCATTTAATTTGTAAAGCGCTTTTCTCATACCCAATGCAAAAAATAAAAAATAGAAAAAATGTCAAAACACAGAACATAGAACACAGAACATAGAACACAGACAACAAACAAAGCTACAGTTCCTTCAGAAAGCATTCACACCCCTTGACCCCCTCCACATTCCGCTGTGCCACAGCACGAATCCAAAATGGAAGTGGAATCATGTTTCCAGAAATCCCCACAAATTAACAAATATTTATGCTAGGGTGAATAGGGAATATGGTGCCATTTCAGACTGAGCCTGCAGCCTATGATGCATTGGCAGAGGTGAGTTGGTCCGCTCCACCCTGTCTCTTTCTTTCTGCGCTCCCTCCCTAAATTGATACCTTCTGTTATTCTCATTTATTTTATTTTTTTATTTCACCTTTATTTAACCAGGTAAGCCAGTTGAGAACAGGTTCTCATTTACAACTGCGACCTGGCCAAGATAAAGCAAAGTAGTGCAATAAAAACAACACAGAGTTACATATGGGGTAAAGAAAAAAAAAACATAAAGTCAGAAAATACAACAGAAAATATATATACAGTGTGTGCAAATGTAGCAAGTTATGGAGGTAAGGCAATAAATGGGCTATAGTGCAGAATAATTACAATAGTATTAACACTGGAATGCTAGATGTGCAAGAGATTATGTGCAAATAGAGATACTGGGGTGCAAAAGAGCAAATTAAATAACAATATAGGGATGAGGTAGTTGGGTGGGCTAATTTCAGATGGGCTGTGTACAGGTGCAGTGATCGGTAAGGTGCTCTGACAACTGATGCTTAAAGTTATTGAGGGAGATAAGAGTCTCCAGCTTCAGAGATTTTTGCAATTCGTTCCAGTCATTGGCAGCAGAGAACTGGAAGGAATGGCGGCCAAAGGAGGTGTTGGCTTTGGGAATGACCAGTGAGATATACCTGCTGGAGCGCAGACTACGGGTGGGTGCTGCTATGGTGACCAATGAGCTAAGATAGGGCGGGGATTTGCCTAGCAGTGATTTATAGATGGCCTGGAGCCAGTGGGTTTGACGACGAACATGTAGTGAGGACCAGCCAACAAGAGCGTACAGGTCACAGTGGTGGGTAGTGTATGGGGCTTTGGAGACAAAACGGATGGCACTGTGATAGACTACATCCAATTTGCTGAGTAGAGTGTTGGAGGCTATTTTGTAAATGACATCGCCGAAGTCAAGGATCGGTAGGATAGTCAGTTTTACGAGGGCATGTTTGGCAGCATGAGTGAAGGAGGCTTTGTTGCGAAATAGGAAGCCGATTCTAGATTTAACTTTGGATTGGAGATTCTTTATGTGAGTCTGGAAGTTGAGTTTACAGTCTAACCAGACACCTAGATATTTGTAGTTGTCCACATACTCTAGGTCAGACCCGTCGAGAGTGGTGATTCTAGTCGGGTGGGCGGGTGCTAGCAGCGTTCGATTGAAAAGCATGCATTTAGTTTTACTAGTGTTTAAGAGCAGTTGAAGGCTACTGAAGGATTGTTGTATGGCATTGAAGCTCGTTTGGAGGTTTGTTAACACAGTGTCCAATGAAGGGCCAGATGTATACAAAATGGTGTCGTCTGCGTAGAGGTGGATCTGAGAGTCACCAGCAGCAAGAGCGACATCATTGATATACACGGAGAAAAGTGTCGGCCCAAGAATTGAACCCTGTGGCACCCCCATAGAGACTGCCATAGGTCCAGACAACAGGCCCTCCGATTTGACACACTGAACTCTATCTGAGAAGTAGTTGGTGAACCAGGCGAGGCAGTCATTTGAGAAACCAAGGCTATTTAGTCTGCCAATAAGAATGCGGTGGTTGACAGAGTCGAAAGCCTTGGCCAGGTCGATGAAGACGGCTGCACAGTACTGTCTATTATCAATCGCGGTTATAATATCGTTTAGGACCTTGAGCGTGGCTGAAGTGCACCCGTGACCAGCTCGGAAACCGGATTGCATAGCGGAGAAGGTACGGTGGTATTCGAAATGGTCGATGATCTGTTTGTTAACTTGGCTTTCGAATACTTTCGAAAGGCAGGGCAGGATGGATATAGGTCTGTAGCAGTTTGGATCTAGAGTGTCACCCCCTTTGAAGAGGGGGATGACCGCGGCAGCTTTCCAATCTCTGGGGATCTCAGACGTTATGAAAGAGAGGTTGAACAGACTAGTAATAGGGGTTGCGACAATTTCGGCGGCTAGTTTTAGGAAGAAAGGGTCCAGATTGTCTAGCCCAGCTGATTTGTAGGGGTCCAGATTTTGCAGCGCTTTCAAAACATCAACTGTCTGAATTTGTGTGAAGGAGAAGCGGGGGGGGCATGGGCAAGTTGCAGCAGAGGGTGCAGAGTTGGTGGCCGGGTTAGTGGTAGCCAGATGGAAAGCATGGCCAGCTGTAGCAAAATGCTTGTTGAAATTCTCGATTATTGTAGATTTATCGGTGGTGATAGTGTTTCCTAGCCTCAGTGCAGTGGGCAGCTGGGAGGAAGTGCTCTTATTCTCCATGGACTTTACAGTGTCCCAAAACTTTTTGGAGTTAGTGCTACAGGATGCAAATTTCTGTTTGAAAAAGTTAGCCTTTGCTTTCCTGACTGCTTGTGTATATTGGTTCCTAACTTCCCTGAAAAGTTGCATATCGCGGGGGCTATTTGATGCTAATGCTGTACGCCACAGGATGTTTTTGTGCTGGTCAAGGGCAGTCAAGTCTGAGGAGAACCAGGGGCTATATCGGTTCTTAGTTCTGTATTTTTGAATGGGGCATGTTTATTTAAGATTGAGAGGAAATTACTTTTAAGGAACAACCAGGCATCCTCTACTGACGGAATGAGATCTATATCCATCCAGGATACCTGGGCCAGGTCAATTAGGAAGGCCTCCTCGCTAAAGTGTTTTAGGAGCGTTTGACAGTGATGAGGGGTGGTCGTTTGACCGCGGACCCGTTACGGACGCAGGCAATAAGGCAGTGATCGCTGAGATCCTGGTTGAAGACAGCTGAGGTGTATTTAGAGGGTATATTAGTCAGGATGATATCTATGAGGGTACCCATGTTTAAGGATTTAGGGTTGTACCTGGTAGGTTCGTTGATAATTTGCGTGAGGTTGAGGGCATCTAGCTTGGATTGTAGGATGGCTGGGGTATTAAGCATATCCCAATTTAGGTCACCAAGCAGTACAAACTCAGAGGATAAATGGGGGGCAATCAATTCACATATGGTGTCCAGGGCACAGCTGGGGGCTGAGGGGGGTCTGTAGCAAGCGGCAACAGTGAGAGACTTATTTCTGGAAAGGTGGATTTTTAGAAGTAGAAGCTCAAACTGTTTGGGCACAGACCTGGATAGTATGATAGAGCTCTGCAGGCTATCTCTACAGTAGATTGCAACTCCACCCCCTTTGGCAGTTCTATCTAGACGGAAAATGTTATAGTTGGGGATGGAAATTTCAGAATTTTTGGTGGCCTTCCTGAGCCAGGATTCAGACACTGCTAGAACATCAGGGTTGGCAGAGTGTGCTAACGCAGTGAATAACTCAAACTTAGGAAGTAGACTTCTGATATTTATGTGCAAGAAACCCAGACTTTTGCGATTACAGAAGTCAACAAATGATAGCTCCTGGGGAGTAGGAGTGATACTGGGGGCTACAGGGCCTGGGTTAGCCTCTACATCACCAGAGGAACAGAGGAGGACTAGAATAAGGATACGGCTAAAGGCTTTAAGAACTGGTCTTCTAGTGCGTTGGGTACATAGAATAAAGGGGGCAGATTTCGGGTGTTATAGAAAAGATTCAGGGCATTATGAACAGACAAGGATATGGAAGGATATGAGTAAAGTGGAGGTAAACCTAAGCGTTGGGTAACAATGAAAGAGATAGTATCTCTAGAGGCATAAATTGATTCGGTCTCTGAGTGTATGGGTGGGGGACAAAGGGGCTAACCAAGGCAGGTTCAGCTAGGCTGGGGGTCTACAGTGATATAGTACAATTAGAAATAACCGAAACAACAATAAACTAACCATGTTTGGGCTGAGGCTAAACATAAACAGGATGTAGTACCGTAAAAAGGAACAGTCCAGCAGATATCAGCTGTATAGCTGAGTTATCACAAGGTCCGGTGGTGAAGCGCCAGTGAGCAAGAGGCCATGGCTAGCGTGTGCTACGTCCGTTTTGTTGTAGCCAGCTGGTAGCGACGGAAAAACTGATATGTTCTGGGTCGACAACGCGCAGTGCTGACTGTCCGAATATCCGGCGATCAATGTCCAGTGATTAAAATAAAACCAATCCCGCGGAAAAAAAAAAAAATCAAATGTTCTGGGTGAAACACCGCCAGCTGTGGCCAATAGCAAGTAGCTAGTTCAGTAGCTAGTTCAGTTTAGTGAGTAAGCGTGTGCTAACGGGCCAGGGCTAGCAGATGGATGGAATCTTCGTGGTTACGTCGTAACCACATCAGACGATTTCGTCGGCAGACCAGTCGTGTAGGATCGGCGGGGCTCCGCGTCAATCCTAGGTGGTCCCGTCCAGTTGATAGAGAGGTAGATAGCCGGGAGATGGGCCTAGCTCAGGTTGATTAGCCAGACCACAGCGTCCGTTTTGTTGTAGCCAGCTGGAAGCGATGAATCCGGAGTTAAAGTTCCAGTGAATCAGTGATTCCGCGGAAAAACTGATATGTTCTGGGTCGATAACGCGCTGTGCAGACTGGCCGAATATCCGGTGATCAATGTCCAGTGATTAAAATTAATCCTGCGGAAAAAAATCCTATGTTCTGGGTGAAACACCGCTAGCCGTGGCTAATAGCAAGTAGCTAGTTAGCTGGCTAGCTAGTTTCAACTGGAGATTCTAGATTCTGGATAAAAGGTAAGTCAATAATAGAATCCGTTCCACATTGAGTGAGGCAGGTTGCAGGAAAGTATATTTTGTAGAAGGATGAAAAGTCTGATAGGGAAATATGTACGAAAAATACAAAAAACTGGGTATTTACAGGCTATTTACAGACACACGACAGAAACAAGACTGCACTACTTCGCCATCTTGGAATGGAATAAATCTATTATGTTTTGGAATCGGCAGTGGGTTCAGGATTAACAACCATGGATTTCAGATAAAAACTGTACAGCATTTTGAAACTGAAGGATGAGTTTGATTAGTTATGGCTGTAAAGTGGATTAATACTGTATTGTCCTTCCACCCGTCATCACACTGTCAATTCCACTTAAATGATTCACTCTAACATATATTGCTGTGTAAACTCTACACAGCCATTTGCCAGTCCCTTGTGCATTTGTTCATGAAACACATTATCAACACACACCCCCACATCAACATTACTGTTTGTTCCATTAGACTATAAAATATTACATCATCCTGTATAACTAGGGCATAGGTTATTCTTGTATCACCCTCTATAGAGTAATAACATATTATATTGTTTATGATCTAATATGTGAACTCAGTACTGCCTCATACTCTGTGGGATACAACAGTGACATAATGGATTATTCAGAGGGACAGTGTGTATGGGGATTTAACCTCTTGCTTTGACACATAGAAGGATGACAATATCTAGTATACATTTTTAAATGACCCATAATACGACAATATCAGTGTAGGTAAACAATAGATTTGTATGCCTTTGATATGCTAAATGCTTATGGTACTGTTTGTATAATTTTTCTCATATTTTCCATGTAGCCTAGCAACCATATTATTGACTGACTGGGCATCCAACAGCTGCATAGACTTGTTATAAAAAAGACATGACAAATTAGTGATAGAATCATGCATACTGATGCTCCTTACACTTCACATTTTATCCAACATTTTTAATCACATTAGGCCATCCTTCAGAGTCATGGCCATTCTAAGCTCTCAATTTAGATGAATGTACTCCTACAAAGTGGGGCAGAAGAAGAACACTTCACATTTTATATTTCCAAATGAGTGTTTGATGGATCAAATCCTCTTTGGAGAATAATGTCACTGAAATCAAATAAAGTGTAAAAGCATATTCAGTAATCTCACTATAGGGTTGTAATAATTCTTTCTAACAATATTCTCCAGACCTCTCTCAGCACTGGGAGCATGCTGTACTGTACCACCAGCACCGGTGGTATATATCTCTGCACTCTAGTCACGTTCTAGAGGTCAGCTGGGTCAATCGTCTTCGAGATGGGGATCGCAGATGGTCAAGGGGAAAGTGGCGTATTGGCAAAACCAGGAAGTCCCGGCTACATTGTGGAGTGTTGTCTGTTAACCTTGAGTTAACCCTGGGGTCACGTCCACAGTCCTGCGTCTGTGATCCAGAGAGCAGCCTCCTCTCATCAGCCTCTCAGCCTCCTGTAGGTCAGCCGGCTCAGGCCCAGTGTTAGTGTCCTCACTCCCAGCTCTCAGAGCAGCTTTCAGAGCTCTGGTGGGTGGAGGGGTAATCTCCAGCTGTGTTGATTTGCTGTTTGAGAGGAGGGGAGACGAGACGTGGAGGCAGCTGTCTAACTCTGGGCCTCAGAATACACAGGCTATACATCTAGGCTGATATACATCTAGACTGGCACATAAAGGTTTCACAATTTTAGGAGTGTCATTTTCTGGTAATTGTATTATCTACTGAAATGTGTCTGGTTTAAAGTTTTATTTATGCTTTTTAAAAATATCTGCAGAGGTCGTTTTATCTGAAATAGTCTACTGCATAGTCATTCCACATTTGTTGTGATTCCAGATAAAGGAAAATAATGTTTTACAATCTCTCCCAACGTTTTCCTTTTCAGAGCCTAATTGCTTTGTGTGGTAGGATCACAAATCAATAACAGAAACAGCCAGTGTTTGACGAAAAGCTGGGAGGATGACAGTACACTGAGACGCTAATTAGGCAGTTGATGAATATGTTAATCAGTCAGCTGGTGGTGGAATGATAAACACAGTGCCATGCCTATTAGACCTACACCAGTTAATTAGCCATCATAAATAGTTCATATGTCATGGACGCTAGATAGTCCATTTATCTTAATGGTGGGTTCAGACAGTGCAGGGTTTAGTTACTAGCTATTCACTACGGGAGGCCTTTTCTGTATCTGATTAGGGGAAGGAAAGGGGAAAACATTCAAAGAGCCTGGTAACAACAAAGGACAAGCTAGGCATTAAAATGGCCCTTAGCTACATTTTTCTTTACATTTTTCAACTCATATATGGTAAGTATTTATCTCTGTGTTATCTCTGTGTATAAAATGTATGGGTCTTATTCATGGATAGCTTGTCCTTTTCAAATCTGTTCTCTAAAGTGGCCATGGCCAGTGCAGGATAACACTGTCCTTTATTCTATTCTACTTTTCCAGACAATTGGACAGCGATGCCCTTGCCATCCCTCTGAAGATGACTGGATGTCTACTAAACCCACTGCTCCCCTCCTCCCATAGCCTCCCCTGCAGTGCAGACAGGAACTTGGAGCCTCACGTCCATCTACCTAAATGAGTTTGACAACTGAATTACGCAGATACCCGATATGGACAACCCCAGAGCTGCACCCAGACAGAGAGAGAGATAGAGAAAACACTCTGATAAAAGAAGAATCTGACGCTACAAAAGCATTCATATTTAACCTATTGGAACAGCTAAAAAAAGTTTTTGTGTATGACCTCTTTTCACTGCTTTTTAATTAAACTTAGGTCACATAATTTCTATTAAATGGTACTGATTGGCTCATTACCTGCACTTAAAATGCAACTCTCTGTCACCTAGACACATACCACTGTGTCTCTCTGTATTACAGTAGAAACCTAACATCATCCTAGAGGAGCAAACTCTCTTCATCCCATTTCCTGCAGAACTAGCCATGAATCTTTTATGGTTTTATAAGACATCCGATTATGCTGTTAGTCTGTACAACTCACAGCACACCCGGGAAACACTCTTGGCTTCTTTTCTGAACATAATCTGTGTTGTTCAATGTCCTACATGCAAGCCATGTAAATAAGATATGCATTCAATGCTGGAATTAATACTCAATATAAACCCACTTCTAACAAAGACATGAAAGGCTGAACATGTCCAGTTAACACTGTGAATCATGTCTTTAAACAGGGAAACAGTATAAACTGCATGTAACCTTTCATCTAATGCACCATGTAGAGTAATGTAAACTGGTCCGACAGCATTGCTGTAACTATTCTCCCTCTGATAGCCTTTATTCATGCTTTGACATCTCTATACAGTAACATAGCTGTTTAGCTGGAGAATAATATACCCTTAGAAGCGGAAAATGAGGAGCACTTACAATGGAGAGAGGGAGAGGGAGAGGGAGAGAGAGAGAGAGAGAGAGAGAGAGAGAGAGAGAGAGAGAGAGAGAGAGAGAGAGAGAGAGAGAGAGAGAGAGAGAGAGAGAGAGAGAGAGAGAGAGAGAGAACCCAGTGCACCTAGCCCACGTTGTGGTAATAGCCTCTTGATAAACGAACGGATGGATTTAACTTGCCTCTTTGTCTCTGCTTCTCGGCTGACTGGCAATAAAACCTCAAGTAGAGCGGGAAGGTGGAAACAACACTATGGAGACACTTTCGACTTTAAACGTATGGTGTCTGATATTGTAGTGCCCTCCTCTCCCAGAGGACGTCTATACGGCCTGTTTACAAGTGGCCACTTGAGTGCCGTGTCATTACGACTGTTTGATCTGTGGAGTCTGGTTCATCACTTGTAAGGCAATGGAGAGATGCTTGGTTTTCCACATACTCTATAAGCTAAGCATGTACAGTTTGAGGGGTGACATGAAAATAGACCGTAATATGTCTGGTTTAATAATACATCAGGTTCAACTGCCAAGTGGAAAATGGCTACAATTGTTGAGTTCTTCTGTAAAGCACCTCAGTTAACGCAATTAAGGGCATGATGAGAGCTCTCTCTCCCTCTCTCCCCTCCCTGTCTCTCTCTCTCCCTTCCTCCCTCCCTCTCGCTCTCTCAATTCAATTTCAATTCAATTTAAGGGGCTTTATTGGCATGGGAAACATATGTTTACATTGCCAAAGCAAGTGAAATAGATAATAAACAAAAGTGAAATAAACAATAAAAAATGTATAGTAAACATTATACTCTCTCTCTCCCCCTCTCTCCCCCTCCCTCTCTCTCTCCCCCTCTCTCCCCCTCCCTCTCTCTCTCCCCCTCTTTGCCCCCTCGCTCTCTCTCTCTCATTCACCCCCTCTTTCCTCCTCTCCCTGGAGAATACTATATTGCTATATGAGCTGAGATCCTGGTAATCACATTTAATACTAAATTAATTTGATTTCCACTAACAAAACAAAGTGCTGAGTACTGTAATTATCAGAATGAAAAACACATCATGCCTAAACATTAGATGTACTGTACCTCTGTGTAATAACACACAGGCTTTGTTACATTGTGTATTATATAGTGTAGGCACCTGGGGGTGGTGGGGGAGCTGTGAGTGATTAAATCCTGCCCAGAGAGCAGGGGAAGCAAAGGCAGGGAGGTGGTGGAAAGGTGGTCACAGTGTTACTGGCTGTTGTTGGTCACACTGTATTGTGGACAGATTAACTGCCAGATTAGAAAACACCACTGTCAGCCATGGAGACAGAGATAGCCGGGCAGCTGCCTGGGACGCATCATAATAGAATGATTTTAGATCACACTGCACAGCACACACTGATGGACACACTCACATATCAGGCACAGAAACACGCGTGCACGCACACACACATACAGAGAGAGGGCTATCACCATGGTAATAATAGGTCAATGCTCGTTTTAATATCTAATTATTATAGATCTCAAAACCACACTGTACTCATTGCGTGGAGATTAAATCAATACAGATATTTTCTCTATAGCTGTTTTTCTTTTTGGGGCAAGCCAAAGTAATACCATTTGAAATAGCTCTGCTGAAGTTGAGCTAATATACAGGCAATTGATCTCCTTCCCTCCCTCCCTCCCTCCCTCCCTCCCTCTATCTCATCAGAGGTCGCTACACCAGCAATGTGTAATGATTAAGGAGCTCCTAATGTCGAAGATTAATCGCTCCATATCTGATGCGCTCCGGCCACCTTTATTAAAATGTTTTGATTGAGTAAATTAAGTCTCGATTTAATAGACCTCATTTAATTAGACATGAATCTCGTGCAAATATTGAGCGATTTCCAGCCAATCCCCGGCAATTTTCACTCTCTCCGCGTCACTGTGAATATTTGCTCCCTAACAAAAGGGGAGCTTTGATTTTCTCCATCTTGTTATTTACCCCTCCTCTCCTGAGTTAGTGTCTCTGTGTAGGGGAATGTGGCTATTGATTTTAAAGCTGTTTACCCAATGTTAATGAGACACATTATGATATCCAGAAACCATGGTGCCCCTGGGCAGCCTTGGTGTAGGCAAGCAAACAGCCTGCACACACACAAACTTTCTGATGATAATTTGGCTCAAAATACTGAGTGAGTGAGCCATAAGATTAATCATAAAATAATTTGAATACGGAATATTAATGATGCATTCGCAATAGGGTAGTGGAAAAACTAAGCTAGTTAAGATTTTATATGGGAGAGGGAGGTAAGTTGAGCCATTTTTTACATTCAGCATCACTCCTTCTAGGGAAATATAGTATTCTTTTGTAGTGTATTAAAGATTATGACTATTCTAGAGGGACAAAGAAAAGATGTTTATCTTAGTTCAAAAGTAGCAGTTGTAGGGTGACGCCCCAGGGGAGACGGGTGATTGGACGGAAGAGGGAGCAACCCATATTTTGCCATTGTTTATAAGTATGAGCTAGACAAAGAGGGGGTCAGAAACAGACAGATTATGTTTGGGACGCTGTTTCTCCAGACCCTGCAAGTCTGTAACTCATGCTGAAAGCTTGTGATATGAATAAACCTTATGATCCAGGTTCAGTATGAGCGGACTCCTTTGTTTGACAGCAATGAGCACCAGCATTCGACGCGACACGATACTTTCTAACAAAGATATCTAAATACAGTATATATCAGGATGTTGTGTATCCCTGGAAATAATCAGAATCATGTAAACATTACAGTTTAGAAAATATAGCTTGTCCAAAAAAAAGCGGTATTTTTCTGTACTCAATGAAATATTAGCCCTACCTTTTTCAAACCATGTCTATCTGTATTTCCCAACACAATTCAACACAATCAGTGATGGAAAAAGTACTACATTTTCGTGAGAAGACCGATTTTCGGGATGTCTCATGGTCTGGCAAACACCGCTCTAGCTCTGCAACCTTTCACCTCAGATTTGGAAGAGAGACATAGGCAGATGCGGTGGATTGAGACTCATGCAATGCGAAAAAACTGATAACTCTAGCTTAAATTGACATATTTTGATGGGGATTTCTTTGTTATATAACTTAGATTGATGCACCAGTGCGTCAATAGACTCTAGGGTACACTTTGTACTTTTTTTTTACACTTTTAACATAGGCCAGGCTCTGTTGTTACCTCATATCCCAGAGATATAATGCCTTGCATTATGCCTGGGAAGAAAACACTTCAATGTGCTCAACTTACCATTGGCTGAATTTACCCCATGGCCATTGGCTGAATTTACCCCATGGCCATTGGCTCAACTTACCCAAAGGCAAACATTTTGACTATATTAGCCCACACAGCTACAAGCATGCACTTTCATGCTAGGTTTAGGACCTCATATTGAAGCTTATAGAGACCCCAACTGATGTATAGGACAATCTTTAAATGATCTACTTTGGTTTAGATACAAGCATTATGAAACCTCTAACACAATACATTCATTTGACTTCGAGAAAGTCTGTTTTTTGGACCTAACTTGCTTACCATTTTTGCCATGTGGTTTCTTCCTTTACAGACTCCATGAAATAATGACCTCTTCCTAAATATTTGGTCAAACTATACATTTTGTGTATGGTTTCCTAGAAACTCAACTTACCCCTTTGGCTTAATTTACCCCACTCTCCCCTACACAATGTAATCCATACATATTTGATACCACGGAGTCATACTGCAGTAAAGATGATCACTTTTTCATCGTTAGACATTCATACTGATTGCAGCTCTGCCTAGATAGAACACACACGACACACACCGCGCGCACACACACATGCACAAACACACACTCATTAATCAGCATTTACAGTACATCTCTTTGTTGCTCCTCTTCACACTGCATTGGCAGCCTGCTGAGGAGAGGCAACTTCAGACACTTCTCCACCTCACCTCTCCTATTCAAACACTCCAGGGACTATAAATGAAACCAGGCCTCTCCGTGGGCTGACTCAACCAGCTAATAAGAGACTGTGCTGACGCCACTGACCGAACACACAGACGCATTCAGATGGATTCCCACTCGGACACACACACACACAGATGCACATAGAAGGATGCACATGCAGACACACACTCCATCTGAGCAGGGTGGGAGGGAGCACATTCGTCTGTATATGAGAGTGGGTTGGAGTACATGGGACATAAAAGCTAACCCCTGGCAATTTGGGTCTTTTTAAAAAACTTTTCAGAATCTCTTTTCCAGTACAAAATCACATATTTTAACCCCCAGAAAGAACCTACAGTCTTAGTTAATAACATACTAGCGTATGGACATTTGACAATAGAAGGGATTTGGTTCAGCTGTGTAGGTTCGGTCTGGTCTCACAGCAGACTAATTGCTGTTGAACTTACCCTCAGTATATAATTAAAGTCTTCCCCCTTGTGTCCCTGAAGGGGGTAGGGAAGGGGCTGTGTGTGGTAACCGGGGCTTGTTGTCAGGCAGCCCATTTAAATGTAAATATGCATCACAGTGGGAAGGGAACACAGTCTTTGCCCGTCTAAAACCCCGGCCTGATCCGACCCAGATCCACTCTAACGTGAGTTTTCTTTCTTTGGGTTCTGCTGTGTCTCATTACAAGAAATATGAGACGTGGAGCGGGGCAATGGAAACACCGTGTGAGCGCGCATGCGCATGCGCACACACACACACACACCACATACGCCACACACGCCACACACACAGGACTCGCTCTCTCTCTCTCTGCAGAGGGAACAATCTGTCTTCTATAGCCTTATCTCTCCTTTCAGGAGCTGTGACAGAGGCACTCCATAATCTCTCCCAGAAAGACAGGATGGATTTCATAACCCACAGCAAAAAACAACAACAATGTAATCTAATTAGGCATGCCACATATTTCTCTCTCTGTGACGTTGTGGTGTTTAATGTTAAAACAACCTCTCTGGGCTATTATTTCCCCTCTCATTCTGCATGCCAAGGATAAATAAATAGTATAATTTCCTTTGGGGAATCTGTCTGTGTCTCGTATATATCTCTTGTCTGTTGTATGTCTCTGTCTTTTTCCTCTCTTATGGTCTTGTATTTCAACTCTTTTTGCTTAGTGTTTTTACAAGCAGTTCACACAGTCAAGTTTCATAGCTATTTCCTAGATAAGCCAGTAGAGGCAAGAGTGGGTGTGCCTGAGAGATGCAGACTGGGTTAAAATAGTATTTGTTTTCTGTCAACTGCACTTGCCTGGCACAATATAGAACCAATTAAATAGTCCTAAAAGTGAGAACCAGACGCATCTGGCACTCCAGGCAGACTAAATCAAACTAACACTCAAATGATTAGAAATAAAAACAAAATAGTAGGCATATTTGAAATCAGGTCTGGCTGGCTGAGTGTATGGGTTGTCAGTTATTTTCACAGCAGACTAATTGCTGTTGAACTTACCCTCAGTATATAATTAAAGTCTTCCCCCTTGTCTCCCTGAAGGGGGGAAGGGGCTGTGTGTGGGAACCAGGGCTTGTTGTCAGGTCAGCCCGTTTGAAGGTAAATATGCATCTACCCCCCCTCCCCACAGGGAGACAAGGGGGATGAGTTGAATGAATTACTGAGGGTAAGTTCAACAACAATTAGACCGCCCCCTCTCCCCTCTCATCGATAATACGTTCAAGTTTGCATGGAGAGATCCCTTTCTCAGATGAATGCCTCATTACACGCACACACACACACACACACACACACACACACACACACACACACACACACACACACACACACACACACACACACAAGCTCTGAGATAAGATACAGGTTTTCAGGGCTTCCATCTGACAACACAGGAATTCCTGTCCAGACATTGTAGTTAAGGAGTGCCTGGAGAATGGGATGTATGGTGCATCACCCAACCACATTTCCAACTGAGCTCTCAACCATTTATGACGGGAAAAATACACCAAGCAATATTTATCTTCCTTTCCCGTTCATACACACAATTTATCTTTCTCCCTCTCCTACACACACAAAGAGACAAACAGAAACTCACCCACACAGCTTTACTGCTTAGAACCTGAAGCAACAGGACTATAGCAGATCAAACATGGCATATAGGACTATAGCAGATCAAACATGGCATATAGGACTATAGCAGATCAAACATGGCATACAGGACTATAGCAGATCAAACATGGCATATAGGACTATAGCAGATCAAACATGGCATATAGGACTATAGCAGATCAAACATGGCATATAGGACTATAGCAGATCAAACATTGCATATAGGCGTTTTGCATTTATTAGGCATTTGTTTGAAAGTGAATAGTTTCTTCTACATTGTGGATGTCAACTGTTACAGGTCACCACTTTTCTCTCACAAACTCTATTTGCTCTCTGTATGTTTCTGACCTACTGTACCCACACAATAATCAGTTCCTCTGCATTACAGCTACAAGGCATCTTTGTATAGTCCTCTTCTGTGTGAGGTCAACCAATAAACAGAAGACTGAACAACCACTCTTGAGAGCAAATGTGTTGTATTTCTATAAATATCACCTTCAAACCATTACTACTGGACCCCCTCTCTGTGCTATAGTGGACTAACACTGGACCCCCTCCCTGTGCTATAGTGGACTAACACTGGACCCCCTCCCTGTGCTATAGTGGACTAACACTGAACCCCATCCTTGTGCTATAGTGGACTAACACTGAACCCCATCCTTGTGCTGTAGTGGACTTACACTGGACCCCCTCCCTGTGCTATAGTGGACTAACACTGGACCCCCTCCCTGTGCTATAGTGGACTAACACTGGACCCCCTCCCTGTGCTATAGTGGACTAACACTGAACCCCATCCTTGTGCTATAGTGGACTAACACTGAACCCCATCCTTGTGCTATAGTGGACTAACACTGGACCCCCTCCCTCTGCTATAGTGGACTAACACTGGACCCCCTCCCTCTGCTATAGTGGACTAACACTGGACCCCCTCCCTGTGGTATAGTGGACTAACACTGGACCCCCTCCCTCTGCTATAGTGGACTAACACTGGACCCCCTCCCTGTGCTATAGTGGACTAACACTGGACCCCCTCCCTGTGCTATAGTGGACTAACACTGGAAACCCTCCCTCTGCTATAGTGGACTAACACTGAACCCCATCCCTGTGCTATAGTGGACTAACTCTGGACACCCTCCCTGTGCTATAGTGCACTAACACTGGACCCCCACTGACTGTCAAATGATCAATACTGCTACACCTGTTAAGACGAGGGTCCCCTTGGTTTCAACCACCCCTCATCCAAAGACCTTCAGCTTCTCTCGTCCTCCACTCTCACATCTGTGTGAGGGGTGAGGACAGGCCTAGGCTTTCAAATACTTGAAACGTATTAAAGTTGCACCTGATACAGCTTCCCTGGCGCAATGGAACCAATGGATTAGTCCCAAAAGTACAAACCCCACCCATTTGGCACTCAGGCACTCCAGGTAGGGCCAATCAAAAACACTCCCAAGTATTTGAAAGAAAACAGGTACTATTTGAACCCAGGAAGGGTCTGAATAGGAATGTCCCTGCCTGCTAGAGCCCAACCACTATAACCCAGGCTCATCCATCACTCTGTTTCCACTGCCTCCTATTGATTGGACATTACCGTGAGCTGCTGAACCATAGATCCCTCTCTTCAGGGGGAATATTGTGAAAGGGCTAACGATATCTAATGCCCCAGAATAAGACGTCCATCAGTTGTGTTTTGTTAGCCATTATTGGGTGGAGTCATTTCAGAGAGTACAGATGGACCTCTGTTAATCCTGTAGACCTACTGTAGCTTTCACCACACTCTCACTGAGCAGTGATACAAAGCTCTTTGAACTCATCAAGCCAGCCAATCTAACATGGATTTATTTAAACACTTTCCTTACAGAGGAAATAACTGTATGCACACAGACAGATCTAAATATTTTGTTGTGGGGAGGACTGTATCGTGTGTGTGTCTGTGTGCTTGCGTATGTTTGTGTCCCTGTATGTGTGTGTGTTGTGTGTTAGTGTGTGTGACCTCCATTTCTCGCACCACGGGTGTCTTATTGGAAAACTAAATAGAATGTGACAGTTTCCCTCCAACCTGGGATGTAGACATGCTTACAAGGGGCCCTATTAATTAGCTGTTGATGAAGTGCTGCCGTGCTGTTCCACTTGAAGGACAGGACAGCACCATGGATTCTCATCGGCATGATGATTAAAGGATCTGGGGGGCGTTCGTTTACACGCTCGCACACACACATATACAATAACACACACACATGCATGCATGCACAAAGACACACAAAGACACACACAAGCCCACACACACACACATTTGTTTTACTATCCTTGTGGGGACAAAACAATTGATTCCCATTGAAAATCCTATTTTCCCTAACCCCTAACCCAACCCTTAACATAACCCTAACCCTAACCTAAACCCCAAACCCCTAACCCTAAACCTAACCCTAACTGTAACACAAACCCTAAACCTAACCCCTAAGCCTAAAATATACCTTTTCCTCAAGGGGGACCGGCGAAAAGTCCCCATTTGTCAAAATTGTCCTTGTTTTACTATCCTTGTGAGGACTTCTGGTCCCCACAAGTATAGTAAAACCTAAAACACACACACACACACAAACAGGTGCTCGCCTATCTTTCCTCACATGCAGCCCACACATGCATAGCTAAAGGCAGACATGCATACCTAAACACTCACATACACACAAACACACTCAAACAAGTACAAAAACACTTCCCTGTATCAATTCACCCATTCGACATCTTACAGTAAACACACAAATCTCTGGAGAAGCAGTCTGACATCGTGTTCTTGGAGATGTCACAGCGATGTCAGAGTGCCAGTGCTTAGACAGACAGAGTGTGCTAGTCTGTGTAGTGAAATATGAATGGCAGAGCCTGGAATGAATTTGTCAGTCTGCCACATACAGTCAGTGGACCATTTCACACCCCCGCACCCCCGTGAATTACAGAGATAAGTGGCTTTCACAGACAGGCCGTGTTACGTACAGACAGCTCTGTGTGTGGAGTGCTCTTGAGCAGATAAGAGGCCATATCATATGTCTGCTGATAACAGATGGTCCATGTCTCTATTCTACACAAACATGGTAAACAAGAATAACATTACATTACGTTACAATATGCCCTGTATGCTAACTTAAGCGCTAAGAAATAGCACTTGGTGCATGTGTGGGGTGAGTTTGTGAAGGGGTGTCAGGTATGTGTGATTGTGTGTGTGTGTGTGGGTGTGTGTGTTTGTGTAGAGACATAACTAGCAAAGAGCAATATAGCAAGTCTGCTTTCTGACATTCAATTTAATAGACATCAATCCTCCGCCAGCTCTTTTCTCCACTCCACGGCAGAAAAGTTGTCTGAAAATGATTTATCGACGGACGTTTTAAGCGTTTACACAATTGTGCTTGTCAGATCGCCTAAAGAAACGTTTCCCCTTTTCTGCTGATTGCAGTGTGAGTAGTGTGAGCACGGGTCCTGACATCGCCAAATGTATTATTATTGGGCAAACGACACACATTCGTCTGTTGGCGCCACGGACAGGGACACCCACTTGGAAGATTAGCAGTGAAAAGAGGAAGCCATGTTTGAACAGTGGTTAATCCTTTAATTGAATGCAGATTTATTCCAGCCCTGCGGTTGGACTGGATTTAACGCCACCGTTGGGGGATAATGGGAATGTGGGTCAAAACAGGGTTTCCTACGCTGCCTGTCTCAAATTGATTTTTACCCCTTTTTAGGAAATCACTGTCTGTCATTTATGTGTCACATTAATTCAAGCCCTGCTGTCCCGGTGAGCCAGGCTGGATTAACACATGGTTCCACTTCCATTACGTCATGTCCTCGTATCACTCTGCTCTGTAAACGACCTTTCACAGCATGAGAATGTCACATTCCTGGTATCAAGATCATCCTCTTTTCACCTTAAAATCACCTTTGAATTGATGATATCACTCCACCGTAAAATTGTATTATCAGAGACCACCGCTAGCGGGTGATGAAATCTCTGTTCTCTCATTGGTCAATCCCATGCTCTAAGGGAGAGGCAGAGAGCGAGCGAGAGCAATAGAGAGAGAGAGAGTGAGAGTGAGAGTGAAAGTGAGAGTGAGCGAGAGAGAGAGAGAGAGAGAGAGAGAGAGAGAGAGAGAGAGAGAGAGAGAGAGAGAGAGAGAGAGAGAGAGAGAGAGAGAGAGAGAGAGAGAGAGAGAGAGAGAGAGAGAGAGAGAGAGAGAGAGAGTCTATTGTGAAATGATGGGGCTCCCTTGCAGTGAACCACAGCCGGTGATGACAGGTGGAAGTTTTCCTAGTTCTGTTGCATTTGCAGCTATGAGGCTAGACTGACAGGAGAATAAGTGTTTGACTGCATTTGTTAGTGTTGGATGAGAGCCAGACAATCAGACAGACGCTCTGACTGTTTAAACTTCTACAACCATAAAACTGGCTGGGACATGGAGGAATTATCACAGACACACACAAAAGGGTGGTCTTTAAAACAAAACTGTGCCACTCTTAAATTCTCTCTCTGTCTCTCGATCTCTCTGGTTATTAGCCAGGAAAAATAATTTCTGGGATAAATCCTCCATCTCTTTTGACTTTACAGATCATAATCCTCCACTTCTACATTGACCAGGTATCCCAACCACACAATCACAGGTCTTATCTCTATCCTTCTACACCACAATGGACATAACTAAAATGGTCCAACTACTCTCTGCATTTATTCCATCCACATTCTACTCTCAACTCCTTTTATCCTCTCTCTTCAAACACAGTGTCCTGTCACTTTGTGGGAATTACATTTGATGAGCCTCTCTCCCCAAAGTGTTTCACCTCCTCCTGTGGGTGATGTCAGAGATCAGGTAAGGAGGCTCCATTGAATGAGAAAGCCAGAGGACCTTCTCCTCCAATGGGTTTTGAGAAGGAGGCGGGAGAGAGGACACGAGGATTATGCAATTCTCCCTAAGAGTACCTCAGAGGCTGGTTTGGCCAGGTCTATTGGTAGGTGTCAGGGGTCACTGAAGAAGAGACTAATTGGACTCTCAATGAAATGTCTTCATGCTCCAGGATCAAGGAGATTCTCTGCTTTAAAAGCTTTATTGATGTCCTTGAGTCACTTCAACATTTACATTTACATTTACGTCATTTAGCAGACACTCTTATCCAGAGCGACTTACAAATAGGTGCATTCACCTTATAGCCAGTGGGATACCCACTTTACAATGTTTGTTTTTTTATTTGTAAATTATTATTATTATTTTTTTTTGGGGGGTAGAAGGATTACTTTATCCTATCCCAGGTATTCCTTAAAGAGGTGGGGTTTCAAATGTCTCCGGAAGGTGGTGAGTGACTCCGCTGTCCTGGCGTCGTGAGGGAGCTTGTTCCACCATTGGGGTGCCAGAGCAGCGAACAGTTTTGACTGGGCTGGGCGGGAACTATGCTTCCGCAGAGGTAGGGAGCCAGCAGGCCAGAGGTGGATGAACGCAGTGCCCTCGTTTGGGTGTAGGGACTGATCAGAGCCTGAAGGTACGGAGGTGCCGTTCCCTCACAGCTCCGTAGGCAAGCACCATGGTCTTGTAGCAGATGCGAGCTTCAACTGGAAGCCAGTGGAGTGTGCGGAGGAGCGGGGTGACGTGAGAGAACTTGGGAAGGTTGAACACCAGACGGGCTGCGGCATTCTGGATGAGTTGTAGGGGTTTAATGGCACAGGCAGGGAGCCCAGCCAACAGCGAGTTGCAGTAATCCAGATGGGAGATGACAAGTGCCTGGATTAGGACCTGTGCCGCTTCCTGTGTAAGGCAGGGTCGTATTCTCCGAATGTTGTAGAGCATGAACCTACAGGATCGGGTCACCGCCTTGATGTTAGCGGAGAACGACAGGGTGTTGTCCAGGGTCACGCCAAGGCTCTTCGCACTCTGGGAGGAGGACACAACGGAGTTGTCAACCGTGATGGCGAGATCATGGAACGGGCAGTCCTTCCCCGGGAGGAAGAGCAGCTCCGTCTTGCCGAGGTTCAGCTTGAGGTGGTGATCCGTCATCCATACTGATATGTCTGCCAGACATGCAGAGATGCGATTCGCCACCTGGTTATCAGAAGGGGGAAAGGAGAAGATTAGTTGTGTGTCGTCAGCGTAGCAATGATAGGAGAGGCCATGTGAGGATATGACAGAGCCAAGTGACTTGGTGTATAGCGAGAATAGGAGAGGGCCTAGAACTGAGCCCTGGGGGACACCAGTGGTGAGAGCACGTGGTGCGGAGACAGCTTCTCGCCACGCCACTTGGCAGGAGCGACCGGTCAGGTAGGGACGCAATCCAAGAGTGAGCCGCGCCGGAGATGCCCAGCTCGGAGAGGGTGGAGAGGAGGATCTGATGGTTCACAGTATCAAAGGCAGCAGACAGGTCTAGAAGGACAAGAGCAGAGGAGAGAGAGTTAGCTTTAGCAGTGCGGAGAGCCTCTGTGACACAGAGAAGAGCAGTCTCAGTTGAATGACCAGTCTTGAAACCTGACTGGTTTGGATCAAGAAGGTCATTCTGAGAGAGATAGCAAGAGAGTTGGCTAAAGACGGCACGCTCAATAGTTTTGGGATACTGGTCTGTAGTTGTTGACATCAGAGGGATCGAGTGTTGGTTTTTTGAGAAGGGGTGCAACTCTCGCTCTCTTGAAGACGGAAGGGACATAGCCAGCGGTCAAGGATGAGTTGATCAGCGAGGTGAGGTAAGGGAGAAGGTCACCGGAGATGGTCTGGAGAAGAGAGGAGGGGATAGGGTCAAGCGGGCAGGTTGTTGGGCGGCCTGCCGTCACAAGTCGCAAGATTTTATCTGGAGAGAGAGGGGAGAAAGAAGTCAAAGCATAGGGTAGGGCAGTGTGAGCAGGACCAGCAGTGTCATTTGACTTAACAAACGAGGATCGGATGTCGTCAACCTTCTTTTCAAAATGGTTGACGAAGTCATCCACAGAGAGGGAGGGGGGATTCAGCAGGGAGGAGAATGTGGCAAAGAGCTTCCCTATGGTTAGAGGCGGATGCTTGGAATTTAGAGTGGTAGAAAGTGGCCTTAGCAGCAGAAACAGATGAAGAAAATGTAGAGAGGAGGGAGTGAAAAGATGCCAGGTCTGCAGGGAGTCTAGTTTTCTTCCATTTCCGCTCAGCTGCCCGGAGCTCTGTTCTGTGAGCTCGCAATGAGTCATCAAGCCACGGAGCTGGAGGGGAGGACCGAGCCGGCCGGGAGGATAGGGGACATAGAGAGTCAAAGGATGCAGAAAGGGGAGGAGAGGAGGGTTGAGGAGGCAGAATCAGGAGATTGGAGGGAGAAGGATTGAGCAGAGGGAAGAGATGATAGGATGGAAGAGGAGAGAGTAGCGGAGAGAGAGAGCGAAGGTTGCGACGGCGCATTACCATCTGTGTAGGGGCAGAGTGAGTAGTGTTGGAGGAGAGGGAGAGAGAAAAGGATACAAAGTAGTGGTCGGAGACTTGGAGGGGAGTTGCAGTGAGATTAGTAGAAGAACAGCATCTAGTAAAGATGAGGTCAAGCGTATTGCCTGCCTTGTGAGTAGGGGGGACGGTGAGAGGGTGAGGTCAAAAGAGGAGAGGAGTGGAAAGAAGGAGGCAGAGAGAAATGAGTCAAATGTAGACCTAGGGAGGTTGAAATCCCCCAGAACTGTGAGGGGTGAGCCATCCTCAGGAAAGGAACTTATCAAGGCGTCAAGCTCATTGATGAACTCTCCAAGGGAACCTGGAGGGCGATAGATGACAAGGATATTAAGCTTAAATGGGCTAGTGACTGTGACAGCATGGAATTCAAATGAGGAGACAGACAGATGGGTCAGGGGAAAAATTGAGAATGTCCACTTGGGAGAGATGAGGAGTCCTGTGCCACCACCCCGCTGACCAGATGCTCTCGGGGTATGCGAGAACACATGGTCAGACGAGGAGAGAGCAGCAGGAGTAGCAGTGTTTTCAGTGGTAATCCATGTTTCTGTCAGAAGTCGAGGGACTGGAGGGTAGCATAGGCTGGGATGAAGTCTGCCTTGTTGGCAGCAGAACGGCAGTTCCAGAGGCTGCCTGAGACTGTAAAGAAAAAGAACAGAGAACAGAGCATGAAGCGCTGGTATTGTCTGGGTGAAGAGATAACTGTCGGGTAACATTCTTAATGAGACGTTCAAAGGCACAGAGAGCAAGGCTAAATAGACAGACTTGTTTTCTGTAACGGTGAACCTCCCATGAGTTGGGACTGCCAAATCACAAAATGTGAATGAGAAGAGAGTAGTGCTTTGAAAGGTAACTTGACATCAAGTTAGTTTGTAGAAAGAAGCTGTTCGAAACAGCTTTCTATCCCAGTTTCATGGGAAGGTACTGCTTTGTCCACACAGTGGGTGAGCAATGCTGCCATTCTCTTTGTGACTAGTGATTTATTGCCTTGTTCTGGAAGAGTCTGTTTGCTTGTGCGATAAATGAAACAGCAGCATCTTATCTCCACACGTTGTCATAGACTTCTCTGTTCTTCAGTACCATACAGTAGAGGACCATTTCATTCATCCAGCAGAGGACCAATTTTTTTATTTTACCTATATTTAAGCAGGGAGTCACCATTGAGACCAGGGTCTCTTTCACAAGGGACAAAAATCTCAAATCAAATACAATATATAACAATGAAAATACAGGACAGCTCAAATATTCAAGAAAAACAATTACATTCCTCAATAAGATGGTCCCCAATCAATATTTAAAATTGCCTGAGCGCCACCATAACATCCAAGGGTAATGTATTTTGTAGGTGTTTCCAGCAATGAGGTGCTTTAAAACTAAAAGCGGATTTACCTAGTTCGGTGGAGACCCGAGGAACATCAAGAGTTAACCAACCTTGTGAACGGGTTTGGTATCTCATGTTTTTATATTTTAACAGGGAAGTTAGGTAAGTCGGAAGCTTGTGTAGTAGAGCTTTGTAAACATAAAGGGAATAATTAATTGATCTATGAGACTTTAATGAGGACCAGACAACCTTTTGATACAGGATGCAGTAGTGAGTATTTCAACTGTCACCTGTGATAAAGCGAAGGGCGCTATGAGACAACATTTAAAGGTTTAATAGTAGTGGCTGCTGCAATCTGGTAAATGATGTCACCATTGTCAAGAACTGGCAGGAAAGTTGACTATACAATCTGCTTCCTGCTATTTAGGGAGAGGCAAGATCTATTTCTAAAAAAGAAGCCTCTTTAAATCGTAGCTTTTTAAAGACATGCTCCGGTACTTTGGCAACTAAGAAAGTATTTTTTAAACCTCCCGCTTTGGGCTGGATGTGTCAATGTGTAATCTATTAGCAGAATTACTGTTTCACCTCAATTAGCCACAAACTCCCTAGTTTGAAAGCGACTGTTTTCTTGAAGCTGTGCCACGTAAATTTTCCCTATGTTCACGTGTGCCAGCCCCCTAGCAATTCAAATTCAAGCCAATGAGCTTCAGCCCCTTGCAGTTGAGTGACAGCTAGCAAGAGACCAAAGGCTAATTGGACACAGCAGAGAGAGAGAGAGAGAGAGCAATGACGTAGTATGCCATTTTCTGGGACTACTTTTGGCTTGTGAGTGCTACTTTCAGAACTACTGGCTAAAAAGTACCGGAGAATCTCTTTAACTAACTCATCTGTATGTTTTTTTTAACATTAAATCTTTGTTAATCTCAATGCCCAGATATTTATAGGCGGGAACCCGATTCCATCAGATTTTTGGGGGGGATAATTAGAGAACAACATATATTTAGTCTTACCCACTATTAGTACAAGTTTTAAACCAACCAGGGCTTTCTGTAAGGCAACAATATCATACAGCTCTAACATAGCTCTAACATAGCCTGGCCAACAGTTGGGCCAACAGCTGGGGCATTGATTTGTCCACTCAAGCTTAACATTGTTGTCATCTATCGCCCACAAGGTGCCTTTGGAGAGTTCCTCAAAGAGCTTGACACCTTGATAAGCTCATTTCCTGACGATGGCTCACCACTCTTCATACTTGGCGACGTCAACCTCCCGACGTCTGCCTTCGATTGATTTCTTTCCAACGCTCTCTTTCTCCTCCTTGCCTCTTGACTACACCCTTTCCCAATCCCCTCCAACTCACAAGGCAGGCAATACGCTAAACCTCATCTTTACTAGAGGCTGTTTGTCTTCTAACCTCACTGCAATTCCACTCCAGGTCTCTGATCACTACCTTGTTTCCTTTTCTGTCTCCCTTTCCTCAAACCCTAGCCACTCAGCCCCTACCCAGATAGTCATGCGCCGTCGCAATCTTTGCTCTCTGTCTCCCAATACTCTCTCCTCTTCTATCCTATCATCTTTCCCTGCTAAATCCTTCTTCCTCCTGTCTCCTGATTCTGACTTTTAGACCCTACTCTCCTCCATTTCCGCATCCTATGACTCGCACTGTCCCCTTTCCTCCCGGCTAGCTAGGTCCTACCCTTCTGCTCCGTGGCTGAGTGATTCATTGTGAGATTACAGAACAGGGCTGCGGGCAGCTGAGCGAAAATGGAGGAACACTAAACTTCCGGAGGACCTAACATCCTTCCACTCCCTCCTCTCTACCTTCTCTTCCTCTGTATCCGCTGCTAAAGCCACTTTCTATCACTCTAAATTTCAAGCTTCTGCCTCTAACCCAAGGAAACTATTTTCCACCTTCTCCTCCCTCCTTAATCCTCCACCCACTCCCCATCCCTCCTCCCTCTCTGCAGACGAATTTGTCAACCACTTTGACCACATCCGCTCCTCATTCACTCAGCCTATTGAGTCCACTGGTCCCACTCACACAGAACTACCCTACGCCTTGACCTCTTTCTCCCCTCTCTCTCCAGATTAAATCCTGCGACTAGTGAGGTCTGGCCACCCGACAATCTGCCCAATCCCTCCTCCCTTCTCCAGACCATCTCTGGAGACCTTCTCCCATTCCTCACTTCCCACATCAACTCATCCCTGACCACTGGCTCCGTCCCCTCTATAGACCTGTATCCCTTCTTTCTTTTCTTTCCAAAACACTTGAGTGTGCTGTCTCTGATCAACTTTCTCGTTATCTCTCTCAGAACAATCTTCTTGACCCTAACAAGTCAGGTTTCAAGATGGATCACTCAACTGAGACTCCTCTTCTCTGTGTCACGGAGGCTCTCCGCACTGCCAAAGCTGACTCTCTCTCCTCTGTTCTCATCCTCCTAGATCTATCCGCTGCCTTCGACACCATGAACCATCAGATCCTCCTCTCCACCCTCTTAGGGCTGGGAATCTCAGGCTCAGCACACTCTTGGATTGCATCCTACCTGGCAGGCCGCTCCTACCATGTGACGTGTCTATGTCTGCACCACATACTCTCACTACTGGTGTTCCCCAGGGCTCGGTCCCCAGGGCTCGGTTCCATCATATCCTCACATGGTCTCTCCTATCATTATTATGCGGATGTCCCTCAACTACATTTCTCTTTCCCCCGTTCTGACACCCAGGTGCCGAAACGCATCTCTGTGTGCCTGGCAGATATCTCAGCTAGGATGTCGGCCCACCACCTCAAACTCAACCTCGACAAGACAGAACTGCTCTTCCTCCCTGCCCACTCAAAGACCTCTCCATCACGGTTGACAACTCCACAGTGTCACCCTCCCAGAGTGCAAAGTACCATTTAAAAAAAATCATAATAATAAAAAACATAGTGGAACCTTGGCGTGACCCTGGACAACACCCTGTCGTTCTCTGCAAAACATCAAAGCAGTGACTCGCTCCTGCAGGTTCATGCTCTACAACATCCATAGAGTACATCCCTACCTCACACAGGAAGCGCTGCAGGTCCTAATCCAGGCACTTGTCCTCTCCCGTCTGGACTACTGCAACTCGCTGTTGGATAGGCTCCCCGCTTGTGCCATCAAATCCCTGCAACTTATCCAGAACGCTGCAGCCCGCTTGGTGTTCAACCTTCCCAAGTCCTCCCATTTCACCCCGCTCCTCCGCACATCCACTGGCTTCCAGTCAAAACTCGCATCCACTACAAGACCATGGTGCTTGCCTACGGAGCAGCAAGAGGAACAGCCTTCCCTACCTTCAGGCTATGCTCAAACCCTACATCCCAACCCTTGCACTCCATTCTGCCACCTCTGGTCTCTTGGCCTTCCCACCCCTACGGGGGTCAGCTCTTCTCTGTCCTGGCACCCCAATGGTGGAACCAGCTTTCCCCTGAAGCTAGGAGAGCAGAGTCCCTGCCCATCTTCCAAAAGCACCAAAGAGTATCTTAAATAATCCCCCTCCTCACCTCACCTGGTTGTCCCACCTAGCTACATTATCTTAAGATGAATGCACTAACTGTAAGTAGCTCTGGATAAGAGTGTCTGCTAAATTACTAAAATGTAAATGTAAAAATAAATAACAGTGTCGTCTGCATACAGATGAATATTAAACATTTAACAGAAAGACCACATTTATTTATATAAATAGCAAAGTCTGCAAACAGAATCTAATCAGAGTGAGCCTGGATGACATAATGAAGACGCTTTGGGGATTATCCAGTCACAACAATGCTTTCTCAGGCCCGCTTGATGACATCACTGGGCCTGCCTGATGACATCTCTCAGCTGGCTTCCAATGGCATGAGAGGGTAACAGCCAAACATGAGCTTTTCAGCCAGTTGTTTTATGCACTCTTAATTGTCTGCATGGACTCATCATGAACCCAACGGGCACTGATGCGGACACTGATGTTTTTCTAGCCATTTATTTATCTTTTGGAGAATCAGCAGAGCAGGGTTACATTCCAGCTGTATCATTCCAGTGCTGTGGCCAACCAACCATCAGAGAGAGAGAGAGAGAGAGAGAGAGAGAGAGAGAGAGAGAGAGAGAGAGAGAGAGAGAGAGAGAGAGAGAGAGAGAGAGAGAGAGAGAGAGAGAGAGAGAGAGAGAGAGAGAGAGAGAGAGAGAGCTCAAATCCTTGTTAGAGCTGACAAATACATGTCAAATAAGCCCTGGTGCCAATCAGGTCATCCCTGGGCTCCTGCCTGCTAGACACTGCTCTGTGAGAGAGAGACGCAGAGATCTACCATGTCCATCTTAGAGATGGTGCAGGACGTGCTTGGATGCACTCACACAGTGTTAGATCCAGTCCAGATGCATTTTCTCATTTCTGTAAAAGATACAAGTTTTGAATGTATAAGTAGATTCTCCCAACAAATATCCACCTACATAAATGTAGCAGAATCCCCATAGCCTGCAGGTGGCAAAGAGATCTGTGTTTTATCCCCCCCTCAAATTAAGATCCTACATCTGTATGTCCTTTTAGAAACGGCAAAGCTCTCAGTATAGTGATGCAGGTCTTTAGATGTTGTACAACTGAAATTGTGTCATTCCGAACTTTATCTGCAATGTTATATTCCATTTTTTGCGACTTAAGCGATACTTCTCCATCCATTCTACAGCTTACCGCCAAAATAAAGGAAACACTTGAGTAAATGAGGGATACAAAGTATATTGAAAGCATGGGGTGAGTCCACACAGGAAGTTCCTGACATTTGTACAGTGCCTTGCAAAAGTATTCATCCCCCTTGGCGTTTTTCCTATTTTGTTGCATTACAACCTGTAATTTAAATGGATTTTTATTTGGATTTCATGTAATGGACATACACAACATAGTCCAAATTGGTGAAGTGAAATGAAAAAAATAACTTGTTTCAAAAAATTTGACAAAGAAAAAAACGGAAAAGTGGTGCGTGCATATGTATTCACCCCTTATACTATGAAGCACCTAAATAAGATCTGGTGCAACCAATTACCTTCAGAAGTCACATAATTAGCTAAATTAAGTTCACCTGTGTGCAATCTAAGTGTCACATGATCTGTCACATGATCTCAGTATATATATACACCTGTTCTGAAATGCCCCAGAGTCTGCAACACAACTAAGCAAGGGGCACCACTAAGCAAGCAGCACCATGAAGACCAAGGAGCTCTCCAAACAGGTCAGGGACAAAGTTGTGGAGAAGTACAGATCAGGGTTGGGTTATAAAAAAAATAATATCCACCATTAAATCCATTATTAAAAAATTGAAAGAATATGGCACCACAACAAACCTGCCAAGAGAGGGCCGCCCACCAAAACTCACAGACCAGGCAAGGAGGGCATTAATCAGAGAGGCAACAAAGAGACCCAAGATAACCCTGAAGGAGCTGCAAAGCTCCACAGCGGAGATTGGAGTATCTGTCCATAGGACCACTTTAAGCCGTACACTCCACAGAGATGGGCTTTACGGAAGAGTGGCCAGAAAAAAGCCATTGCTTAAAGAACAAAATAAGCAAACATGTTTGGTGTTCGCCAAAAGCCATGTGGGAGACTCCCCAAACATATGGAAGAAGGTACTCTGGTCAGATGAGACTAAAATTGAGCTTTTTGGCCATCAAGGAAAACGCTATGTCTGGTGCAAACCCAACACCTCTCATCACCCCGAGAACACCATCCCCACAGTGAAGCATGGTGGTGGCAGCATCATGCTGTGGGGAGGTTTTTCATCAGCAGGGACTGGGAAACTGGTCAGAATTTAAGTAATGATGGATGGCGCTAAATACAGGGAAATTCTTGAGGGAAACCTGTTTCAGTCTTCCAGAGATTTGAGACTGGGACGGTTCACCTTCCAGCAGGACAATGACCCTAAGCATACTGCTAAAGCAACACTTAAGTGGTTTAAGGGGAAACATATAAATGTATTGGAATGGCCTAGTCAAAGCCCAGACCTCAATCCAATTGAGAATCTGTGGTGTGACTTAAAGATTGCTGTACACCAGCGGAACCCATCCAACTCCTTTTTTGCCTTGAAGAATGGGCAAAAATCCCAGTGGCTAGATGTGCCAAACTTATAGAGACATACCCCAAGAGACTTGCCACTGTAATTGCTGCAAAAGGTGGCTCTACAAAGTATTGACTTTGGGGGGGTGAATAATTATGCAAGTTTTCTGTTTTTTTGTCTTATTTCTTGTCTTGTTTGTTTCACAATAAAAAATATTTTGCATCTTCAAAGTGGTAGGCATGTTGTGTAAATCAAATGATACAAACATTCCAGGTTGTAAGGCAACAAAATAGGGAAAGTGCCAAGGGGGGTGAATACTTTGGCAAGCCACGGTAGAATCTATGCCAAGGTGCATTGAAGCTGTTCTGGCGGCTCGTGGTGTCCCAACGCCCTGTTAAGGCACTTTACGTTGGTGTTTCCTTCATTTTGGCAGTTACCTGTAGCAGCAGGCTACATGGATAAATGGAACAGCTGGATAGTGGAAACGGATTGAGTCACACCAAAGGGAATATAATGTTGCGGATAAAGTTCGTAATGACACAATTGAATGTGTACAACATCTAAAGACCTGCATCACTATACTGAGAGCTTTGTCGTTTCTAAAAGGACGTATTTGTTCATGTTTTTTCAGGGGACCCACACTACCAAACAGAATCAGGAAGTGAGTTTGTGGTAAGTTTAAAAAAACAAGTTAATTCCCCAAATTCACCCTACTATAACATGCTATTTACATAAAAAATTGAGATTTGGTTGTAAAAAAAACCGTATCCTTTAATCATTGTATGCTCTGTTAACAGAGTTCGGCCCCACACTAGAATACTAATGATGGTGTGTATGTGATGCTGCCGATACATAAGGCTCCTTAAACATAGGTTAAAGAGCCTCTCTCCATCATAATGGGAATATGGACCGAGGGATGCAAGCAAATTAATAAACATAATTAATAGCTTGATGCTGTAGGGAGTGTTGTTGTCTTGGGGAATTTGCTGTTCAGACCTCTGACACAATGCAGTGCTAATTCCAAAGGCTGGTGCGGTAAATAACACTTACAAGCAGCAGATACAGAAACATTTACTCTGTCATTTCTCGCCTCTTAGGTAATTCACAATACTAATTGTAATTGAAGGGGTCTAAGAGAGAGCAGCCTCTCTTCTCATGTATATTTTCAGGGCTATAATGGGGAAAATGAGAGGTAGAAAGCTTGTAAGAAGATGTACTGTAATGGTAGTGGTGAATATAACTGTAGCTGTAACTGAAGCCATAGACCTTTATAAAGTGGCTCAGTGGGAGGCTCTCTCCAGGAGCTGTAGCTCTGGATGCAAGGAATGAGCCTAATTTGGTGACATGCAGCCTGACGGCCATGGGTATTACCAGGGGGAGATGAGGGGAGCTAGGGGAGGGTGAAGGGTGATGGGGGTGTGTGGGGGGTGCTCAGGTGCTGGGAGATAACAGCTTGTCTCATGCCCCAGAAGTGAAAGGGCCTAATTACTTGCTCTAGCGTGCAAATTGATAATCTCTCCTCTGACAAGCCAACCCAAGCCAGAGCAGAGTGGAGTAGAGACCAGCTATTAAGATAGGTTATTTAAACAGAGGAAGGTGGAGAGAGAGACAGAAAGATAAAGAAAAAGAGAGAGAAACAGAGAGAAATGGAGAGAGAGAGAAATGGAGAGAGAGAGAAATGGAGAGAGAAGAGAAAGGGGTGAGAATGGTACTTTTCTACTATCCACTATGAGTATTCAGCACAACACCCCCTGGTGAAGAATGAGAGCATATCATCCCTTAACCTTTCTCTGAGTCTGATAACAACCATCTTTCCTGCCTGTGTAAGGTCCAAAATACTTCTCAACAGCTTCTACCCCCAAGCCATAAGACTCCTGAACAGCTAATCATGGCTACCCGGACTATTTGCACTGCCCCCCCCACCCCATCCTTTTTACGCTGCTGCTACTCTGTTAATTATTTATGCATAGTCACTTTAACTCTGCCCACATGTACATATTACTTCAACTACCTCAACTAGCCGGTGCCCCCCGCACATTGACTCGGCACCGGTACCCACCTGTATATATAGCCTCCCTACTGTTATTTTATTTTACTTCTGCTCTTTTTTTCTCAACACTTTTTTTGTTGATGTTTTATTTTTACTTTTTTGTAAAAAATAAATGCACTGTTGGTTAAGGGCTGTAAGTAAGCATTTCACTGTAATGTCTGCACCTGTTGTATTCGGCGCATGTGGCCAATAAAATTTGATTTTATTTTATTTAATGAAGACAGAAGCCCTGTGATAACATATCCTCATCTGTAAAGAAGGAGAAAGACCATCCCGCATCCCTCCAGGTCTGACAGGCGCTTCATTTTCCATTATTATGTTCTGTTTAGCAAAGGATTTGTCATTCTCGTCTTCCCTCAACTCTTCTCTTCTCCATCATATCCCTGTCCTGGGAGGAATGGGTTGCCTAGAGCAACTCACAGGGAAAAAAAGGGAGGAAAGGAGAGGAGATCAATAACAGAGTGAAAGAGAGAGAGAGGTAACTGTGGGAAAAAGAGACAGTCAAGCTCACAGGGTCACATAATACTGTGGCTTTCCAACATTAATAATTTAATAAGGCAAATGGACCTGATCTGTCAATGGTATTGGCTAAACAGATATCCCTCGCCTCAGCCTGGGATGGCTGATGCCAGATACCAGGATGAGAGATTAGCTCTGAGGATAAATCTTTACAGCATTATTACTCTGTGTATCTGTGACTCAAATGGCACCCTATTCCCTATATAGTGCACTACTTTTGACCAGGACTCATATGGCTCTGGTCAAAAGTAGTGCACTATATAGGGAACCAGGTGCCATTTAGGATGTACCTAGGTCTCTGAAGCGTAGAGACAAGTTGATATCTATTGCTCAATGAGAGGTGTTGGCCATCAAATGTAATGTCTGTTTATGTTTATTTATTGGTCTCATTGATCTCTCTCATTCTCATTATTACAGAATATATTATAATGCAGCCCTAAATATGCATGGAGGCTTCATTAGGAACATTCAGATATATCTTCCTGAACTCATAAATTACACCTGCCATGTTGTAGGAAGTTATTCAGTGTCTAAGTGGAACTTCAATCAAGCTTTGTATGTTTGAGAAAAATATCTCACAGCTTTCAAGTTTAGAACACAATCATTTTCCCTCTCCATACTCCTCTCTTATTCTCAGAGCCTCACCGCAATTACATGACTTCTGCATAATGGGTTGTATTCTTCACTGACACTGAAGTGGATATTGTGTGTGGGTGAGGTAGTTTCTAAAATTCAACCCCCAGGGCTAGTGATTGGATACAACAACAAAAAGTACAGAGCACCAACTCCTCTCTTCCAGAGTATAATGCCAAATGGTGACATCATTGGTACATCTGACACTCTGGCACAAAAGCATAACAACCACAGCCAATCCAGGAAGCCAATCCCCTGTCTCAACGCACGCACGCACGCACGCACACACACACACACACACACACACACACACACACACACACACACACACACACACACACACACACACACACACACACACACACACACACACACACACACACACACACACACACACACACACACACACACACACACAAACTGTGTCCATATACCCTTCGCCCCTCTCACTGGGGCTAGAGGTGCCACAGCTGACTAAACTAACTGGCTCTCGCTCCTCTCTCCTCTTTCTTGCCAGGCCAGAATGTGTGCAATCAGCAGAAAGCCGTTGGAGTTTGAATAAGCCTGGGCTCCCTGCGGGCTGTTGATTATTAAACGGTAAATGTTATGGCCGGGCCCAGTGGACTGCAGATGCAAGCGTGTGTGTAAAGCTTTGTCTATAACTCCGCTTCTGCTCTGCTCTAGTCTCAGCCACAAGCCAAGTGAGTAATGAGCATGGCCATGCCTCACTGCATGGGAGGGCACGGGGAGGGAGGAGAGGAGAGGAGGGGACCAGGGGCCAAACTCACTGCCAATATACAGGAGTGGGAGCAAGGACAGGGCCAGTGTGTGTGTGTGTGTGTGTGTGTGTGTGTGTTTTTGTTTAACTATCCTTGTGGGTACCATAAGTCCTCACAAGGATAGTAAAACAAGGAAAATTCGGACAAGTGGGGACATTTTGCCAGTCCCCCACAAGGAAAAATGATATTTTAGGCTTAGGGGTTAGGTTTAGGGATAGGGTTACAATTAGGGTTAGGGTTAGAATTAAGGTTAGGGTTAGGGGTTACGGTTAGGTTTAGGAGTTAGGCATAGTTTTAGGGTTAAGGTTAGGGGTTTGGGGTTAAGGTTAGGCTTAGGCTTAGGGTTAGGGTTAAGGTTAGGGTTATGGTTAGGTTAAGGATTAGGGGTTAGGGAAAATAGGGTTAGGGTTAGGGTTAGGGTTAGGGTTAGGGTTAGATTTTGGATGGGAATCAATTATTTGGTCCCCACAAGAATAGCAATGAAAAACTGTGTGTGTGTGTGTGTGTGTGTGTGTGTGTGTGTGTGTGTGTGTGTGTGTGTGTGTGCATGTGTGTGTGCTTGATAATGTTTTAGCAGATACATTTTTTTTGTAACTTTTTGCCATTACCACAAGAGCCTTCCAATACTGTCAAATACAACTCCAACAGATTGACAGGATGTTATGTCCCTAGTATCAGGGCCTTGACCTCCAGGCACCCTGCTTGCATGCCAACAGGGGTGAGGGACAGGGGGACGGGATGGGGGTAAATTTGGATCAGATTGGATCTGATAATCTCCTCAATCAGCAGGCTGAAATATGTTTCCCTCTACTCGAAAACATATTTTCCCTCTAGCTGTCCAACACACTAATCCTGCCCTGGAAGATAAAAAGCAGAGGGTAATCGTATTAACTTAAAGGAAAATACCACTCAAAATCTTTTGGTATTTGTTTCACTGTTGATACAGTCCCAAAATGTTTTTCATGTCAGCAATCAAGTTTTCAAGATATATAACTTTCAAAATACAGAAAGTGCCACACATGAGGGCTGCATAGCTTTGAGTGGATTGCTGCCTGGAGCAGATTCTCTACGACTCAGAATTATACTTCGTAAGCCTCTCTCTGGCACGGCCTGGCTAGTAGACAGAGGTGGGATAGCGAGGAGAGCAAGGCATGGGTTGAACTATGGTCTATACTTATATCCTTCTCTACAACTTACTATACAGACTGAGGTGGGATGGAAAGGAAGGTTTGGGTTGAACTGGGGTCTACAATTATTAATGTGTTTCACCTAACCTAAGCAATTAAGCATCACTGAGCCAACAAAATCAGTCAGCGAGACATTCTACCGAAAAATAACAACAAGACAATGAAATGTGTGATGTTATAAACCTGTAATAAAGTGTTGGAGAGAAGCGGTTGCCAGGCCAAAGCTGTGAGGTCCGTGAGGCCGTATGGTGCAGCAGCTGTTTTCTGTTCTCTCTGTTTGACACTGCACTTCTGCACACACACACACACACACTGTGTTTCACACTGTGCTGCTCCATGTCCCCACTGTGCCACCGTCATTGGAAACACTGTGTTATCCTTAAGAGTCGATTGATGCACCTGTGCGTCAATCTAATTAACATAATACAAATATCGGCATCAAAATCCGTCTGTTTAAGCTAGAGATATCAGTTTTTTTGTATGGGCTGCGTCTTAATCCACCGCATCCGCATCTGCAGTGGAAAGTAGCAGAGCTACAGTGCTTTTTGTCAGTCCAGGAGACATCCCAAAAATCGGTCTTATCACCAAAACCTCTGTAGCATCCAAAGGTTTGGCCTACAAACTAAAGGAATCCCGGTATCGGTTTAAAAAAGGGGGGTAAATACAGTGGGGGAAAAAAGTATTTAGTCAGCCACCAATTGTGCAAGTTCTCCCACTTAAAAAGATGAGAGAGGCCTGTAATTTTCATCATAGGTACACGTCAACTATGACAGACAAAATGAGAAAAATCACATTGTAGGATTTTTTATGAATTTATTTGTAAATTATGGTGGAAAATAAGTATTTGGTCACCTACAAACAAGCAAGATTTCTGGCTCTCACAGACCTGTAACTTCTTCTTTAAGAGGCTCCTCTGTCCTCCACTCGTTACCTGTATTAATGGCACCTGTTTGAACTTGTTATCAGTATAAAAGACACCTGTCCACAACCTCAAACAGTCACACTCCAAACTCCACTATGGCCAAGACCAAAGAACTGTCAAAGGACACCAGAAACAAAATTGTAGACCTGCACCAGGCTGGGAAGACTGAATCTGCAATAGGTAAGCAGCTTGGTTTGAAGAAATCAACTGTGGGAGCAATTATTAGGAAATGGAAGACATACAAGACCACTGATAATCTCCCTCGATCTGGGGCTCCACGCAAGATCTCACCCCGTGGGGTCAAAACGATCACAAGAACGGTGAGCAAAAATCCCAGAACCACACGGGGGGACCTAGTGAATGACCTGCAGAGAGCTGGGACCAAAGTAACAAAGCCTACCATCAGTAACACACTACGCCGCCAGGGACTCAAATCCTGCAGTGCCAGACGTGTCCCCCTGCTTAAGCCAGTACATGTCCAGGCCCGTCTGAAGTTTGCTAGAGTGCATTTGGATTATCCAGAAGAGGATTGGGAGAATGTCATATGGTCAGATGAAACCAAAATAGAACTTTTTGGTAAAAACTCAACTCGTCGTGTTTGGAGGACAAAGAATGCTGAGTTGCATCCAAAGAACACCATACCTACTGTGAAGCATGGGGGTGGAAACATCATGCTTTGGGGTTGTTTTTCTGCAAAGGGACCAGGACGACTGATCCGTGTAAAGGAAAGAATGAATGGGGCCATGTATCGTGAGATTTTGAGTGAAAACCTCCTTCCATCAGCAAGGGCATTGAAGATGAAACGTGGCTGGGTTTTTCAGCATGACAATGATCCCAAACACACCGCCCGGGCAACGAAGGAGTGGCTTCGTAAGAAGCATTTCAAGGTCCTGGAGTGGCCTAGCCAGTCTCCAGATCTCAACCCCATAGAAAATCTTTGAAGGGAGTTGAAAGTCCGTGTTGCCCAGCGACAGCCCCAAAACATCACTGCTATAGAGGAGATCTGCATGGAGGAATGGGCCAAAATACCAGCAACAGTGTGTGAAAACCTTGTGAAGACTTACAGAAAACGTTTGACCTGTGTCATTGCCAACAAAGGGTATATAACAAAGTATTGAGAAACTTTTGTTATTGACCAAATACTTATTTTCCACCATAATCAGCAAATAAATTCATTAAAAATCCTACAATGTGATTTTCTGGATTTTTTTTCTCATTTTGTCTGTCATAGTTGACGTGTACCTATGATGAAAATTACAGGCCTCTCTCATCTTTTTAAGTGGGAGAACTTGCACAATTGGTGGCTGACTAAATACTTTTTTCCCCACTGTATGTGTCCAAAAATATGTATTTCCTGAGCTTTCTTATACAGTGAGGGAAAAAGTATTTGATCCCCTGCTGATTTTGTACGTTTGCCCACTGACAAAGAAATTATCAGTCTATAATTTTAATGGTAGGTTTATTTGAACAATGAGAGACAGAATAACAACAACAAAATCCAGAAAAACGCATGTCAAAAATGATATAAATTGATTTGCATTTTAATGAGGGAAATAAGTATTTGACCCCCTCTCAATCAGAAAAATGTCTGGCTCCCAGGTTTCTTTTATACAGGTAACGAGCTGAGATTAGGAGCACACTCTTAAAGGGAGTGCTCCTAATCTCATTTTGTTACCTGTATAAAAGACACCTGTCCACAGAAGCAATCAATCAGATTCCAAACTCTCCACCATGGCCAAGACCAAAGAGCTCTCCAAGGATGTCAGGGACAAGATTGTAGACCTACACAAGGCTGGAATGGGCTACAAGACCATCGCCAAGCAGCTTGGTGAGAAGGTGACAACAGTTGGTACGATTATTCGCAAATGGAGAAACACAAAAGAACTGTCAATCTCCCTCGGCCTGGGGCTCCATGCAAGATCTCACCTCATGGAGTTGCAATGATCATGAGAACAGTGAGGAATCAGCCCAGAGCTACACGGGAGGATCTTGTCAATGATCTCAAGGCAGCTGGGACCATAGTCACCAAGAAAACAATTGGTAACACACTACGCCGTGAAGGACTGAAATCCTGCAGTGCCCGCAAGGTCCCCCTGCTCAAGAAAGCACATATACAGGCCCGTCTGAAGTTTGCCAGTGAACATCTGAATGATTCACAGGAGAACTGGGTGAAAGAGTTGTGGTCAGATGAGACCAAAATCGAGCTCTTTGGCATCAACTCAACTAGCCATGTTTGTAGTTGGAGGAATGCTGCCTATGACCCCAAGAACACCATCCCCACCGTCAAACATGGAGGTGGAAATATTATGCTTTGGTGGTGTTTTTCTGCTAAGGGGTCAGGACAACTTCACCGCATCAAAGGGACCATGGACGGCGCCATTTACCGTCAAATCTTGGGTGAGAACCTCCTTCCCTCAGCCAGGGCATTGAAAATGGGTCGTGGATGGGTATTCCAGAATGACAATGACCCAAAACACACAGCCAAGGCAACAATGGAGTGGCTCAAGAATAAGCACATTAAGGTCCTGGAGTGGCCTAGCCAGTCTCCAGGCCTTAATCCCATAGAAAATCTGTGGAGGGAGCTGAAGGTTCGAGTTGCCAAACGTCAGCCTCAAAACCTTAATGACTTGGAGAAGATCTGCAAAGAGGAGCGGGACAAAATCCCTCCTGAGATGTGTGCAAACCTGGTGGCCAACTACAAGAAACGTCTGACCTCTGTGATTGCCATCAAGGGTTTTGCCACCAAGTACTAAGTCAAATTTTTGACATTCGTTTTTCTGGATTTTTTGTTGTTATTCTGTTTCTCACTGTTCAAATAAACCTACCTGTCTCGTTGAGTAAATGGTCGGACCAAGGTGCAGCGCGGTATGCGTACATAGTTGTTTATTATTATAAAATACCGACAAATTCCAACAGAACATGAAGTTCTAAAGGCTAACAGCAACAAACAGAAACAAGATCCCACAACATAGGTAGGCAAAATGGCTGCCTAAGTATGATCCCCAATCAGAGACAACGATCGACAGCTGCCTCTGATTGGGAACCACACCCGGCCAACATAGAAATAGATACACTAGAATTTATCCAAATCACACCCTGACCTAACCAAACAGAGAATACAGGTGATCTCTAAGGTCAGGGCGTGACACTACCATTAAAATTATAGACTGATCATGTCTTTGTCAGTGGGCAAACGTACAAAATCAGCAGGGGATCAAATACTTTTTTCCCTCACTGTATCTCCTAGATATAGGACAGACACTTCAAAACCTTATTCCTTATGGTTGATCTTTTTACTGTATGCTTTGCCATCTATGAATGTGTTTCAATGGGCTATAGTAGTCCTCATTCATTATTGTACTTTTTTCCCCCTATATTTTTGGGATATCTACAGGGGTCCTACAATTCAAAATCAAATAGCTAAATTATCCATGGTATGACCTTTCTAAAACAATTCCATATGTTAGGGGGGTGGTGGGTTTGATTCCCACGGGGGACTCACTACTTCGTCGCTCTGGATAAAAGCTCCTGCTAAATGACTGAAATGTAAAATGTAGGCTCTGAGAGTAAAGACAATCCTCATCACATAAACCTATGCACACACACACAAACTGGGCGACAAGCCTGCTTTGCATATGTTAAACACTTTCCTTACCCACTCCTAGATGCCTGGCTGGAAGCTCAGTCAGGAATAATTGGCTGAGCGAAGCAGCACTGTGAAAAGTGTGGTAGGGTGGGGGGCTGGGGGAGGATATTGGTAAGCTGCATTGTAAATGTTAAATAAAGTGTATTGCAGCATCAATTCAAATCTAGAGTGGAGTGTGTGTGTGTGTGTGTGTGTGTGTGTGTGTGTATGTGTATGTGTGTGTGTGTGTGTGTGTGTGTGCGTGCGTGCGTGCGTGCGTGTGGGCAGGGGGTAATTTTCACATACACAGCAGAGCTGTTCCGTGGAAGGTGACAGACAGTAATTGACTGCTGGAAAATAGAGTTATGCCACAAATCGGTGTGGGGAAAATCACAATTTAAGCGCTGTCAAGAAATCTACTGTACATGCCATGAATACTGGGCTGCTGCTAGAGGCTGGATAACTCCCCTGTTGCTGAGATGCTGCGTATGATGTGTATATGGGAAACAGCAACGATGGCATAGCATACTGTAACACCTCTGATCTCCTCCTGATTCCACCTTACAAAATAACATAGTGAACTTTGATTAGAACTCAAAGTAGTCCCGTACTACTCTCTGCTTAGTGATTCCAACTACAACAACTGTAATTATACCTCTCCATCACGACTGTTCAAGTAGATTATGCCTAGTCTGCTACATTATTGATTTACAACACTCTTAAACCTGGAATCTGCATTAGGTAAAACAGTGCAACTGGTCGCCCCAGGCGCATTTGTTATTGTTTTTGTTTTGTTTATGAAAGTAGGAGAGGAGCATCCAGCATCTTGGTAAAAAAAAGTGTGTAATACCTACTCTGCTGTTCTATCGCACGTGCAATGATGTGCAATGATGTCAGAGTGAAAAAAAACTGTGCTCATTGTTTGAAGTAATGTCTTTGTTGTAATATTGCAAACAGATATGTCAGTTTCACCACTACGGATTCCAGCTTTAAAGCCAATGAGGAATTTAGAGTAATTAATGACTAGATATTTTCATAGGAATTCATTCAAATGAGTTAACAAGAGAAACAATGTTGTTTTGATTCCTTTTTCCCTTCACTACTTGTAATTAGTGCCAGGCTCAAGGTCGTTCATTCAATCATCTTAATTATTATTAGCATATGTAAGAAAGAACAAAAACATGAGAGCTTTCAAGATAACAGAGGACTGTTCATGATTAGAGAGACAGAATAACAAGAACAAAGGGTAAGAAGGCAAAATGCCTGACCAAGTACAGATAGTACAGATAGTACAGATAGTACAGATAGTACAGATAGTACAGATAGATACCTCTCCTAGAAAACTCCTAGACACTATGGGTTGTTTCCTTTCCTTTCCTCTACAGGTTGGAACACTTTCTTTTGGGAAAGCATGTCTCTACAACCCAAACTGTGTGCTAATCTAAGACATAACAAAATAATCATTTTGGCATTGTTATTGCTCTCTGTTTCTTACAATGGCATAAGTGGATTGTTTGAATCCAGCAACATAACCACTTTGTCCCGAAGAATCAAGAACATCAAAAATACGACTTTCTCTTTGTGTGGATAACAATGACAGAAAGTCAGTGGCAGCAACGTATACCACTTCCACAAACCCAGCAATCCTGAGTGATGCTATATTTAAAGGACTCTATTCTGCATGAACTTAATTTGATACCTGTGCCTTCTCTTGATTTAATCTCCACAGTGGTCAGATTGTGATTTGCATTTGAAAGGTATGCAGAGAGCAAGAGAAGTGTGTATTTGCATATTTCTGAATCACCTATTAAAGGCTCACTATAAAAGCCGATTAAAATGACTCATGGTTCTCAGTAGTAGCCTGAGAAAAAAACATCACTTAAGCTATTATAAACAAACCTAAAAGACTGTGTTTAAATTCTACAGCTGTAGCCACACTGAATCTTCCGAATGAAATTGACTTTTCAGTGTACAAAGCAACCGACCTTTCCTAGATAAATGTAATTGCAGAAAGCCTTCCGTTCAGTCTGTTTAAATATGCTAGCTTTGAGGAAAACGAATGACTTCAATCTGCATTTAAACAATGGTACTTATCTAAGCTAATAGCGAAATAACTAAGCATTTTTCTAAATGAAAATAAGTGAGGGGGAATATGGAGCAGAGTGAAAGACTACTTCAATCTAATAATACTTCTGCTTTTCATACGGCTCAAGGGCACAGGCTGACATGTGCTGAGCTCTTCTCTCTTTGAATTAATTCCTCTTTAGGCAGCGTCAAATGTTTCCCGTGATGACTTTATATTAAAATGGAAGCCCTGAGTCAATGATCTAATCTAAAATAGAACTGCAGTGCACATACTGTAACAACGGGATGACATAATCAAAATAGATAATCATCGTGGAGCATCAGCTCAAACAATCAACGGGAGGACAGAGCAGAGTAAAGCTGATCCATGTGTGTGTGTGTGTGCGCACGCGTGTGTGTGTGTGTGTGTATGTGTGTGTGTGAGCTGTGGTGGTGGCGGGACGTCTCTCCTCAACATGAGAGACTAGGACACATGGATGCTGGATGAGACTCTAAGCCTAGCAGATCCATCACAGTGTTTCTGATGGCCTATCAGCAGGCCTACATTTAATTTACATCATAAATGAGCTCCCCAGGGAGGGAGCCCTGGGCCTGTGACAGTGGCCACACCCTTGTCAGGGTGAGGTAGGATGCCATTTCTGTGTGGCTCAGTTGGTAAGAGCATGGCACTAGCAACTCCAGGGTTGTAGGTTGGATTTCAGCTATGGCCACCAATACAACAAAGTATGCACTCATTGTTGTAAGTCTCTTCAAATAAAGCTTCTGCGAAATGGCATATTTTAACATTTGAGTTATTTAGCAGATGCTCTTATCCAGAGTGACATTCCTTAAGATAGCTGGGTGAGACAGCTACATATCATAGCAAGTACATTTTCCCTCAATAAAGTAGTTATTAGCAAAGTCAGTGCTTGTAGGATTTTTTATACACTCTTTGAAGAAGTAGGGTTTTAGACGTTTTCTGAAAATTGGCAGGAACTTCTGTCTTGATTCAGTGGAAGCTGGTTACACCATTTTGATGCCAGGACAGAGAAAAGTTTTGACTGGGCTGAGTGGGAGCTGACCCCGTAGGGGTGGGACAGCCAAGAGACCAGAGGTGGCAGTACAGAGTGCTTGGGTTGGGGTGTACGGTTTGAGCATAGCCTGAAGGTAGGGAGGGCAGTTCCCCTTGCAGCTCCTTAGACAAGCACCATGGTCTTGTAGTGGATGTAAGCCAGTGGAGTGTGTGGAAGAGCGGGGTGACATGGTAGAACTTGTTAAGGTTGAACACCAGGCGGGCTGCGGCCTTCTGGATAATTTGCAGGGGTTTGATGGCACAAGCAGGGAGCCCAGCCAACAGAGTTGCAGTAGTATAGACGGGGAGATGGCAAGAGCCTGGATTAGGACCTGCGCCGCTTCCTGTGTGAGGAAGGGTCGTACTCTACAGATGTTGTAGAGCATGAACCTGCAGGAGCGAGTCATTCCTTTGATGTTTGAAGAGAATGACAGGGTGTTGTCCAGGGTTACACCAAGGTTCTTTGCACTCTGGGAGGGGGACACTGTGGAGTTGTCAACCGTGATGGAGAGGTCTTGGAGCGGCCTTCCCCTTGGAGGAAGAGCAGCTCCGCCTTGTTGAGGTTGAGCTTGAGGTAGTGGGCTGACATCCAAAATGAGATGTCTGCCAGGCACGCAGATATGCGTGTTTATTAATTTTTTTATTTTTTTATTTTTTTTGTCATTTAGCAGACGCTCTTATCCAGAGTGACTTACAGTTAGTGAATGCATACATGTTTTTTTGTTTGTTTTGTTTTTAGTTTTTTTTTTCATACTGGCCCCCCGTGGGAAACGAACCCACATCCCTGCCGGCCAAACCCTCCCCTACCTTGGACGACGCTGGACCATTTGTGCGCCGCCCATGGGTCTCCCGGTCGCGGCCGGCTGCGACAGAGCCTGGACTCGAACCAGGATCTCTAGTGGCACAGCTAGCACTGGGATGCAGTGCCTTAGACCACTGCGCCACTCGGGAGTCATAAGGGGGGGAAGAAGAAAATAAGTAGTAATAATAATAATAATAATAATAATAATAATATAATAATAATAATAATAATAATAATAATAATACATGGGATTTTAAACACCTTTAAAAAAAAACAAGGACACTGTACAGCAAAGAGTAGAAGAGCAATGATAGGAGAGACAATGTGAGGATATGACGGAGTCAAGTGACTTGGTGTATAGGGAGAAGAGGAGAGGGTCTAGAACTGAGTCCTTGGGGACATCAGTAGTGAGAGCATGTGGTGCAGACTTAAGCAGAACCTCTCCACGTCACCTGGTAGGAGTGACCTGCAAGGTAGGATGCAAACCAAGAGTGTGCAGAGATGCCCAGCCCTGAGAGGGTGGAGAGGAGTGTTAGAAGTGGATTTTATACGTTTATATGTTTATTAAAAAAATCGGATGATATAATATATACCATTTAGCCGACACTTTTATCCAAAACGACTTACAGTAATGTGTGCATACATTTATATATCTTTTTCAATATATGGGTGGCCCCGGGAATTGAACCCACAATCCTTGCAAATGCCATGCTCTACCAACTGAGCCGTCTTTATGATTTCATTTTGCTGGGGTAAGGTATGCTTTTACTAATAACTAATGAAGAGGAATGTCTCTCTCTCCCTTACACACACACACAACTCAGTGATTCAGTGAGACAGCGAGCACCTTCACCCCTCCCTTACAACTCGCACATGTGCCCAAAGTCGTATACCCAGACACACAGATGCTCTCCTAGCAGACTCAACTGTCTTCATAATCCTCATATACAACACTAACAGAATTAGTACAACACCAACTGAATGTCTTCGCAAGGTATGTAGCCTTCTACTAGAGAGCTGTACATGCCATGATTATACAGTGGGGGGAAAAAGTATTTAGTCAGCCACCAATTGTGCAAGTTCTCCCACTTAAAAAGATGAGAGAGGCCTGTAATTTTCATCAAAGGTACACGTCAACTATGACAGACAAACAGATAAAAAAAATTCCAGAAAACCACATTGTAGGATTTTTAATGAATTTATTTGCAAATTATGGTGGAAAATAAGTATTTGGTCACCTACAAACAAGCAAGATTTCTGGCTCTCACAGACCTGTAACTTCTTCTTTAAGAGGCTCCTCTGTCCTCCACTCGTTATCTGTATTAATGGCACCTGTTTGAACTTGTTATCAGTATAAAAGACACCTGTCCACAACCTCAAACAGTCACACTCCAAACTCCACTATGGCCAAGACCAAAGAGCTGTCAAAGGACACCAGAAACAAAATTGTAGACCTGCACCAGGCTGGGAAGACTGAATCTGCAATAGGTAAGCAGCTTGGTTTGAAGAAATCAACTGTGGGAGCAATTGTTAGGAAATGGAATACATACAAGACCACTGATAATCTCCCTCGATCTGGGGCTTCACGCAAGATCTCACCCCGTGGGGTCAAAATGATCACAAGAACGGTGAGCAAAAATCCCAGAACCACACGGGGGGACCTAGTGAATGACCTGCAGAGAGCTGGGACCAAAGTAACAAAGCCTACCATCAGTAACACACTACGCCACCAGGGACTCAAATCCTGCAGTGCCAGACGTGTCCCCCTGCTTAAGCCAGCACATGTCCAGGCCCGTCTGAAGTATAACTTTTTGGTAAAAACTCAACTCGTCGTGTTTGGAGGACAAATAATGCTGAGTTGCATCCAAAGAACACCATACCTACTGTGAAGCATGGGGGTGGAAACATCATGCTTTGGGGTTGTTTTTCTGCAAAGGGACCAGGACGACTGATCCGTGTAAAGGAAAGAATGAATGGGGCCATGTATCGTGAGATTTTGAGTGAAAACCTCCTTCCATCAGCAAGGGCATTGAAGATGAAACGTGGCTGGGTCTTTCAGCATGACAATGATCCCAAACACACCGCCCGGGCAACGAAGGAGTGGCTTCGTAAGAAGCATTTCAAGGTCCTGGAGTGGCCTAGCCAGTCTCCAGATCTCAACCCCATAGAAAATCTTTGGAGGGGAGTTGAAAGTCCGTGTTGCCCAGCGACAGCCCCAAAACATCACTGCTCTAGAGGAGATCTGCATGGAGGAATGGGCCAAAATACCAGCAACAGTGTGTGAAAACCTTGTGAAGACTTACAGAAAACGTTTGACCTGTGTCATTGCCAACAAAGGGTATATAACAAAGTATTGAGAAACTTTTGTTATTGACCAAATACTTATTTTCCACCATAATTTGCAAATAAATTCATTAAAAATCCTACAATGTGATTTCCTGGATTTTTTTTTCTCATTTTGTCTGTCATAGTTGACGTGTACCTATAATGAAAATTACAGGCCTCTCTCATCTTTTTAAGTGGGAGAACTTGCACAATTGGTGGCTGACTAAATACTTTTTTCCCCCACTGTATACTAATAATGACCTGTATTAATTTGGGTAATTATGAACTATGACCTTTAATAACCCACTAATAACCAAGCTGATGAGGTCTTAGAACACATCTTTGTTTAATCTTCTATACCAATGTATTCCTACACGTAATAGCATAAGCACTGTGTATTAAAACATCTTAGATGTTAATTCCCCTATTTTGGTGTACAAAGCACTCTGTGAACATTTTAGGTTCCTGTGTCTTACAGTGCCAGAAAGCCTCATTTCTTAAATCGAATCAAATCCAAATCAAATAACATGGTATATGTCACATGCGCCGAATACAACAGGTGTAGACTTAACCGTGAAATGCTTACTTATGAGCCCTTTCCCAACAATGCAGAGTTAAAAAGTAAGAACAATTAGCTAAATAAAAAAAGAAGAAGCCTGAAAGAGTGTAAAAGTGTGTGTGTTTGTGTGGTGTCAATATGCATGTATTTGTGTGTTTTGTGTGTGTGAGCGTATGTAGTGTGTGTGTGTGTGTTTGTTTGTTTGTGTGTCTCTGCTCTCTGCTCCCACTCTCCCAGCAGAGCTGACTTGAAGTGTCAGGTTTCAGACCCCACATTTGCAAAGGGAGTGACGTGTCACATTTTCTGGCCTATCCAGACAAAGGAACGATTTCAGTGAAACTCACAGCTGTGCTTGAAGTAACGCATATGAAATGGGATAATCTAGCGGATGCAACAATAATAGTTTAATCTCGCTGTGATATTCTCAGCCGGATTTAGAGCTCTCAACATGAAAAAATACAAAATAATTTCATAGAATTTAACTAAGCACATTATCTCTTGGTCACAGACGAACGGAATCCCTTTGTGCTTAAAGCTGAATTTGTAACGAGTCTGCTCACATTTGAATTGTGTCTCTATGCCGCTCAGTGGACATTTAGGAGAAAATGATCTGTCGGCAGTTATATGAAATAATGCCAATATTGTACTGTCACTAAGTATGATCATATTTATTTTACAGTTGTAAGACATTTGAAATATTATAGTAAGTCATTTATAATTTGATTGTTACTATATTTAGAAACCATTTCAGTCATTTCAAGCCCTATTGCACCACTTTTGTTGAATACTATTTAATGAAGCTGCCAGTTGAGGACCTGAGAGGAGCCTGTTTCACAAACTAGACACTCTAATGTATTTGTCCTCTTGCTCAGTTGTGCACCGGGGCCTCCCACTCCTCTTTCTATTCTGGTTAGAGCCAGTTTGCGCTGTTCTGTGAAGGGAGTAGTACACAGCGTTGTACGAGATCTTCAGTTTCTTGACAATTTCTCACATGGAATAGCCTTCATTTCTCAGAACCAGGCCATTTTGAGCCTGTAATCGAACCCACAATTGCTGATGCTCCAGATACTCAACTAGTCTCAAGAAGGCTAGTTTTATTGCTTCTTTAATCAGCACAACAGTTTTCAGCTGTGCAAACATAATTGCAAAAGGGTTTTCTAATGATCAATTAGCCTTTTAAAATGATAAACTTGGATTAGCAAACACAACGTGCCATTGGACCACAGGACTGATGGTTGCTGATAATGGGCCTCTGTACACTTATGTAGATATTACATAAAAAATCATAGTTTCCAGCTACAATAGCCATTTACAACATTAACAATGTCTACACTGATCAATTTGATGTTAATTTAATGGACAAAATAATTGCTTTTCTTTCGAAAACAAGGACATTTCTAAGTGACCCCAAACTTTGGAATGGTAGTGTATATATGATATTTCATATTTTCATAATATTTGTACTATGTACTTGAGCTTGTGTCCTCAAAAGTGACTACATCTCAGCAATGTATAATAATTTTTTACCAGAAAGTTCCAGACCTTTTCTAAAACGATGCAACATTACCAGTTATTGTTGATGGCCATCTCATTAAAAATAATTATGTTTAGGTATGTCTATTTAGGCGGGAATCTACATTTTGCCCTATCATTCAACTGGAGAGGAATTAGCTGATATAGTGTCCCAAGGGAACATAATAGACATAGGGAAGAGTAGACAGATAGCTGGTAAGAGATTGGCATTATTCTCCCACAGAGATAAAGACTTGTAGGCTACCTCCCCAGATACTTCTTGCACATTCCTTCAAATTGCTTCTCAGAATAGTTGAATGCTTCATTGTGAAAATGTGTTTCTTATCAGACATCTACTAGCTTGTTTTTGTCTCTATTAGAAAAGCTCCATTCTAAATGTATCTCTCCTTAGACATTCCCAGACATTTGCGCCTCTTTCCCAGACATACAGTACTTCATTGTATAGCTAGAGGACTCCTGATATCTCCAGGAGTGATAAGTATAATTTTGTTTTTATCTGTTGTTGTCTAGTACTGTCTTGTTGCTAGCTAGGCCATATACTTTAAGTGCTGTCTGTCTTCCCAGTGGCCTACTTCGTGGGTGAACTGCTGACTGCTATTAACTTGCAGATGATTATTGACAAATAAACCAGGATTAAGGGGCAGGGCAATTTGTGACAGTTGTTGTTTTCGTAATCAGTGGCTGTATTGGAGGGGGAGTGGTTTCTCCTCTCATAGGCAACTAGCAATTAGTACCGGGAGGTGTGCTCTTTACCTTTCCAAGGACATTTTTAGTAGTACTTCAGTCTCCCCTGTTCTCTCAGCGGCAGCTTTAAGCGATGGTTTCGTCGCAAAACTAGGACCGTCGCCGAGACAATGACGGTTCTGTCGAGTTATTCGAGGAAGGAAGGAGAGTCTCTACACGGCTCTCTCACTTGAGTATCATACCTAGTTATTTTCAGATGATGAAATTTTTATATTTTGTAGCGTTGGCAACTAAGTGTGTGTTTTCTATCCCAGTTCGCTCCTCTCCCTGTAGGTTTTACAGACGCTCCCCAACACTTGGCTGCAACCCTTCTAATTTAGTGTACTGAGAATTTCAGGTCTCTGGCAGCGTTTGGAACTGCCGATCTGTCAAGAACGCCAAATTCATCTCAGCCTATGCTGCCCTTCATTACCTAGATTTTTTGGCCCTGACGGAGAAATGGATCACCCCAGAGAACACTGCAACTCCAGCTGCTCTCTCTTCATCTGAATACGTTTTCTTTCATATTCCGAGAGCATCTGGTCGTCGCGGTGGAGATTTTAACTTTTCTCCCTCTCACACCTTAAAAAAAAGAATGCAACACTCGCACATAACTTTTTTCTTTTTCTTTTTTTTCTTACTAGCTCTGACTTTGCTGATTGCTACTTTATTGAGGAAAAATGTACTTACTATGAGTGTGATATGTGGATGTCCCACCTAGCTATCTTAAGATGAATGCAGTAACTGTAAGTCGCTCTGGATAAGAGCATCTGCTAAATGACTAAAATGTCAATGTAATGCTATCTGTTTTCTTTTTTTCTTGCCTCTGTTCAACAACATTCATATTTTGCATGTACCAGTTCGGTATTAACCAATCAAGTATCATGTCAGCTGAGGGAGGAGCTGTTAGGGCCTCCCACATAGCTAAGGGTATAAAATGCTTTGTCATTGCCATTTCGGTAGGTATTTTACTGCGTACATCGTGATATTAAAGAAGTTGAAGTCAAGTTCTGATAGTTGTCATTGCGGTTCTTTCAGGAGGATGGTTCACAATGTCAAAGGCAGCTGTTACAGGAGTGGGTCGCAGTTCCGGAGCGACCTACTAGATGTCATCTTCCGACAACCTTACGCACCTCCTCACTCACAGTCGGGACTAATTATCTGCCTATTGGTGTCACCTGTGGCTATCTGATTCACCTGTGTATTTATGCCCTCACTTCCCTGTGTTCCCTGCTCAGTTTTTTCTGCTAGTTCCTTGATGTCAAGCAGTATGTATCAGTGTCGGATCATGTGACGGAGTTACAGGTACTCGAGAAGTGTTCTCCCTGTGTCATTGTGTTTTTCTAGTCAGAGTTAGTATTTCGTATCGTTTGCTGTCAGCCTGCTTTTTTGGAGACCTATGTGCTCCTCATTTGTTTTCGTGTATAGTCTGTTGTTTTGTATCCTGGTTTTTGAACCACCAGTAAAGATCCTTGTTTCACCATCCTTACCTACTGCCTACTGTCTATCCTGCACCGCACCTGGGTCACACCTCACACCAACCCTTACAGAAAACTGAGCCAATATGGACCCAGCGGAGGCAGCACAGTATCATAGCGCATTGGCAGCGCCGGGAGCCATGCTGGATCAGCATGACCGCAGCCTGCAGCAGATCATTGAGAATCTCTGCCAGTTGACGATCGCCGTGCTGAGCCGGGTGGACACCCGACCAGTCCCGGCAGACGGCGGAGTGGAAGCTGCGGCAGCGGTGTCTCCAGTCTCACCTGCGACATCGTGGGAACCTCGCCTACCACCTCCGGAGAAGTACGACGGATGTCCAGAGGGCTGCAGGGAATTCCTCACCCAGTGTTCCCTGATGTTCATCCTACAACCCTCCTCCTTTCCGACAGAGCAGGGCCGGGTGGCCTACATTATCACTTTGTTGACAGGTCGGACCTTTCCTGGGCTACCGCGGAGTGGGGCAGCCAAACTCCGGCGTGCTCCAACTCCTACCAATTCACCCGGGAGTTATGCAAGATGTTCGACACCTCTCGGGTGGTGTCGGGGCACGAGGCCGGGAGGCGGCTCACGGCTTGTCGGCAGGGTGACCGTTCGGTGGCGGACTACTCCGTGGAGTTCCGGACCCGGGCTCGAGAGGCAGGATGGGAGGAGGCCGCCCTGGTCATCCTGTACGGGCTATCTGAGGGGATGAAGGACGAACTCTCCTTCAGGGAGCTGCCTGAGCAACTGGACGGTCTCATCGACCTCTCAGTGCGGGTGGACAATCGGCGTCGTGAGAGGGCGTACGAGAGAGGCATGACGCAAGGCTCGCCTCCGCGTCTCCCTATCAGGCCGGAGGCTTTCCGCCGATTCAGGGAGGAGACACCCCGGATGGAGAGGCAGAGGCGTCTGCCCCAGGGATGTTGCCGGTACCGCGGCCACGCAAGTCACCACGGCGACTCATGCCCGGAGAAGCCGGGAAAAGGGGAGGGCTCGCTGGTATCGGGAGGGGTACTAGCGAGCGTAGAACCGAAACCCCAACTCCAGAGACGCCCTGACTTTTCTCCCCGTCAGGGTTCAGTGGGCCCGCGCTGCGCATTGGGCACATGCACTGGTGGATTCTGGGGCCCTGGGAAACCTGATGGACGCGGGGCTGGCCCAAGGGTGGAGCGTTCAATTACTCTCTCTCTCCGAGCCGGATTCGGGTCATGTGCCTGGACGGCCGGCCGTTGGGGTCGGACTGCATCCCCCGGCGCACTGTCCCCGTGCATGTCCGGGTGGCAGGGGGGCAATGGGAATATATCCAGTTTTTCATTGTGGACTCTCCGGAGTGTCCCCTTGTCCTCGGCCACATCTGGCTGGTCGCCCACAACCCCCGGATAGACTGGTCCACGGGGCGGCTCATCCTGGAGGGAGGCTCCGCCCCCGTCCTGTTCCGGTAGCCACCGACCACTCATCAGCCCAAACCACCTACCAGTCCTCACCTCTTCCCCAGGATAGTTGGGATCTGGGGGAGGGATTTAGTAAGAGGCGTGCCAAGAGCCTACCTCCTCACAGGCGTTATGACTGCGCTATCTATCTCCTGCTGGGCGCCATGCCCACACGAGGGCGATGGCTTTCATTGTCCCGGCAGGAGACGCTGGCCATGAGGGACGACCCCATTGTCTCCAATGCCCTGATGGCTGCCCCAGTTTCATGGGGAATTGATAGGCTGGTCAGAGCAGCGCTACGGCGGGAGCCCGATCCGGGCGGAGGTCCATCGGGTAGGATGTACGTACCCAAGGCTGCGCGCTCATGACTGCTTCAGTGGGTACATGCGTCCGACCTCACCAGCCATCCGGGGGGCGCCAGGACATTGGCGTTCCTGCGTAGGAGGTTTTGGTGGTCATCTGCTGAGGGGGATACGCACGCCTTCATGGCTGCTTGCCCGGTGTGCGCATGCACGAAGAGCTCACGTCAGCCCACGGCAGGGCTGCTCCGACCCCTGCCTATCCCCAAGCGCCCCTATTCCTCGAGCAAGAGAAGTATGCGGCGGTCCCGTCCGGCCATTCAGAGTGGTCCGGCGAGTCAACCCAGTGACCTACCGCCTGCAACTTCGCCCCACCATGCGGGGGTGCACCCCACATTCCATGTGTCCCTCCTCTAGCCCGTCAGCACCTGTCCCCTGGCTCCCCCTCCTCGTCCTGTTCCCCCACTGCGCCTTGTCGGAGGGCAGCCGGCTTTTACGGTGGACCGGATCCTGGACTTCCGGCGGGTGTGGAGGGGTCTCCTATTTCTGGTGGCCTGGGAGAGTTATGGGCTGGTGGAGCGGTCCGGGGTGCCCAGGAGGGACATTCTGGACCCAGGAATGATACAGCATTACGTCGCCTCCACCCGGAGGCGCCGAGGTGAACGGCTGAGGTGAACTGTTACAGGAGTGGGTCGCAGTTCCGGAGCGACCCACTAGGTGTCATCCTCCGACAACCTTACGCACCTCCTCACTCACAGTTGGGACTAATTATCTGCCTATTGGTGTCACCTGTGGCTGTCTGATTCAGCTGTGTATTTATGCCCTCACTTCCCTGTGTTCCCTTGCTCAGTTTTCTCTGCTAGTTCCTTGATGTCAAGCAGTACGTATCAGTGTCGGATCATGTGACGGAGTTACAGGTACTCGAGAAGTGTTCTCCCTGTGTCATTGTGTTTTTCCAGTCAGAGTTAGTATTTCGTATTGTTTGCTGTCAGCCTGCTTTTTGGAGACCTATGTGCTCCTCATTTGTTTTCGTGCATAGTCCGTTGTTTTGTATCCTGGTTTTTGGACCACCAGTAAAGATCCTTGTTTCAGTATCCTTGCCTACTGCCTAGTGTCTATCCTATACCACACCTGGGTCACACCTCACACCAACCCTTACAGGCAGCAGATAGATCTAGGAGGATGAGAACAGAGAAGAGAGAGTCAGCTTTGGCAGAGCGGAAAGCCTCCGTGACGCAGAGGAGAGCGGTCTCAGTTGAGTGAGCCGTCTTGAAGCCATACTGGTTAGGGTCAAGAAGATCTTTCTGCGAGAGATAATGAGAGAGTTAGTCATACACTCTTAGAAAAAAGGCCTTCAAAAGGGTTCTTTGTCTGACCCTCTGATGTCAAAAACTACAGACCGGTATCCATTTTTCCAAAACTCTTGAGTGTGCTGTCTACACTCTTAGAAAAAGGTGTTATCTAGAACCTCAAAGGGTTCTTTGGCTGTCCCCATAGGAGAACCCTTTGAAGAACCCTTTTGGGTTCCATGTAGAACCCTCTATAGAAAGGAACCCAAAAGGGATTTACCTGGAACCAAAAGGGTTCTACCTGCAATCAAAAAGAGTTAGTCAAAGAAGTATCCTATGGGGACAGCTAAAGAACCCTTTGAGGTTCTAGATAACACCTTTTTTTCTAAGAGTATAGACAGCAGGCTCAAGTGTTTTTTAAGGAAAATAAAAAAGGAGAACTGGTCTGTAGTTTTTGACATCAGTGTGGTCGAGTGTTGGTTTCTTGAGGAGGGGAGCGACTTTGACCATCTTGAACAGGAGGGGAGAGCCGAGCCGGCCGGGAGGAAAGGGGACAGTGAGAGTCACAGGATGGGAAAGGGAGGAGAAATGGGTCAAAGAGGCAGAATCAGGAGACAGGAGAGAAAAGGATTTAGCAGAAGGCAGAGATAGTAGAGGAGAGAGTAGTGGGAGATATGGAGCGAATATTGCGAATATTGCGACAGCGCATGACCATCTGGGTAGGGGTTGAGTAGGTAGGGCTGGAGGAGAGATGGAGATAAAAGGAAACAAAGTAGTAGTCAGAGACATGGAGGGGGTTGCAGTGAGATTAGTAGGCAAACAGTCTCTAGTAAAGATGAGATCAAGTCCATTGCCTGCCTTGTGAGTGGGATGGGTACTGGGAAAGGGTGAGGTCAAAAGAGAAAAGTAGTGGAAAGAAAGAGGCGGAAAGAAATTAATCGAAGTCAGGCATTGGGCGGATGAAGTCACCCAGTACAATGAGTGCGGAGCCATCGTCGGGAAATTAGCTTAAAAAGGTGTCATTATAATATATAATACAATAATGTTGTATCTTGTTTGCCCATAGCTAGGGGAAATTCAAAAAAATTGCTAATAGCATTCATCAATGAATGTCTAATATATGCCTCCTGAGTGGCGTAGCGGTCTAAGGCACTGCATCTCAGGTGTCACTACAGACACAGGTTCGGTCCCGGGCTGTGTCACAGCCAGCCGTGACCGGGAGACCCATGAGGCAGCCCACAATTGGCCCAGCGTCGTTAGGGGAGGGTTTGGCCGACCGGGATTTCCTTGTCCCATTGCGATCTAGCGACTCCTTGTGGCAGGGCGGGCGCCTGCAAGCTGACTTTGGTCACCAGCTGGGTATATTGGTGTGGCTGGCTTCCGGGTTAAGCAAGCAGTGCGACTTGGCAGGGCCGTTTTTTGGAGGACACATGTCTCTTGATCTTCACCTTTCCTGAGTCCGTAGGGGAGTTGCAGCGTTGGGACAAGACTGTAACTACCAATTGGGGAGAAAAGTAAAAATAATAATGTCTAATAGACACTGAGTGTACAAAACATTAAGGACACCATCCTAATATTGAGTTGCATCCCCTCCTGTTGCCCTCAGAACAGCCTCAATTCGTCGGGGCATGGACTCTACAAGGTGTCGAAAGCATTCCACAGGGATGCTGTGGAATGCTTTCGGGTGGAGAGACAGTAGGAGTCTCTGATGGTGGAGAGACAGTAGGAGTCTCCAATGCTTCCCACAGTTGTGTCAAGTTGGCTGGATATCCTTTGGATGGTGGACCATTCTTGATACACACGGGAAACTGTTGAGTGTGAAAAACCCAGCAGTGATGCAGTTCTTGACCCAAACCGGTGCACCTGACACATACTACCATACCCCATTCAAAGGCACTTCAATATTTTGTTTTGCCCATTCACGCTCTGAATTGCACACATACACAATCCATGTCTCAATTGTCTCAAGGCTTAAAAATCCTTCTTTAACCTGTCCCCTCCTCTTCATCTACACTTATTGAAGTGGATTTAACAAGTGACATCAATAAGGGATCATAGCTTTCACCTGGATTCACCTGGTCAGTTTATGTCATGGAAAGAGCAGGTGTCCTTAATGTTGCATATACTCAGTGTAAGTGATCACAGTATCTCACATTTGTTATGCAATAAAGACAAATAAAACTATTCTCCCACAGAAAGCTTGCCCTGAGCAAGTCTAGTTTTACAAGGACTGTTTGTGTAAATATATTGCCTGTGTAAAGGACGTCAACTTGCTTAGCGAGTACCACTTCCTCCCAATTCAGCCCATACCTGGCGCGAACTCTGGACCTCTGCCTTGCTAGCACATGTGACCACCCTCCTGGAGTGACTTACCAGTGCGTGCTATTCTTAAAGCTAGCTGTTCACTGGTGCAAGTGGGGACACTTCAGGCTGAGGAGTAAGTTCCACACATCCCCATGTGCTACACCTGCAGCCTAGTTTGTTTGTTATGCAAGTCTTGTTGAATCCACAAGTCTGTTCCTTTGGTTAAAGGAAATAGATGTTTGCAATACACATCCTGCACCGCTCTTGGGAGACTTACCAGATAATATTTTTGTCTTTTTAGGAGGAGCTGTTTAGGAGTAGCGCAGGCAGGCAGGAAAGGCAGTGTATGTGATTAAATAAATAAATGCAGAGTTTCTGTGTTAACCTCCTTTTTTCTGGGAGCTGTGGGGATGATTGACATGAAAATAAACACACACTGGGGAAGTTCAGAGAGAGGACAGGAAGAATTTGCATCTGGCATTACACTGTGCTGCGTGCCATATGGAAATGTACAGAGATGAGGTTTGTCTGTGTGATGATATGATGACTAAACTAGATATTGTCACAGCAAAATAATTAAGGACTTAGCTCTGCCGTTGTCACACAGTGCTTTTACAGTAACCCTGTTTTGACCCAAAGAGCAAGCAAAAGCAGAAGCAGAAGCGCATCGGCCAATAAAAACTCCCTAGAAGGAAGAAACCTAGAGAGGAACTTTCACGCATGAGCGCACACACGCATTCTACCAACTGCAGCGGAACACTAGCCTGGGTACCAGTCTCATGTCACTCATTGGCCGGACAGGTTAGTGAAAACCACATATCCTGAGGCCGCATTTATTGTAGCTGGGGATTTTAACAAAGCAAATTTGAGGAAAACACTACTGAAGTTCGACCAACACATTGACTGTGGTACTTGCTTAGGAAAAACACTAGACCACTGCTACTTGCCCTTTCGAGATGCCTACAAGGCCCTCCCCCGCCCTCCCTTCAGCAAATCTGATCACAACTCAATTTTTCTCCTCCCTTCCTATAGTCCCCTGTAGCTCAGTTGGTAGAGCATGGCGCTTGCAACACCAGGATTGTGGGTTTGTTTCCCACGGGGGGCCAGTATGAAAATGTATGCACTCACTAACTGTAAGTCGCTCTGGATAAGAGCGTCTGCTAAATGACTAAAATGTATAGGCAGAAACTCAAACAGGAAGAACCTGTGCTAAGGTCTATTCAATGCTGGTCTGAGCAATCGAACTCAATGCTTCAAGATTGTTTTGATCACGCGAACTAGGATGTGTTCTGGGTAGCCTCTGAGAATAACATTGACGAATACACGGATACAGTGACTGAGTTCATCAGGAAGTGTATAGGAGATGTTGTACCCACTGTGACAATTAAAACTTACCCAAACCAGAAACCGTGGATAGATGGCAGCATTCGCACAAAATTGAAAGCGCGAACCATCGCATTTAACCGTGACAAGGTGACTGGGAATATGGCAGAATACAAACAGTGTAGTTATTCCCTCCGCAAGGCAATTAAACAGGCAAAACGTCAGTAGAGAGACAAAGTGAAGTCGCAATTCAACGGCTCAGACACGAGACGTATGTGGCAGGGTCTACAGACAATCACAGACTACAAAGGGAAAACCAGCCACGTCGCGGACACCGAGGTCTTGCTTCCAGACAAGCTAAACACCTTCTTTGCCCGCTTTGAGGATAACAGACTGCCACCGATGCGGCCCGCTACCAAGGACTGTGGGCTCTCCTTCTCCGTGGCCAATGTGAGTAAAACATCTAAGCGCGTTAACGGCATTCCTAGCCACGTCCTCAGAGCATGCGCAGACCAGCTGGCTGGAGTGTTTACGGACATATTCAATCTCTCCCTATCCCAGTTTGCAGTCCCCACTTGCTTCAAGATGTCCACCATTGTTCCTGTACCCAAGAAAGCAAAGGTAACTGAACTAACTGACTATCACCCCGTAGCACTCACCTCTGTCATCATGAAGTGCTTTGAGATGCTAATTAAGGATCATATCACCTCTACCTTACCTGACACCCTAGACTCACTTCAATTTGCTTACCGCCCCAATAGATCCACAGACTGCACACTGCCCTATCCCATCTGGACAAGAGGAATACCTATGTAAGAGTGCTGTTCATTGACTATAGCTCAGCATTCAACACCACAGTACCCTCCAAGCTCATCATTAAGCTTGGGGCCCTGGGTCTGAACCCCGCCCTGTGCAACTGGGTCCTGGACTTCCTGATAGTACATCCCCAGGTGGTGAAGGTAGGAAACAACACCTCCACTTCGCTGATCCTCCCTCCTGTACTCCCTGTTCACCCATGACTGAGTGGCCACGCACGCCTCCAACTCAAACATCAAGTTTGCAGACAACACAACAGTAGAAGGCCTGATTACCAACAATGACGAGACAGCCTACAGGGAAGAGGTAAAGGCCCTCGGAGAGAGGTGCCAGGAAAATAACCTCTCACTGAACGTCAACAAAACAAGGGAGATGATCGTGGACTTCAGAAAACAGCAGACCCCTATCCACATCGACGGGACCGCATTGGAGAAGGTGGAAAGCTTCAAGTTCCTCGGCATACACATCACTGATGATCTGAAATGGTCCACCCACACAGACAGTGTGGTGAAGAAGGCGCAACAGTGCCTTATCAACCTCAGGAGGCTGAAGAAATTTGGCTTGGCACCTAAAACCCTCACAAACTTTTACAGATACACAATTGAGAGCATCCTGTCGAGATGTATCACCGCTTGATACGGCAACTGCACCGCCTGCAACCGCAGGGCTCTCCAGAGGGTGGTGCGGTCTGCCCAACGCATCACTGGGGGCAAACTACCTGCCCTCCAGGACACCTACAGCACCCAAAGTCACAGGAAGGCCAAAAAGATCATCAAGGACAACAACCACCCGAGCCACGGCATGTTCACACCGCTATTAACCATAAGGCGAGGTCAGTACAGGTGCATCAAAGCTGGGACTGAGAGACTGAAAAACAGCTTCCATCTCAGACTGTTAAATAGCCATCACTAGCCGGCTTCCACCTGTTTACGCAACCCTGCACCTTAGAGGCTGCTGACCTACAGTTGAAGTCAGAAGTTTACATACACCTTAGCCAAATATGTTTAAACTCAGTTTTTCACAATTCCTGACATTTTTCCTAGTAAAAGTTCCCTGTCTTAGGTCAGTTAGGATCACCACTTTATTTTAAGAATGTGAAATGTCAGAATAATAGTAGAGAGAATTATTTATTTCAGGTTTTATTTCTTTCATCACATTACAGGTGGGTCAGAAGTTTACATACACTCAATTAGTATTTGGTAGCATTGCCTTTAAATTGTTTAACTTGGGTCAAACGTTTCAGGTAGCCTTCCACAAGCTTCCCCCAATAAGTTGGGTTAATTTTGGCCCATTCCTCCTGACAGAGCTGGTGTAACTGAGTCAGGTTTGTAGGCCTCCTTGCTCACACATGCTTTTTCAGTTCTGCCCACAAATATTCTATAGGATTGAGGTCAGGGCTTTGTGATGGCCACTCCAATACCTTGACTTTGTTGTCCTTAAGCCATTTTGCCACAACTTTGGAAGTATGCTTGGGGTCATTGTCCATTTGGAAGACCCATTTGCGACCAAGCTTTAACTTCCTGACTGATGTCTAGAGATGTTGCTTCAATATATCCACATAAATTTCCTTCCTCATGATGCCATCTATTTTGTGAAGTGCACCAGTCCCTCCTGCAGCAAAGCACCCCCACAGCATGATGCTGCTACCCCCGTGCTTCACGGTTGGGATGGTGTTCTTCGGCTTGCAAGCCTTCCCCTTTTCCTCCAAACATATCAATGGTCATTATGGCCAAACAGTTCTATTTTTGTTTCATCAGACCAGAGGACATTTCTCCAAAAAGTACGATCTTTGTCCCCATGTGCAGTTGCAAACCGTAGTCTGGCTTTTTTATGGTGGTTTTGGAGCAGTGGCTTCTTCCTTCCTGAGCGGCCTTTCAGGTTATGTCGATATAGGACTTGTTTTACTGTGGATATAGATACTTTTGTGCCTGTTTCCTCCAGCATCTTCACAAGGTCCTTTGCTGTTGTTCTGGGATTGATTTGCACTTTTCGCACCAAAGTACGTTCATCTCTAGGAGACAGAATACGTCTCCTTCCTGAGCGGTATGAAGGCTGTGTGGTCCCTTGGTGTTTATACTTGCGTACTATTGTTTGTTTTCCATGATGTCAAGCAGAGAGGCACTGAGTTTGAAGGTAGGCCTTGAAATACATCCACAGGTACACCTCCAATTGACTCAAATGATGTCAATTAGCCTATCAGAAGCTTCTAAAACCATGACATAATTTTCTGGAATTTTCCAAGTTGTTTAAAGACACAGTCAACTTAGTGTATGTAAAATTGTGATACAGTGAATTATAAGTGAAATAATCTGTCTGTAAACAATTGTTGGAAAAATTACTTGTGTCATGCATAAAGTAGATGTACTAACCGACTTGCCAAAACTATAGTTTGTTAACAAGACAGTTGTGGAGTCGTTGAAAAATTAGTTTTAATGACTCCAACCTACAGTGAGGGAAAAAAGTATTTGATCCCCTGCTGATTTTGTACGTTTGCCCACTGACAAAGAAATGATCAGTCTATAATTTTAATGGTAGGTTTATTTGAACAGTGAGAGACAGAATAACAACAAAAAAATCCAGAAAACGCATGTCAAAAATGTTATAAATTGATTTGCATTTTAATGAGGGAAATAAGTATTTGACCCCCTCTCAATCAGAACGTTTCTGGCTCCCAGGTGTCTGTTATACAGGTAACGAGCTGAGATTAGGAGCACACTCTTAAAGGGAGTGCTCCTAATCTCAGCTTGTTACCTGTATAAAAGACACCTGTCCACAGAAGCAATCAATCAATCAGATTCCAAACTCTCCACCATGGCCAAGACCAAAGAGCTCTCCAAGGATGTCAGGGACAAGATTGTAGACCTACACAAGGCTGGAATGGGCTACAAGACCATCGCCTAGCAGCTTGGTGGGAAGGTGACAACAGTTGGTGCGATTATTCGCAAATGGAAGAAACACAAAATAACTGTCAATCTCCCTCGGCCTGTGGCTCCATGCAAGAACTCTCACCTCGTGGAGTTGCAATGATCATGAGAACGGTGAGGAATCAGCCCAGAACTACACATGAGGATCTTGTCAATGATCTCAAGGCAGCTGGGACCATAGTCACCAAGAAAACAATTGGTAACACACTATGCTGTGAAGGACTGAAATCCTGCAGTGCCCGCAAGGTCCCCCTGCTCAAGAAAGCACATATACAGGCCCGTCTGAAGTTTGCCAATGAACATCTGAATGATTCAGAGGAGAACTGGGTGAAAGAGTTGTGGTCAGATGAGACCAAAATGGAGCTCTTTGGCATCAACTCATCTCGCCGTGTTTGGAGGAGGAGGTATGCTGCCTATGACCCCAAGAACACCATCTCCACCGTCAAACATGGAGGTGGAAACATTATGCTTTGGGGGTGTTTTTCTGCTAAGGGGATAGGACAACTTCACTGCATCAAAGGGACGATGGACGGGGCCAAGTACCCTCAAATCTTGGGTGAGAACCTCCTTCCCTCAGCCAGGGCATTGAAAATGGGTCGTGGATGGGTATTCCAGCATGACAATGACCCAAAACACACGGCCAAGGCAACAAAGGAGTGGCTCAAGAAGAAGCACATTGAGGTCCTGGAGTGGCCTAGCCAGTCTCCAGACCTTTATCCCATAGAAAATCTGTGGAGGGAGCTGAAGGTTCGAGTCGCCAAACGTTAGGCTCGAAACCTTAATGACTTGGAGAATATCTGCAAAGAGGAGTGGGACAAAATCCCTCCTGAGATGTGTGAAAACCTCGTTGCCAACTACAAGAAACGTCTGACCTCTGTGATTGCCAACAAGGGTTTTGCCACCAAGTACTAAGTCATGTTTTGCAGAGGGGTCAAATACTTATTTCCCTCATTAAAATGCAAATCAATTTATAACATTTTTGACATGCGTTTTCTGGATTTTTTTGTTGTTATTCTGTCTCTCACTGTTCAAATAAACCTACCATTAAAATTATAGACTGATCATGTCTTTGTCAGTGGGCAAACGTACAAAATCAGCAGGGGATCAAATACTTTTTTCCCTCACTGTAAGTGTATGTAAACTTCCGACTTCAACTGTAGCTACTGGTTTAAACTGCCAATTCTTACTGCTACTGTAAGTGGCTGTCACGCCCTGACTCTGAGGACTCTTATTTGTTGAGTCAGGGTGTGATTTTCCTTGTTGTGTATTTTCCAGTTATGGTATGTTTGTGTGTTACCTTGGACTTCACGTTTCGTTTGTTGTTTTGTCGCGTGTTCATTCGTTTAAATAAACATGTATGCTTATCACGCTGCGCCTTGGTCCGTCCAGTCCATAAACGATCGTGACAGAAGATCCCACCTAACGAGGAACAAGCAGCGTGCCCAGGAAGAGCGAGTAGCGATGTCACAGGTGGGCAAATTGTGGTCATGGGAGGAGATATTCGCGGGGAAAGGGCCATGGGCGAAGGTAAATGCCCAGGCAGGAGAGGAACGACAGCAACACGGAAGCCGGCCGAGGAGGAGGCCCGAGAAGCAGCCCCAATAATTTTTTTGGGGGGGCTAAAGAGGTGGTCGGGGAGCGATAGAGAAGAGCCCCGACCACTGCACCCGGTTGGGTTTCGGATTGGGTCCCTACGACCTTGGGAAGAGGAGTGGGAACAGTACTACACTGAGGAGTCGGAGGATGACGACGACGACGAGTGTCTGTTCCCTAACTCGTGGGGGCTCCCGGAGGAGTCCTCACGGGAAGAGGAGTGCCGACGACGGAGATCCGAGAGGCAACCCCAAGAAAATTTTAGGGGGGGGGCACACGGTGTGGACGACGAGGCAGCAGGAGGCAGCGACAGGGCGGATCTGCAGGTTAGGAGAGAAGGCCACCAGGTTACGGGGGCTATTGGTTCAGAGGGAGCAGGAGTTATACGGTCAGAGGGAGGAGCTACATGAGGCTAAAGGGGAGAAGGAACGTGTATAGGCACGGCGAGAGGAGCTGGTTAGGCAGCAGAAGGAGCGGGGGTTTATAAAGGAACCCAGGAAGTGGTGCGTGTCGCCAGTCCGGTCCGGCCCGTTCCTGCTCCCCGCACTAAGCCAGTGGTGCGTGTTCCCAGTACGGCCCGACCCGTTCCTGCTTCCGGCACTAAGCCAGTGGTGTGTGTTCCCAGTACGGTTCGGTCCGTTCCTGCTCCTCGCAACAAGCCAGTGGTGCGCATCGCCAGCCCGGTCCGGCCTGTTCCTGCCCCTCGCACCAAACCAGTGGTGCGCGTCGCCAGCCCGGCCCGGCCTGTTCCTGCCCCTCGCACCAAGCCAGTGGTGCGCGTCACCAGCCCGGCCCGGCCTGTTCCTGCTCCTCGCACCAAGCCAGTGGTGCGCGTCGCCAGCCCGGTCCGGCCTGTTCCTGTCCCTCGCACCAAGCCAGTGGTGCGCGTCGCCAGCCCGGTCCGGCCTGTTCCTGACCCTCGCACCAAGCCAGTGGTGCGGGCGTCGCCAGCCCGGCCCGGCCTGTTCCTGTCCTCGCACCAAGACAGTGGTGCCCGTCGCCAGCCCGGTCCGGCCTGTTCCTGTCCCTCGCACCTAAGCCAGTGGTGCGCTGCCGCCAGCCCGGTCCGGCCTGTTCTTGTCCCTCGCACCAAGCCAGTGGTGCGTGTCACCAGCCCTGTCCGGCCTGTTCCTCACCCTCGCACCAAGCCAGTGGTGCGCGTCGCCAGCCCGGCCTGGCCTGTTCCTGCCCCTCGCACCAAGCCTGTGGTGCGTGCCGCCAGCCCGGGTCCGGCCTGTTCCTGTCCCTCGCACCAAGCCAGTGGTGTGGCCGCCAGCCCGGCCTGTTCCTGCCCCTCGCACCAAGCCGGTGGTGCACGTCGCCAGCCCGGTCCGGCCTGTTCCTGCCCCTCGCACCAAACCAGTGGTGCGCATCGCCAGCCCGGTCCGGCCTGTTCCTGTCCCTCGCACCAAGCCAGTGGTGCGCGTCGCCAGCCCGGTCCGGCCTGTTCCTGCCCCTCGCACCAAGCCAGTGGTGCGTGTGTCCAGTCCGGCACGGCCCATGCCTGTCCGGCACCAGTCAGCTGCTCCACTCCGGAGCCAGAGCAGTCCGCTCCACCGGTGCCTGAACCTGCTCCGGTTAGCTGCTCCACTCCAGAGCCAGAGCAATCCGCTCCACCGGGGTCCAGTCCAGCTCCGGTCAGCGGATCCACTCTGGAGCCAGAGCAGTCCGCTCCACCGGTGCCTGATCCAGCTCCGGTCAGCTGCTCCACTCCGGAGCCAGAGCAATCCGCTCCACCGAGGTCCAGTCCAGCTCCGGTCAGCGGCTCCACTCCGGAGCCAGAGCAGTCCGCTCCACCGTCGTCGGGTCCAGCTCCAGTCAGCGGTTCCAGTCCAGACCCAGACGTCAGCCCCTCTCCAGGTTCGGGGTCTCCCACAACAGGGTCCAGACAGGGCTTGGTACTTCGTGGGAGGAAGGAGAGGGGAAGCAGCGCGCCGAGGTCCAGACCAGACCAGGGGCGCAACAGGGAGGTGGAGAGTAAGTGGTGGTCACGCCCTGAGCCGGATCCGCCTCCGAGGCGGAATGCCCACCCGGCCCCTACCCTGTTATGTTTATGTTGTGCGGTCGGAGTCCGCACCTTTGGGGGGGGGGGGGTACTGTCACGCCCTGACTCTGAGGACCCTTATTTGTTGAGTCAGGGTGTGATTTTCCTTGTTGTGTATGTTCCAGTTATGGTATGTTTGTGTGTTACCTTGGACTTCACGTTTCGTTTGTTGTTTTGTTTTCGTGTTCATTCGTTTAAATAAACATGTATGCTTATCACGCTGCGCCTTGGTCCGTCCAGTCTATAAACGATCGTGACAGTGGCAGGCATTTTAAGGGCAATCTGCAATTGATACATCAATTTTTTGACTTTTAAATCAATTATATATACCAATTGATTCTTAAAATAAGACAGGGAATTTTTACTAGGATTAAATGTCAGGAATTGTGAAAACTGAGTTTAAATGTATTTGGCTAAGGTGTATGTAAACTTCCGACTTCAACTGTATATGTATCAATCCTTTCCAGATAACAGAGACCAGCTACAGACTAAGAGATGTTCTTAGCAAGAGGTTTACCAATCTCAGTGAGTAAACCTAAAGCAATAAATTATATGTCATTAATAACCACACATGCTTTATTGTGCCTGTATTGCTTCACAGTGTAATAAGTTGAAGGAAATTCATGTTTGCGTCTGACATTGATGAAGAGGGGACCTGGAAATGGGTGGATGGAACACCACTGACCACAGTGTAAGAGATAAACACTGTGACAATAAGGCTGTAACCAATCAAGACTGCAATCTTATAGTTGGGTCGTTCCACAAATTCTGTGTTTTCCCATCTGAAGAGATTAAATAAAAAATTTACTATAGTAAGTGCCTAATAAATGGCAATTGAGTGGCAATTGAATGCAAGCTTAATATAATCCCCGGTGGGGATTCCGGTGGGGTACCCCCACCCAGGTAGTGGCAGTGCTGGCAACACTGGCTGCAGTAACCCATGGGGAGGGGGTCACACTCTGACAATCAGAGAGGTTGTGGCCCAGGTGGCACAAAATAATCAAAGGTCTGACTGCACGGAGATGCTTGGGGAAAATGGTTACAACGGGGGACCAGAGTGTTTGTGTCTCAGGTGAAGAGGGTGGATCTGATCTCCATCACCTAGGACTTGACATAGATTACATAGATTAATCAAATCTCACATTGTTTTCAATTTCTGCTCAATCTTGCATGCTTTCTCAATCAGCTTTAACTGTATATGCATTCGTAAATCAGGTCCTTTCTTGAGTTGGGCTCTGGGATGTAACAACCGTTGAGCATCTGATTTTATGGTTGATTGTGGAGGAAAGGGGTTGAGTGTGTCAGAGTATGTGAGTATGTGGTTGTGTGTTTATTCCACATCTGTTGTAAGGGGGTAAGGATGTTAGGGAGAATATAGGATGAACCACAATAATTGTTTGCTACAATAAAATGTAATACAATGGCAATCCGGGTTACATGTTCAAATCCTACGCATGAACTGCCGACATTATTACGCATATTAATTGATAGTGATGGAAAATAAGATATGCAAGATATTTGAATAGATATATATTTTTAAATAGTTATATATATATATTGAGGTGACAGCATTGGAAATGCTTTTGGCGGTTAACCTGCTTCTGTTTTGTGGGTGGCACTGTGTGCTGCTTTCGATGGATGGGTCCTGGCCCTAGGGATCCGGAGGGACGGGGGTGGGATGCCAATCACTGGGATGACGGCTCAACTTGGGATGGGGAGGGGCTTTAGTGGGGCAATTAGTGGAGAACAATTGGAGGGTTACTTAGTAGCAATGCACATATCATGGTACAGCTATATGGACACTCAATCATTACGGTATTTTTTATTGGTAAATTTACAAACATATATAATGATAAATAGACATGAAACTTGTATGTCATTATGGTATGTGGTGAAATAAGTATAGCCAGTTATAATAATAATAACAAAAGAAGAACAATATTTACATGGCTCAAAAAGAAGGAATATAATATCTATTGTTTACAGGAAACAAATTCAACAATTCTAGATGAAGTTGCGTGGAAAAGGGAATGGGGGGATATACTTCTCCCATGGGCAAAGAAACTCAAAAGGGGTGATGATATTAATTAATAGTAATTTTGATCCGAATGTGCAAATTGTCCAAATACATACACAAGGTAGATGGATTATTTTAAATATGTTATTGGACCATAAAAGATATGGCTCATTAACCTTTACGGACCAAATAATGATGATCCACACTTCTTTGACAATATATATAATAAATTATCAACACTGCAAGCAATTCAAGACAATATTATTATGGTGGGGGATTATAATGCTGTTTTAAATAGCTCAATGGACCGTAAAGGAAATCATCCCACCAACAATCACCCTCATGCTCTTAAGGAAATCGTGAATGTCATGGATACATTAGAACTAGTAGATATATGGAAGCTTAAATATCCTGATATAGTGAGAAATACATGGCGGAGACTCAATCAATCTAGTCGTCTTGACTTCTTTCTTATGTCATTTTCGTTGGCACCAAAAGTTTAAAAAGTGTTGATAGGGGACAGAATGCGGTCGGACCATCATATAATTGGCATATACATTACTCTTACTGAATTTCCACGTGGGCGAGGATATTGGAAATGTAATCAAAGCCTATTGGATTATCTTTTTTTTTTAAACTAGGACAAAGGAATTTATAACAGATTTTTTCCAACATAACATAGGTACAGCAAATCCCCTTATTGTATGGGACGCCTTTAAATGTGCCTTTAGAGGCCATGCAATTCAGTACTCATCTCGAAAAACAAAAGCAATTTAGGTCAAAAGAGTTTATACTAACAAAGGAAATAGAAGGTCTAACAGAACAGCTAGATGGCAATAAAAACTGTAACATATAAAGGCTCAGAATAAATTAGAGGAAAAACAAAAATAAATGGAGAAACTTATTCAAGAAAGATCAAGTGTAATATATTATAAAAAATAAAGCAAACTGGATGGAAAATGGGGAAAAATGCACCAAATAATTTTTTTATCTTCAACATAGGAATGCTACCAAAAATAATCTAATGAAACTGGTTACAATTGACGGAGTCACCCATGATTCACCAAATGATATTTTGAAGGAGGAAACAAAGTACTTTAAGCATATGTTTTCGTTTCAGTCGCCTCCATCTCCTCTAACTGAAGCTAATTGTAGAGATTTTTTTTCTAATGATAATGTAAAATTAACAGCCATACAGAAAGACTCATGTGAAGGTAAACTGGAGGAACTTCTGGATGCAATTAAAGACTTTAAGTCCGGGAAAACTCCAGGGTTGGATGGCATACCAGTCGAGGTATACCAAACCTTTTTTGATATACTAAGAGGACCGTTATTAGCATGTTTTAACCACTCTTATGTAAATGGTAGATTATCAGACACTCAAGAAGAAGGTCTGATTTCATTATTACTGAAACAGGATACAAGTGGAAAATATAAAGATCCAGTCCATTAAAAAAATTGGAGGCCCCTTACACTTCAGTGTTGTGATGCAAAAATTCTAGTAAAATGTATAGCGCATAGAATTAAAAAAGTATTGTCGGACATTATTCATTCTAATCAGACAGGTTTTTTACATGGAAGATACATTGGCGATAATATAAGGCAAGTACTGGAAACAATAGAACACTATGGAAAATCTGGAAAACCAGGCCTGCTATTCATAGCAGACTTCGAAAAGGCATTTGATAAAGTACGACTGGGGTTTATATATAAATGCCTGGAGCATTTCAATTTTGGAGAATCTCTTATAAAATGGGTCAAAATCATGTATAGTAACCCTAGGTATAAAATAATAAATAATGGCTATTTTTCAGAAAGTTTTAAACTGACAAAATTATGACAAATGTACTATATTACGTATTGGATCACTAAAAAATACAATTTTTACATTACCATGTAGTTTACCAATAAAATGGTCTGATGGTGATGTGGATATACTCGGAATACATATCCCAAAGGAAATAAATGATCTGACTCCAATACATTTTAATAGAAAGTTAGCAAAAATAGATAAGATCTTGCTACCATGGAAAGGTAAATACCTGTCAATTTGTGGAAAAATCACCCTGATTAACTCTTCAGTATTATCCCAGTTTACCTATTTGCTTATGGTCTTGCCTACGCCTAGCGAACAGTTTCTTTTAAATTATATGAGAAAAAACATTCCATTTTATTTGGAACGGCAAGCCAGACAAAATTAAACGGGCTTATTTATATAATGAATATGAATTCTGAGGACAGAAATTATTAAATATTAAAGCATTAGACCTATCAATAAAAGCTTCAGTCATACAAAAGTTATACTTAAATCCGAACTGGTTCTATAGCAAATTAGTAAGATGTCTCACCCAATGTTCAAGAATGGCCTTTTTCCCTTTATTCAGATTACAACCTCTCACTTTCAGTTACAGTGAGGGAAAAAAGTATTTGATCCCATGCTGATTTTGTATGTTTGCCCACTGACAAAGACATGATCAGTCTATAATTTTAATGGTAGGTTTATTTGAACAGTGAGAGACAGAATAACAACAACAAAATCCAGAAAACGCATGTCAAAAATGTTATAAATTGATTTGCATTTTAATGAGGAAAATAAGTATTTGACCCCTCTGCAAAACATTACTTAGTACTTGGTGACAAAACCCTTATTGGCAATCACAGAGGTCAGACGTTTCTTGTAGTTGGCCACGAGGTTTGCACACATCTCAGGAGGGATTTTGTCCCACTCCTCTTTGCAGATCTTCTCCAAGTCATTAAGGTTTCGAGGCTGACGTTTGGCAACTCGAACCTTCAGCTCCCTCCACAGATTTTCTATGGGATTAAGGTCTGGAGACTGGCTAGGCCACTCCAGGACCTTAATGTGCTTCTTCTTGAGCCACTCCTTTGTTGCCTTGGCCATGTGTTTTGGGTCATTGTCATGCTGGAATACCCATCCATGACCCATTTTCAATGCCCTGGCTGAGGGAAGGAGGTTCTCACCCAAGATTTGACGGTACATGGCCCCGTCCATCGTCCCTTTGATGCGGTGAAGTTGTCCTGTCCCCTTAGCAGAAAAACACCCCCAAAGCATAATGTTTCCACCTCCATTTTTGACGGTGGGGATGGTGTTCTTGGGGTCATAGGCAGCATTCCTCCTCCTCCAAACACGGCAAGTTGAGTTGATGGCAAAGAGCTCGATTTTGGTCTCATCTGACCACAACACTTTCACCCAGTTCTTCTCTGAATCATTCAGATGTTCATTGGCAAACTTCAGACGGGCCTGTATATGTGCTTTCTTGAGCAGGGGGACCTTGCGGGCGCTGCAGGATTTCAGTCCTTCACAGCGTAGTGTGTAACCAATTGTTTTCTTGGTGGCTATGGTCCCAGCTGTCTTGAGATCATTGACAAGATCCTCCCGTGTAGTTCTGGGCTGATTCCTCACCGTTCTCATGATCATTGCAACTCCACGAGGTGAGATCTTGCATGGAGCCCCAAGCCAAGGGAGATTGACAGTTATTTTGTGTTTCTTCCATTTGCGAATAATCGCACCAACTGTTATCACCTTCTCACCAAGCTGCTTGGTGATGGTCTTGTAGCCCATTCCAGCCTTGTGTAGGTCTACAATCTTGTCCCTGACATCCTTGGAGAGCTATTTGGTCTTGGCCATGGTGGAGAGTTTGGAATCTGATTGATTGATTGCTTCTGTGGACAGGTGTCTTTTATACAGGTAACAAACTGAGATTAGGAGCACTCCCTTTAAGAGTGTGCTCCTAATCTCAGCTCGTTACCTCTATAAAAGACTCCTGGGAGCCAGAAATCTTTCTGATTGAGAGGGGGTCAAATACTTATTTTCCTCATTAAAATGCAAATCAATTTATAACATTTTTGACATGCGCTTTTCTGGATATTTGTGTTGTTATTCTGTCTCTCACTGTTCAAATAAACCTACCATTAAAATGATAGACTGATCATTTCTTTGTCAGTGGGCAAACGTACAAAATCAGCAAGGGATCAAATACTTTTTTCCCTCACTGTATTTGAAAAGGAAATAATCTCCCAAATATCACTATTTCTAAAACAAGCCATAGAAAGTTGGTTGCAATTTCAATTTAATCCTCCAGAAACGACAGAACAAATAATGCAACAAATACTGTGGTTAAACTCAAATATACTAATTGACAAAAAAACTATTTTGTTTTTACAAAATGTTTAAAAAATGTATAATCTTCGTAAATGATATCATCGGTAGGACTGGTGGAGTTATGTCGCATATGCAGCTAACAAAAACATATGGAAATGTCTGCTCTACCCAAAATTACAACCAAATAATTGCAGCCTTACCGCAAAAATGGAAGAGGAAAGTGGAAGGGGGAGAAAGTAAGGAACTTGTATGTCGGCCTTGCATTAAAGAACATAATTGGTTAAAGAAAACTGTAATAAATAAAAAAGTATACCTGTTTCATTTAAGGACCAAAGGATTGCAAAATAGTTGGGAAGAGATTTTTGACGTACCAATCCCATGGCATAGTGTTTATGAACTGATACGCAAAACGACACCGGATTCAAAACTTAGAATCTTTCATTTTAAATTATTATATAAAATTCTTGCTACAAATAGAATGTTATTTATATGGGGGATACAATCTTCCCAGCTCTGCAGATTTTGCTGCGAAGAGACAGAATCATTAGATCATTTGTTTTGGTACTGTCCATTTGTAGCTTGTTTTTGGACACAGGTCCAGGAATGGCTAAAGGACTGCAATATTTACCTTGAGCTAACCTTGCAGATAGCATTACTGGGTGATCTGAAAAGTCATAGTCAATCGATCAATAATATAATAATACTTTTAGCAAAAATGTTTATTGTCAATTTACAATCTGTAGAAACAATGAGAATAGAAAGGTTCAGAACTTTTGTTAAACATCACAGTACAGTTGAAAAATATATGGCAAATAGAAATCCTATATGGATGGTGTTAAGAGATAGATGGGTGGTGTTGAATGGAGTTGAAGGATGGGACTAATAACAACTAACAACAACTAATAACAAGATAACTAATAATGTAAGCACACTGTGTCCATAATAAGTATATAGGTTGTAGATTGGGAGCTTTTGTGAAAGAGCACAGTTAGAAAGATATGGCATATAGAAGCAAACCGGATGGACATCATGAAAATGATCGGCGAGGTTGAGAGTAGAAGAAGTTCAGGAGAAAAAACTAACAAAATATAATTACTGTAAAATTGACTGTGTCCATAAAATGCATATAGTAAGTATAAGATGTAAGTAGAGGCCTAAGCATTGTTGTTCACTAGTTTACTCCAATTAGGGAAAGGGTGGTGGGGTTGGAAAGTAATAAAGGGGAATATATATAAAAAATAAAAAAAAAGGATATGTATGTGTATGTATGTATGTATGTATGTATGTACAGTGGGGAAAAAAAGTATTTAGTCAGCCACCAATTGTACAAGTTCTCCCACTTAAAAAGATGAGAGAGGCCTGTCATTTTCATCATAGGTACACGTCAACTATGACAGACAAAATGAGGAAAAAAAATCCAGAAAATCACATTGTAGGATTTTTTATGAAATTATTTGCAAATTATGGTGGAAAATAAGTATTTGGTCAATAACAAAAGTTTCTCAATACTTTGTTATATACCCTTTGTTGGCAATGACACAGGTCAAACGTTTTCTGTAAGTCTTCACAAAGTTTTCACACACTGTTGCTGGTATTTTGGCCCATTCCTCCATGCAGATCTCCTTTAGAGCAGTGATGTTTTGGGGCTGTCGCTGGGCAACACAGACTTTCAACTCCCTCCAAAGATTTTCTATGGGGGTTGAGATCTGGAGACTGGCTAGGCCACTCCAGGACCTTGAAATGCTTCTTACGAAGCCACTCCTTCGTTGCCCGGGCGGTGTGTTTGGGATCATTGTCATGCTGAAAGACCCAGCCACGTTTCATCTTCAATGCCCTTGCTGATGGAAGGAGGTTTTCACTCAAAATCTCATGATGCATGGCCCCATTCATTCTTTCCTTTACACGGATCAGTCGTCCTGGTCCCTTTGCAGAAAAACAGCCCCAAAGCATGATGTTTCCACCCCATGCTTCACAGTAGGTATGGTGTTCTTTGGATGCAACTCAGCATTCTTTGTCCTCCAAACACGACGAGTTGAGTTTTTACCAAAAAGTTCTATTTTGGTTTCATCTGACCATATGACATTCTCCCAATCCTCTTCTGGATAATCCAAATGCACTCTAGCAAACTTCAGACGGGCCTGGACATGTACTGGCTTAAGCAGGGCGACACGTCTGGCACTGCAGGATTTGAGTCCCTGGCGGCGTAGTGTGTTACTGATGGTAGGCTTTGTTACTTTGGTCCCAGCTCTCTGCAGGTCATTCACTAGGTCCCCCTGTGTGGTTCTGGGATCATTTTGTGATCATTTTGACCCCACGGGGTGAGATCTTGCGTGGAGCCCCAGATCGAGGGAGATTATCAGTGGTCTTGTATGTCTTCCATTTCCTAATAATTGCTCCCACAGTTGATTTATTCAAACCAAGCTGCTTACCTATTGCAGATTCAGTCTTCCCAGCCTGGTGCAGGTCTACAATTTTGTTTCTGGTGTCCTTTGACAGCTCTTTGGTCTTGGCCATAGTGGAGTTTGGAGTGTGACTGTTTGAGGTTGTGGACAGGTGTCTTTTATACTGATAACAAGTTCAAACAGGTGCCATTAATACAGGTAACGAGTGGAGGACAGAGTAGCCTCTTAAAGAAGAAGTTACAGGTCTGTGAGAGCCAGAAATCTTGCTTGTTTGTAGGTGAACAAATACTTATTTTCCACCATAATTTGCAAATAAATTCATTAAAAATCCTACAATGTGATTTTCTGGATTCCAAGTTAACAAACAGATCACCGACCATTTCGAATCCCACCGTACCTTCTCCGCTATGCAATCCGGTTTCCGAGCTGGTCATGGGTGCACTTCAGCCACGCTCAAGGTCCTAAACGATATTATAACCGCGATCGATAATAGACAGTACTGTGCAGCCGTTTTCATTGACCTGGCCAAGGCTTTCGACTCTGTCAACCACCGCATTCTTATTGGCAGACTAAATAGCCTTGGTTTCTCAAATGACTGCCTCGCCTGGTTCACCAACTACTTCTCAGATAGAGTTCAATGTGTCAAATCGGAGGGCCTGTTGTCTGGACCTATGGCAGTCTCTATGGGGGTGCCACAGGGTTCAATTCTTGGGCCGACTCTTTTCTCTGTGTATATCAATGATGTCGCTCTTGCTGCTGGTGACTCTCAGATCCACCTCTACGCAGACGACACCATTTTGTATACATCTGGCCCTTCATTGGACACTGTGTTTGTTATGATTTAACTGGATAAGAACCCAAATGCAGACAAGTACACCAAGCCAGAGAAGTTTTAACAGGTTTATTTACAATGTTCAAAGTCCAGGTTTCCAAATATATGGGAAGAGCAAGTCCAGGTACAGGGAGGGTAACAGATCCAGATCAGGGCAGGTATGGTACCGTAATGTCCTAGTGTCCGTGGTGAGTCCAAAAGAGAGGTCCGGTAATGGAGAGCAGGATGGTGGTGGCAGGAGTGAAGCGGAGGCAGGAGTCAGGTTCCAAATATCTGTGGCACAGGAGAAAAAGTAAATAGAACAGACCAAAAACACAAAGAGCAAAAATAACCAGGTTGAGTCGGCAGCGAGACTAACATGGTCGTCTTGACTATGATCTGACGATGAGTGGTAAGTTTGACCGGGTCTTAAAGGCTGAGGAGATAAAAAAAAAAAAAAAGTGATATGGTGAATGAGCTGCAGCTGGAACCCTGACTCCCGCACACCAGACTTCACTCCTGCAATCAAGGACAGACAGAGGGAGGGAGAGAGCAGAGAGAGCTACCTATCAGCAGTAGGCCTAACAGTACCCCCCCTCTACGGACGCCACCTGGCGGCCGACGGGGTTTATCGGGAACCTATGAAACTCTCGGACCAGATCAGGATCCACAATGAAGCTCCTGGGCACCCAGGAACGTCTCGGGACCATAACCCTCCCAATCCACCAGGTACTGGAAACCACGACCTCGGCGGCGAACATCCAGAAGTCGCCGGACAGTGTAGACCGGACCCCCACCCACGATCTTGGGCGGAGGAGGGGGACGAGAGGGCGGGCACAAAGGGCTAACCGACACAGGCTTAATCTGGCAAACATGAAAGGTGGAATGAACCCGTAGGGAGGCAGGAAGCTGTAGCTTAACCGCGCAGGGGTTAACAATAGACAGTATCTTGAACGGTCCTATAAAACGAGGCGCCATCTTCTTAGACTCCACCTTCAATGGAAGGTCCCGTGACTTCAGCCATACCTCTTGACCAGGAGAGTAACCGGGAGCCTGGGACCGGTGACGGTTGGCTTGCCTCTGCATGTACGCCCGGCTCGGGACAGAGCTACCCTGGCCTTCCTCCAGACCTTGAAGCAGCGGCGCATGTGGGACTGCACCGAGGGTACCGCAAGTTCCCTCTCTTGGGAAGGGAACAGGGGAGGTTGATAACCCAGAGCACACAGAAAAGGAGACAAACCAGAGGAAGCGTTAGTCAAGGTGTTATGAGCATATTCCACCCAGGGGAGCATGGAGCTCCATGACCCAGGGTTAGACCCAGTGACACAGCGAAGTGCGGTCTCCATCTCCTGGTTCGCCTCTCTCGGCTTGCCCGTTGGTCTGGGGGTGATATCCAGAGGACAGGCTGGATGTAATGCCCAAAGCTTTACAGAAAGCTTTCCACACCTGGGAGACAAACTGGGGACCCCTGTCAGAGACAATATCCGTGGGTAGACCATGAGAGCGGAACACATGTTCAACCAAAATATCAGCCGTCTCTCTGGCAGTGGGCAGTTTAGGTAGGGCCAAAAAATGAGCGAACTTAGAAAAACGATCAATCACCGTAAGAATGACAGTCTTACCAGATGAGGGGGAAGTCCAGTGACAAAATCCATAGCGATATGCGACCAGGGCCGGCTGGGTATAGGTAGAGGTCGTAGATGACCAGCGCTGGCCTGGGTGGAGTTTTTACTTCGTGCACATACCGTACAAGCAGCAATGAAGGCTCGAGTGTCCGCCTCCATCGTGGCCCACCAGAACTTCCGTCGCACAAAGTCAAGGGTCCGCGAAACTCCAGGGTGACAGGTAAGGGGAGACGAGTGAGCCCACTGAAGTACCTGGGAGCGAGCAGACTCAGGGACAAACATCCGGTTAGGAGGACCCCTCCCAGGGTCAGCTTGATGATGTTGAGCCTGTCTAACAATTCCCTCGATGTCACATGTGATGACTGCAATACTGCAGGTAGGAGGCAAAATGGGTTCAGGGTTACTACCAGTATCAACAGCCGAATGAACACGAGACAGGGCGTCGAGGCTTGACGTTGCGTGACCCAAGACGGTAAGACAGAGAAAAATTGAATCTCCCAAAAAATAGTGCCCACTTGGCTTGATGGGGTTGAGCTGCTTCGCTGACTGGAGGTAAGCCAGATTCTTATGATCCGTCCAAACGATGAAGGGTTGTTCCGCCCCTCCAACCAATGTCGCCACTCCTCGAGAGCCAGCTTAACGGCGAGCAGTTCACGATTTCCAACATCATAATTCCTCTCTGCCTGAGAAAGTTTCCTTGAGAGAAAAGCACAGGGATGCAGTTTGTTATCTTCAGGAGAACGTTGTGACAACACTGCACCTACCCCAGTGTCGGATGCATCCACCTCCACGACAAACTGGCGGTCGGGGTCCGGCTGCATCAGAATGGGAGCCGAGGCGAGCGATGTTTCAGTTCTTCGAACGCTGATTCGGCCCCTTCATTCCAAGCGAACGGTCGTGAGATGGAGGTGAGAGCGGTGAGTGGCGCCGCAATGCGGCTGTAGTCCTTGATGAACCTCCTATAGAAGTTCGCAAACCCCAGGAATCGTTGAAGTTGTTTGCGGGTAGAGGGAGCTGGCCAGTCCGTGACAGCAGAGATCTTAGCTGGGTCCATCCGCAGCTCCCCCTGAGCTATGATGTAACCCAAAAAAGAGGTCTCAGACACATGAAATTCACATTTCTCCATCTTCACAAACAGTTTGTTCTCCAACAACCTTTGCAACACCTGGCACACATGCAGTCATGTTCCTGGGAGGACTCTGAGAAAATCAAGATATCATCCAGATAGACAAAAACAAACCGATTCAACATGTCCCGAAGGACATCATTGACTAGTGCCTGAAAAACAGCAGGGGCATTAGACAACCCAAAAGGCATAACCCGATACTCAAAATGTCCCAAGGGTGTGTTGAAGGCAGTCTTCCATTCATCACCCCTTACGAATGCGCACCAGGTGATACGCATTTCGTAGATCCAGTTTCGTAAAGATGGTAGCACCATGAAGGAGGGGAAAAGCAGAATTAATCAAAGGCAGAGAATACTTGTTCTTAATGGTGATGTTGTTAAGTCCACGGTAATCAATACAGGGTCTGAGGGTCTTATCCTTCTTAGCAACAAAAAGAATCCCGCTCCTACAGGTGACGAGGAAGGACGCATAATACCTGCCGCCAAGGAGTCCCGAATGTAGTTCTCCATAGCCTCCGTCTCCGGCCGGGAGAGATTGTACAGGCGACTGCTGGGGGAGCGGGGCTCCTGGCTGGAGGTCAATGGCGCAGTCGTAAGGCCGGTGAGGAGGAAGAGAAGTAGCTCTGTGTTTGCAGAAAACGGATGCCAGGTCATGATACACGTCAGGAACAGCAGAAAGATCCATGGACTCCAGTGGAGGTTGAGGCACAGTACTGGCAGGAGTCTGAGCAGAACACAAACAATTCACATGACAAAATGTGCTCCAAGAAACAATGCTACCTGTCACCCAATCAATGTGTGGATTGTGTTTTATGAGCCAGGGGATACCAAGGACCAGGGGAGTCTGTGGGCAGTCGATAATATGGAATTGAATGTTCTCCTGATGATTTCCCGACACTCTAAGACAAACAGGAACAGTCTGATGGGTAATGCGGGTCAACAATTGTCCATTTAGACCCTTAGCCTGCAGCGGACAGTCCATAGGAACAGTCTCCAAATCCATTTGTTGAGCCCACTCTCTATCCAAAAAGCTTTCGTCGGCACCAGAGTCAATCAGCGCACTAACAGAGAAATTCTGGGACTGCCACTGGAGGGATGCATGGAGCAGAATGCGGGGAGAAGAGGAAGAATCCGCTGCTCGGCTCACCAAAACTTCTCCCATTAATGATGAGCCGGCCCTTTTCCCGGACGAACAGGGCAGGAAGGAACGAAATGACCAGCTTCTCCACAATACAGGCAGACCCGAGCCTGAATACGACGTGCACGCTCCTCTGAGGACAACCGTCCCGACCCACCTCCATGGCTTCGGGTTCAGTGCTCCTCGTGATCGACTCGGGAAGACACGGCTCTCTCCGTAGGGACGATGCAGGGAGGAGTTTGTTGATGACAGACAGGTTGCTTGGAACTAACACTCCTCTCCCGGCGGCGCTCCCGAATCCGATTATCCAACCTGATAGTGAGTGAAATAAGATTATCCAGCGTAGGCGATTCATCATATGACACCAATTCATCTTTTAAGGTCTCAGACAAAGCATTGATGAACACTCCTTGTAATGCCTCGTCATGCCAACCACTCACTGCTGCTAAAGTCCGAAACTCCACTGCCATCTCCGCCACACTACGAGCCCCCTGCCGAAGAGAAAACAGCCGTTTCGCAGCCTCCTTGCCTCGTGACGGGGTGGTCAAAAACCTTCCTCATCTCCGTGGTGAAGGCAACGTAAGCGTTGCAAATGTCCGACTGACTCTCCCAGACCGCGGATCCCCAGGCACGAGCGGAACCGCTAGTAGAGTTGATAAGGTAGGCAATACGGGCTCTTTCTGAGGCGTAGGTGAGGGGCTGTTGTTCAAACACTAACGAGCATTGAGTCAAAAAATCGCCACAGGTTCCCATGTTCCCGTCATAGCGCTCTGGAGCAGGAACAAAAGGCTCTCTGATCTGGGCTGAAGGGGTAGTAAGGGCAGATACTTGATTGGAGAGTAATTGAACCTGATTAAGCAGCACCTGACTGTCCTCAGCAATCGTTTTAAACAGGGTATCATGTTGGCCAAGTAAAATGCCCTGATTGGCTATGGCAGTCCAAATTTGAGTGCACTCTGGGGTGGTATCCGAGCTACTGTCTGCTGGGTTCATGTTGGTCAGATCATACTGTTATGATTTAACTGGATAAGAACCCAAATGCAGACAAGTACACCAAGCCAGAGAAGTTTTAACAGGTTTATTTACAATGTTCAAAGTCCAGGTTTCCAAATATATGGGAAGAGCAAGTCCAGGTACAGGGAGGGTAACAGATCCAGATCAGGGCAGGTGTGGTACCGTAATGTCCTAGTGTCCGTGGTGAGTCCAAAAGAGAGGTCCGGTAATGGAGAGCAGGATGGTGGTGGCAGGAGTGAAGCGGAGGCAGGAGTCAGGTTCCAAATATCTGTGGCACAGGAGAAAAAGTAAATAGAACAGACCAAAAACACAAAGAGCAAAAATAACCAGGTTGAGTCGGCAGCGAGACTAACATGGTCGTCTTGACTATGATCTGACGATGAGTGGTAAGTTTGACCGGGTCTTAAAGGCTGAGGTGATATGGTGAATGAGCTGCAGCTGGAACCCTGACTCCCGCACACCAGACTTCACTCCTGCAATCAAGGACAGACAGAGGGGAGGGAGAGAGCAGAGAGAGCTACCTATCAGCAGTAGGCCTAACAGTGTTAACAAACCTCCAAACGAGCTTCAATGCCATACAACACTCCTTCAGTAGCCTCCAACTGCTCTCAAACACTAGTAAAACTAAATGCATGCTCTTCAACCGAACGCTGCTTGCACCCGCCCACCCGACTAGAATCACTACTCTCGACGGGTCTGACCTAGAGTATGTGGACAACTACAAATACCTAGGTGTCTGGTTAGACTGTAAACTCTCCTTCCAGACTCACAGTAAGAATCTCCAATCCAAAGTTAAATCTAGAATCGGTTTCCTATTTCGCAACAAAGCCTCCTTCACTCATGCTGCCAAACATGCCCTTGTAAAACTGACTATCCTAGCGATCCTTGACTTCGGCGATGTCATTTACAAAATAGCCTCCAACACTCTACTCAGCAAATTGGATGTAGTCTATCACAGTGCCATCCGTTTTGTCTCCAAAGCCAAAATATACTACCCACCACTGTGACCAGTACGCTCTTGTTGGCTGGTCCTCACTACATATTCGTCGCCAAACCACTGGCTCCAGGCCATCTATAAATCACTGCTAGGCAAATCCCCGCCTTATCTTAGCTCATTGGTCACCATAGCAACACCCACCCGTAGTATGCGCTCCAGCAGGTATATCTCACTGGTCATCCCCAAAGTCAACACCTCCTTTGGCCGCCATTCCTTCCAGTTCTCTGCTGCCAATGACTGGAACAAATTGCAAAAATCTCTGAAGCTGGAGACACTTATCTCCCTCACTAACTTTAAGTATCAGTTGTCAGAGCACCTTACCAATCACTGCACCTGTACACAGCCCATCTGAAATTAGCCCGCCCAACTACCTCATCCCTATATTGTTATTTATTTTGCTCATTTGTACCCCAGTATCTCTATTTGCACATCATCTCTTGCACATCTATTATTCCAGTGTTAATACTAATTGTAATTATTTTGCACTATAGCTTATTTATTGCCTTACCTCCATAACTTGCTACATTTGCACACACTGTATATATATTTTTCTGTTGTATTTTTGACTTTGTTTTGTTTTACCCCATATGTAACTCTGTGTTGTTGTTTTTATCGCACTGCTTTGCTTTATCTTGGCCAGGTCGTAGTTGTAAATGAGAACTTGTTCTCAACTGGCTTACCTGGTTAAATAAAGGTGGGAAAAAAATAAAAAATAAAAATAATAATTAACTCTTTGAACCAACGTACATCTGACACCACAGGCTAATGGTTTATTAACTCTCTAGCCTCTACCACTCCTCATCCCTCCATCCTAACCTCCTCTTCGTCAGCCCGTCAGCCCAAAAAATTGTCAAAAACTCCAGTCACCGAAGTCATAGACTGTTCTCTCTGCTAGCAGCAAGTGGTACCGGAGCGCCAAGTCTAGCTCCAAAAGTCTCCTTAACAGCTTCTACCGCCAAGCCATAAGAGTACTGGCTTGGCACTTTTTTGGGACTTCCTCTGACACCGCTTAGTATATAAGTCCTGGATGGCAGGAAGCTTGGCCCCAGTGATGTACTTGGCCATACGCACTACCCTCTGTGGCGCCTAATGGTCGGATGCTCAGCAGTTGCCATACCAGGCAGTGATGCAACCGGTCAGTATGCTCTCAATGGTGCAGCTGTATAACTTTTTGAGGATCTGGGGACCCATGCCAAATCTTTTTAGTTTCCTGAGGGGGAAAAGGTGTTGTCGTGCCCTCTTCACGACTGTCTTGGTGTGTTTGGACCATGATAGTTTGTTGGTGATGTGGACACCAAGGAACTTGAAACTCTCAACAAGCTCCACTACAGCCCTGTCGATGTTAATGGGGGCCTGTTCGGTCCTCCTTTTCCTGTAGTCCACGATCAGCTCCTTTGTCTTGCTCACATTGAGGGAGAGGTTGTTGTCCTGGCACCACACTGCCACATCTCTGACCTCCTCCCTATAGGCTGTCTCATCGTTGTCGGTGATCAGGCCTACCGCTTTTGTGTCGTCAGCAAACTTAATGATGGTGTTGGAGTCGTGCTTGGCCACGCAGTCGTGAGTGAACATGGAGTACAGGAGGGGACTAAGCATGCACTCCTGAGGGCCCCAGTGGTGAAGATCAGCGTGGCAGTTGTGTTGTTGCCTACCCTTACAGCATTCTCACATAGGTGTTCCTTTTGTCCAGGTGAGAAAGGGCAGTGTGGATTGCGATTGAGATTGCGTCATCTGTGGTTCTGTTGGGGCGGAATGCGAATTGGAGTGGGTCTAGGGTTTCCGGGATGATGGTGTTGATGTGAGCCATGACCAGCCTTTCATAGCACTTCATGGCTACCGACGTGAGTGCTATGGGGCGGTAGTCATTTAGGCAGGTTACCTTCGCTTTCTTGGGCCCAGGGACTATGGTGGTCTGCTTAAAACATGTAGGTATTACAGACTTGGTCAGGGAGAGGTTGAAAATGTCAGTGAAGACACTTGCCAGTTGGTCCGCACATGCTCTGAGTACACGTTCTGGCCCCGTGGCCTTGTGAATGTTGACCTGTTTAAAGGTCTTACTCACATCAGCTACAGAGAGCGTGATCACACAGTTGTCTGGAACAGCTGGTGCTCTCATGCATGCTTCAGTGTTGCTTGCCTCGAAGCGAGCATAAAAGGCATTTCGCTCGTCTGGTAGGCTTGCGTCACTGGGCAGCTTGCAGCTGGGTTGATGCACTTATTAATGAAGCCGGTGACTGAGGTGGTATACTCCTCAATGCCATTGGATGAATCCCGGAACATATTCCAGTCTGTGCTAGCAAAACAGTCCTGTAGCGTAGCATCCGCATCATCTGACCACTTCCTTATTGAGCGAGACACTGGTACTTCCTGCTTTAGTTTTTGCTTGTAAGCAGGAATCAGGAGGATATAATTATGGTCAGATTTGCCAAATGGAGGGCGAGGGAGAGCTTTGTATGCATCTCTGTGTGTAGAGTAAAGGTGATCTAGAGTTTATTTTCCCTCTGGTTGCACATGTGACATGCTGGTAGAAATTAGCTAAAACGGATTTAAGTTTGCCTGCATTAAAGTCCCCGGCCACTAGGAGCGCCGCTTCTGGATGAGCATTTTCTTGTTTACTTATGGCATTATACAGCTCGTTGAGTGCGGTCCTAGTGCCAGCATCGGTTTGTGGTGGTAAATAGATGGCTACGAATAATGTGGATGAGAACTCTCTTGGTAGATAGTGTGGTCTACAGTTTATCATGAGATACTCTACCTCAGGCGAGCAATACCTTGAGACTTCTTTAATATTATACATAGTGCACCAGCTGTTATTGACAAATAGACACACACCCCCGCCCCTCGTCTTACCAGACGTAGCTGCCCTGTCCTGCCGATGCACGGAAAACCCAGCCAGCTCTATGTTATCCATGTTGTCGTTCCGCCACGACTCGGTGAAACATAAGATATTACAGTTTTGAATGTCCCGTTGGTAGGATAGTCTTGGTCGTAGATCATCCAGTTTATTTTCCAGTGATTGCACGTTGGCTAATAGGACGGATGGTAGTGGCGGTTTACCCACTCGCCGATTAATTCTCACAAGGCACCCCGACCTCCGCCCCCGGATTCTCTGTCTTTTCTTCACACGAATGACGGGGATTTGGGCCTGGTCTCGGGAAAGCGGTATATCCTTCGTGTCGGACTCATTAAAGAAAAAATCTTCGTCCAGTTCGAGGTGAGTAATCGCTGTTCTGATGTCCAGAAGCTCTTTTCGGTCATAAGAAACGGTAGCAGCAACACTATGTACAAAATAAGTTACAAACAATGTGAAAAAACTAACAAAATAGCACAGTTGGTTAGGAGCCCGTAAAACGGCAGCAATCCCCTCCGGCGCCATTACATACAACTATCCCCACCTTCAACTTCCCTAAATCATCACAGAAGTATACTGACTGTATGTTGAAGACAAGATAGTGATACAGTGCTCCTTTAGTACCTCTGTGAAAAGAGCAGGTTAGGGGAAACTGAGCAATCCCAGTAGTCCTCTACTTTAGAAGACTCAGGCCTCACAGCCAGTGCAGTGTATCCACATAATCAACACCCAGGGCCGTGCTAGTGCTATCGATCCCTGCCCTCCTCTAACCAAGCCTGTTACCCTGGCCTGATCACATAACTGCTGTGGCTGCTGGGCAGGCTGGGGCCTATCAGAGGCTCCTAACAGCAGTGGTGGAAAAAGTACCAAATTGTCATACTTGAGTAAAAGTAAAGATACCTTAATAGAAAATTACTCAAGAAAAAGTGAAAGTCACCCAGTAAAATACTTGAGTAAAAGTCTAAAAGTATTTGGTTTTAAATATACTTAAGTATCAAAAGTAAATGTAATTGCTAAAATATACTTAAGTATCAAAAGTAAAAGTAAAAGTATAAATAATTTAAAATTCCTCATAATAAGCAAACCAGACGGCAAGGTTTTCTTGTTGTTTTAATTTGCGGATAGCCAGGGGCATACTACAACACTCAGACATCATTTACAAACAAAGCATGTGTGTTTAGTGAGTCTGCCAGATAAGAGGCAGTAGGGATGACCAGGGATGCTCTCTTGATGTGTGTGAATTTGACCATTTTCCTGTCCTGCTAAGCATTCAAAATGTAATGAGTAAAAAGTACAATATTTTCTTTAGGAATGCAGTACAGTAAAAGTAAAAGTAGTCAAAATATAAATAGTAAAGTAAAGTACAAATACCCCAAAAAACTACTTAAGTAGTACTTTAAAGTATTTTTACTTAAGTACTTTACACCACTGCCTAACAGCACCTATCAGACGGCCTAACAGAGGACCTAACATGGATCCCACAGGCCCTTGGGGCGCCCTAGTGGATGGCCTGATGGATTTGCACCTACAGTGAGGGAAAAAATTATTTGATCCCCTGCTGATTTTGTACGTTTGCCCACTGACAAAGAAATGATCAGTCTATCATTTTAATGGTAGGTTTATTTGAACAGTGAGAGACAGAATAACAACACAAAAATCCAGAAAAACTCATGTCAAAAATGTTATAAAATTCATTTGCATTTTAATGAGGGAAATAAGTATTTAGGCTTCAGCAAAACAGGACTTAGTACTTGGTGGCAAAACCCTTGTTGGCAATCACAGAGGTCAGACGTTTCTTGTAGTTGGCCACCAGGTTTGCACACATCTCAGGAGGGATTTTGTCCCACTCCCCTTTGCAGATCTTCTCCAAGTCATTAAGGTTTTGAGGCTGACGTTTGGCGACTCGAACCTTCAGCTCCCTCCACAGATTTTCTATGGGATTAAGGTCTGGAGACTGGCTAGGCCACTCCAGGACCTTAATGTACTTCTTCTTGAGCCACTCCTTTGTTGCCTTGGATGTGTGTTTTGGGTCATTGTCATGCTGGAATACCCATCCACGACCCATTTTCAATGCCCTGGCTGAGGGAAGGAGGTTCTCACCCAAGATTTGACGGTACTTGGCCCCGTCCATCGTCCCTTTGATGCAGTGAAGTTGTCCTGTCCCCTTAGCAGAAAAACACCCCCAAAGCATAATGTTTCCACCTCCATGTTTGACGGTGGGGATGGTGTTCTTGGGGTCATAGGCAGCATTCCTCCTCCTCCAAACACGGCGAGTTGAGTTGATGCCAAAGAGCTCCATTTTGGTCTCATCTGACCACAACACTTTCACCCAGTTCTCCTCTGAATCATTCAGATGTTCATTGGCAAACTTCAGACGGGCCTGTATATGTGCTTTCTTGAGCAGGGGGACCTTGCGGGCGCTACAGGATTTCAGTCCTTCACGGCGTAGTGTGTTACCAATTGTTTTCTTGGTGACTATGGTCCCAGCTGCCTTGAGATCATTGACAAGATCCTCCCGTGTAGTTCTGGGCTGATTCCTCACCGTTCTCATGATCATTGCAACTCCACGAGGTGAGATCTTGCATGGAGCCCCAGGCCGAGGGAGATTGACAGTTCTTTTGTGTTTCTTCCATTTGCGAATAATCGCACCAGCTGTTGTCACCTTCTCACCAAGCTGCTTGGCGATGGTCTTGTAGCCCATTCCAGCCTTGTGTAGGTCTACAATCTTGTCCCTGACATCCTTGGAGAGCTCTTTGGTCTTGGCCATGGTGGAGAGTTTGGAATCTGATTGATTGATTGCTTCTTTGGACAGGTGTCTTTTATACAGGTAACAAGCTGAGATTAGGAGCACTCCCTTTAAGAGTGTGCTCCGAATCTTAGCTCGTTACCTGTATAAAAGACACCTGGGAGCCAGAAATCTTTCTGATTGAGAGGGGGTCAAATTCTTATTTCCCTCATTAAAATGCAAATCAATTTATAACATTTCTGACATGCGTTTTTCTGGAATTTTTTGTTGTTATTCTGTCTCTCACTGTTCAAATAAACCTACCAATTAAATTATAGACTGATCATTTCTTTGTCAGTGGGCAAACGTACAAAATCAGCAGGGATCAAATACTTTTTTCCCTCACTGTAACTGCTGTGGAATCTGTGCGGGCTACAGCCTTACACAGGGCCAAACAGAGGGCCTAACATGGAAACCACAGAACTCTGAAGGCCTGAGCAGGCCTGGTGGAGGGCCACAGAGCAGCAAGGCCACACTAATTTCCACACAGCCCTCATTAGTCCAACCCTGTTCAAAGCACAGCGGAACCCTGGGAATTAACTGGGATACTTCCGCATCCAGCAGGGCTCTGGAACTCCTTTATCTTAATGCCAACCAGGGAACGATGCCAAACTCGCCCTCTATTTCATTGTTGTAGAATTGTTGGGATTGTGGTAAGACAGGCAATAAGGCAGCGTCTGATCAAAATATATATTTTTTTATATCTGGCAAAGTGGGGTAAAGAAATGCAAGAATTTCTAGTCCAACACAATTTGTTTGCTGAACTGCTAAGCATGGGCACTTCGTTTATAATGAGAGCAGAATTAGCTAAGCAGGAAATCAAGGGCATGTTTTTTACCATTTAAATAATTATTGTTGAATGAATGGCAAGCAAGGTGTTATAGTTTATTTAAGCAGTGTGTGGAAAATTCTCATCTACTCTGTCATGCTTTGTATTAGGCTTTGTATTTGGTCTCCACTGTCAGGTTGTACTCTGTGTGCACTAAGACACAATGGGGATAGGAGCGAGTGCTGAAGAAAAACCAAACCTGTGGAACTTTCTGAATGAGTGCTTAAGTGAGGTTTTGTTTTGTGGTGGAGAGCTCAACTTATTTTGTCTTAGGGCTTGGTTACTTTGCCACAGCCCAGCACTTACTGACATGGTTGAGTGTTCAACACTAATCCAGTTATAATACAGTATCCTAGTTTATTGAACCATTTCTAACAGGCCCTCTTCCTTTTTATTCCTCAACCCTCTAGGTTCAATGCAATTGGCTGTCTGAGTTGTTATTTTTGGCTTTATAAATATATACAGTAGTGGATCCACTTCCCTTTCTGGTGTGGGGATGACAGATATTGATTTCTCCCTCCTATATGACTCCATCATCAGGAGTCAGTCGGGCATTTGGCCTCCTCGTTTCTCCAAACATTGCTCCAGGCTTCCGATCACTCTGACTGTCTCTGTGACGACACAAAATATGCTTAATTACCAACGAAAGGATCAGAAATTACATCAGCATTTAGGCTTCAGCAGAACAGAGAGGATGTGAAATTACAATTTTTCCATGTACCTTTTCTATTTGCACAATGAAATCTAAATTGGCTAAATTGTTCCATTATCTTAGCTGTGCAGACATCAATGACTGGTTCAATAATTAAGATATTGGTCTGTCTTGCCTCTGAATGAGACTGGAACAATCTCTCTTTGCATTAATGTTAATCACATTGTCACGCCCTGGCTCTGGGGACGCTGTTATGTTGAGCCAGGGTGTGTAGATCAATGTGTTTTGTGTCTATGGGTGCTATTTCTATGTTGGCCAGAGTGGCTCCCAATCAGAGGCAACGCGTGTCAGGTGTTGCTGGCTGTCTCTGATTGGGAGCCATATTTAAACAGTCTGTGTTTCATTCGTGTTTGTGGGATTTTGTTTCTAGTCTGTTTATGGTAGACCGTGAACTGTCACGTATCGTTTGTTGTTTTGATCGTGTCTCGTAATAAAGAGTATGTTTGCCTGCAACGCTGCGCCTTGGTCCTCATCTGTTCTAGACGATCCTGACAGAAAATCCCACCGAGACTGGACCAAGCAGCGAGTCGAGGAGCCATCGCCAGGGAAATCCCTAGCAGATCTCCGTGGCAGCCTCGACTGGGTCAAGCCGAGTGAAGAGCAGAGAGAGTGGACTTGGGAACAATGGAGGAAGAGCTTCGACTGGGTCAAGCCAATTGAGGAGCTGAATAGCGGGAGTTGGAGGCAGAAGAGCGAGAGTTGGGCGAGAACTATAGAGGCCTGGCCCACGGGGAGGAGAGACCCCCAGAAAATTTTAGGGGGGGGCTCACGACGTCGGGGCAGCAGGAGGCCGCGATAGAGCGGTCCAGCGGGTTGGCAGAGGAGGCCGGCAGGTTACGGGGGCCACTGGTAGAAGAGGGGATGGAAGGTGTAGAGGCACGGCGAGAGGTACTGGGGTGTGTTACCAGTCCGGTCCGGCCCGTTCCAGATCCCGGTGTAGGGCCAGTGGTGTGTGTCCCCAGTACGGTACGGTCTGTTCCTGCTCCCCGCACCAAGTCAGTGGTGCGCTTCGTCAGCCCGGCTCGGCCCGTTCCTGCTCCCCGCACCAAGTCAGTGGTGCGCCGTCCAGCCCGGCTCGGCCCGTTCCTGCTCCCCGCACCAAGTCAGTGGTGCGCCCGTCAGCCCGGCTCGGCCCGTTCCTGCTTCCCGCACCAAGTCAGTGGTGCGCCCGTCAGCCCGGCTCGGCCCGTTCCTGCTCCCCGCACCAAGTCAGTGGTGCGCCCGTCAGCCCGGCTCGGCCCGTTCCTGCTCCCCGCACCAAGTCAGTGGTGCGCTTCGTCAGCCCGGCTCGGCCCGTTCCTGCTCCCCGCACCAAGTCAGTGGTGCGCTCGTCAGCCCGGCTCGGCCCGTTCCTGCTCCCCGCACCAAGTCAGTGGTGCGCTCGTCAGCCCGGCTCGGCCCGTTCCTGCTCCCCGCACCAAGTCAGTGGTGCGTTTCGTCGCCCGGTTCGGCTCACTCCTGCTCCTCACACCAAGCCAGTGGTGTGCGTTGTCAGTCCAGCACGGCCCGTGCCTGTTCTCCACACCAAGCCAGTGGCGGGCGTCGTCAGTCCGGCACGGCCCGTGCCTGTTCCACTGGTGCCTGGTTCGGCACTGGTCAGATGTTTTACGCCGGGGCTAGAGCAATCCGCTCCATCAGTGTGCAGTCCAGCTCCGGCCAGCGGGGCCAGACCGGACCAGGGGTACTTTGGGGGGTTGGAGAGGGAGCGGGGATCAGGCCCGGAGCCGGATCCGCCACCTAGGCGGAGTGCCCACCCGGTCCCTCCCCTGTGGTATTTGGTTGACGCGGTCGGAGTCCGCGCCTTTAGGTGGGGGTACTGTCATGCCCTGGCTCTGGGGACGCTGTTATGTTGAGCCAGGGTGTGTAGATCAATGTGTTTTGTGTCTATGGGTGCTATTTCTATGTTGGCCAGAGTGGCTCCCAATCAGAGGCAACGAGTGTCAGGTGTTGCTGGCTGTCTCTGATTGGGAGCCATATTTAAACAGTCTGTGTTTCATTCGTGTTTGTGGGATTTTGTTTCTAGTCTGTTTATGGTAGACCGTGAACTGTCACGTATCGTTTGTTGTTTTGATCGTGTCTCGTAATAAAGAGTATGTTTGCCTGCAACGCTGCGCCTTGGTCCTCATCTGTTCTAGACGATCCTGGCAGAAAATCCCACCGAGACTGGACCAAGCAGCGAGTCGAGGAGCCATCGCCAGGGAAATCCCTAGCAGATCTCCGTGGCAGCCTCGACTGGGTCAAGCCGAGTGAAGAGCAGAGAGAGTGGACTTGGGAACAATGGAGGAAGAGCTTCGACTGGGTCAAGCCAATTGAGGAGCTGAATAGCGGGAGTTGGAGGCAGAAGAGCGAGAGTTGGGCGAGAACTATAGAGGCCTGGCCCACGGGGAGGAGAGACCCCCAGAAAATTTTAGGGGGGGGCTCACGACGTCGGGGCAGCAGGAGGCCGCGATAGAGACGGTCCAGCGGGTTGGCAGAGGAGGCCGGCAGGTTACGGGGGCCACTGGTAGAAGAGGGGATGGAAGGTGTAGAGGCACGGCGAGAGGTACTGGGGTGTGTTACCAGTCCGGTCCGGCCCGTTCCAGATCCCGGTGTAGGGCCAGTGGTGTGTGTCCCCCAGTACGGTACGGTCTGTTCCTGCTCCCCGCACCAAGTCAGTGGTGCGCTTCGTCAGCCCGGCTCGGCCCGTTCCTGCTCCCCGCACCAAGTCAGTGGTGCGCTCGTCAGCCCGGCTCGGCCCGTTCCTGCTCCCCGCACCAAGTCAGTGGTGCGCTCTCGTCAGCCCGGCTCGGCCCGTTCCTGCTTCCCGCACCAAGTCAGTGGTGCGCCGTCAACCCGGCTCGGCCCGTTCCTGCTCCCCGCACCAAGTCGGTGGTGCGCCCGTCAGCCCGGCTCGGCCCGTTCCTGCTCCCCGCACCAAGTCAGTGGTGCGCTCGTCAGCCCGGCTCGGCCCGTTCCTGCTCCCGCACCAAGTCAGTGGTGCGCTCGTCAGCCCGGCTCGGCCCGTTCCTGCTCCCGCACCAAGTCAGTGGTGCGCCCCGTCAGCCCGGCTCGGCCCGTTCCTGCTCCCCGCACCAAGTCAGTGGTGCGTTTCGTCGGCCCGGTTCGGCTCACTCCTGCTCCTCACACCAAGCCAGTGGTGTGCGTTGTCTGTCCAGCACGGCCCGTGCCTGTTCTCCACACCAAGCCAGTGGCGGGCGTCGTCAGTCCGGCACGGCCCGTGCCTGTTCCACTGGTGCCTGGTTCGGCACTGGCCAGATGTTTTACGCCGGGGCTAGAGCAATCCGCTCCATCAGTGTGCAGTCCAGCTCCGGCCAGCGGGGCCAGACCGGACCAGGGGTACTTTGGGGGGTTGTAGAGGGAGCGGGGATCAGGCCCGGAGCCGGATCCGCCGCCTAGGCGGAGTGCCCACCCGGTCCCTCCCCTGTGGTATTTGGTTGACGCGGTCGGAGTCCGCGCCTTTAGGGGGGGGTACTGTCACGCCCTGGCTCTGGGGACGCTGTTATGTTGAGCCAGGGTGTGTAGATCAATGTGTTTTGTGTCTATGGGTGCTATTTCTATGTTGGCCAGAGTGGCTCCCAATCAGAGGCAACGAGTGTCAGGTGTTGCTGGCTGTCTCTGATTGGGAGCCATATTTAAACAGTCTGTGTTTCATTCGTGTTTGTGGGATTTTGTTTCTAGTCTGTTTATGGTAGACCGTGAACTGTCACGTATCGTTTGTTGTTTTGATCGTGTCTCGTAATAAAGAGTATGTTTGCCTGCAACGCTGCGCCTTGGTCCTCATCTGTTCTAGACGATCCTGACACACATAACAACTCACTCAGGCTGCAGATGAATCTCATCAGTATTATTATTAAACACTTTAACTTTGAGAGGTTTTATCCATTAAGAAATTATCATGTAATTCAGAATATGCTGCTGCTACCTTGACCCAGGTCTTTCTTGTAAGAGATTTGATCTCATTGGGGACTGTAACAACGGATAAGGTAATAACACCAGATAATGTAATAACTTTCAATAATGTAATATCTTCTTCTTGTAATGTAATAAAACCAGATAATGTAATAAATCGCAGGATAACTGTTGAACTGATAATGTTATCACTTTTCCCGGATAATTTTAAAATAAAGTTGTATGTAAAGATTAGCAGATAAATAAATCAACTGTCTTCACTTAAGAGATGGAGACAGTCCATCTGAGTCAAGCTATGACGTGGTCTGAATGTTTTCCTAGCTGAAATCACATTTGGACATGATGTGATGTGGTGTGTCCTTCAAGCTGCTAGGCTTGCAGTTACATTTGTCCTAATTCAGCACTTAATTGCGCTGGGCATACCAGCTAATTAAATGTTCAGCGGAGTAATGAATTAGGTGGGTCGCTCATAACAACTCCAGTAATTAGTCAGAGACGGTCTAACACCCCACACATACAGATTTAGCAGAATCAGGAGAATAAGGACTCACTATGACCCTTAGCTAGTGATTAGTCGCTGGAAATGATATGCAACATGATTTTAAGGGGCAACAACGTGATTCTTGTTGATTAAATCTCAAAAAGCGTATTCTTTGCTCAAGTCTTCCCAAGTCTGTCTGGGAAAAAAACAACCTAAACTTTTTATAATGTTGTTAATGCTATACAACTTTGTTGCACCATGATGTGATTATTGTTCCAACAATCTACTCACAATCTAATCAAGATTGTCAGTAATGACATCAGCAACAACGTCAATATAAACATCAACAACATAAGGTTATAATTAAAATAGATTGATTTGACAGTGATGGTGAAAACAACAGCTTTTATATACAGCATGACTACCAGGGTAGACGTGGTGGGAGAGATCATTCTCTTCTGGCAGAAACTCTCCCATGAGCCAAGGTGAGACATTTCAGCTGACAGCTTCAGTACAGAGCCCTAGAAAGGAAATGTCAAGAAGTGTGCTGCACCTTCCAACACAATGTATTCATCACGATGAAACTGTCAATCTGTTCCAGGCCAGCCACAGCCGCTCTGTTATAGGAAGTGTCAAGGCTTTTCACCAGAGAGTAGAGCAGAGTGGCCCTAGCTATCATACCTGAGTTCAAATACTATACTAATATTATCTGTGCTTGATTGAGCTTGCCTGGATTAATGGACCAATATAATCGTCCCAACACTGTAAACCAGTGCCCATCTTGCACTCCAGGCAGGCTAGAGCAAACGTTTAAGGTATTTTAAAGATTTGAAAAAGTATTTGAACCCAGGTCTGCTAGCTATCTACATCATATGTCTATTTGGTGGAGCTACTGTAGCTCAGAGGCCCACAGGGGCTCTACACAGTGGTAGGACGATAATGATCTCATTGAAGATTACATATTATTTAAATGGACCTCTTGTTATTATCTGAATCTTGTTCATTCCCATCCATCACCCCTAACCTCCCCTCCAACATACACACCACATACTGGTTTTAAACACAGTTTTATATAAGGTAAATCAATACTCTGATATCAATATTAATACCACAATCAGAATAGCAAAGATTTTGTATTGCAGAAAATGAATTAAAATCTGAAATATATACAGTATGTGCTATGGAACGAGTTTATACATATTTGTATGATCTGTACAGTATACCATATCACTTAAATATTGTTTATATTGTCACAACAGATGAATAATTATACATAACACTCATGCATATTAATGATCCATAGGTCAGTGCTGGACAAGCTCCTGTCTTGTAGAACAGAGAGATAATAATAATAATAATAATAATAATAATAATAATAATAATAATAATAATAATTGAGATAACATGGAGAGAGACAGACCAGGCCTGTATTGTGTCTGTGTAAGAGCTTGGCTTGATCATTTAATGCAACAAAAGGCTCTTCCACAGAGAAAAGCTTGGCTGCGTTTTAATTGACTTAATCCTTTTATTACTCTACAAAGACAAAAGTTTAATAACCTCTTATATGTTAAGAGACAAATGAGAGAGAGGGAGGGAGAGAGAGAGAGAGAGAGAGAGAGAGAGAGAGAGAGAGAGAGAGAGAGAGAGAGAGAGAGAGAGAGAGAGAGAGAGAGAGAGAGAGAAAAAATATATTTCATTGTGCCAAAATCAAAGTCAATGGAGAAAATGGTTTTGTGCAGAAATGAAAAATAAATATGTTCACACAGAGAGATCCTGTGGGAGAAATGTTATCTTCAAACACTATCAGTATCAATGGTACAGTAATCTGACAAGGAGTTGTCCTTGATGGCAGCTAAAGCTTTCATTTAATGGCACACACCAGCATGAGAGAAAAGAGGCACACTCACTACTGCGATGACTAGCGGCCCAGTGCACTACTGATTCAATAGGTTGTACTGAAGTGTCAAGTTTATGTTTGAGCTCAGCATATGGAACATCTATACCTAACTCAAGGCCTTATGTTTGTCCAAAGTAGGCAAGTCTTACCTAATATTGGGCAAATGAAGGGAAGACTATTCGATGCCAGAGTAGCAGACCTGTGTTCAAATACACCTGTATTTGATTGTTTGTCATTTGAATACTTATTTTCTGTGTATTTGAGTATTTTCCAATAATGTGGCCTGAATCAACTACTTCTATTGGAAGTATTTGAAAGTATTTTCAAATACTTTCCTATAAATAGCCTACTACTTGAAAGTATTTAAAAAAAACGTATTTTAAATAATATTTTCAAATGCCTGGGTAAATGCATGGGATTATTTTCAAATGCTTTCCAAGTGTATTTCTAAATACATTCCAATATTCAACTACATGTATTTTCAAATAAAACAATTAAAATACTTACTTTGAAATGTCTTTGGAAGTAATTTAAATACCCTAAATAGTATTTGAACCCAGGTCTGCAGAGTAGGTTAGGTGAACACAGGACACACCTCTACTGCTGCCAAATGATCTTCTCAGGTAGCAGATAGGTACCTGTATCCAGTGTAAAGAGAGAGTCAGTGAAGTGGGAAAACCTGGTAGTGAGTTCATTATCACTACTGACAAGAGGGGAAATATGAATAACAGGGTGAGAAAGAGGAAAAAACTACATTTAATGAATCATTGCAAGGTATACTTCAAAGTTAGAAATATGTGTTGAGAAAGCAACAAGTATGGATATTGCATTGTATAAAGGAATTACTGGCATGTAAGGCATCGATTTATAGTGGAAGGTCATGCAGGTCATATGAAGTCATCTAGCATGTCTCACTAGCCTCTGTGTAAAGGAAAACAACTTGAACCTTGAGAGAGCAAGATAAGACATAGATCTATCAGCTGTTGTTAAGGCTCATTTAGCTTGTGTTTGGATTTACACTTTCCATGTTAAATGAAGCCTGGAGGAAGAGGATAAAAACAACAACAGGGAAACAAAAGGTAATTTACTGGTGTGCCTCGTCTCATCAGAAACAGGAGGAGTGAATAATCTGCATGCTAATACACAGTTTATGGAACTGAGGAAAAACCTCTCTCGTTCTTTCTCCTTTACTCTCTCTCTTTCTTTCTCGTCTCTCTCCGCCAGCTGCCAGAGGAGATAAAAATGCAACTGAAAAATATAGCCATCTCTTTGTTTACATTTTAGTGCAACCAACTGCTGTGCACACATGAAAAGAAAGTGATATATTCCTTAGCAATCAATTTAGATTACAACGGGCCCTTGTTTCCCAGGCTGAGCGTTAAAAGTGCTCTTTAAATTCATCCCACACTGACTCGACAGCTGCTTTCCATCGATCAAAATCACAGGCAGCTTGACAGACATTAGTCATCAGATCCTGAATTAAATCGAGTCATCATTAGAATTAAAAGCTGACACCCTGGGAGATGAGAATAGACTAGTGTGTTCTCTCACTCCCTAGCTCTCTCTCACTCGCCCTCTTTCTTCCTCCCTCTCTCCCTCTCTCTGTCTCTCAGGAAATAAAAGCGCAGCTCCGTAGCTGGTTGTGGTGAGGGAGGCTGGTGAGGGAGGGAGAGAGAGAGGGAGGGAAGGAGAGAGAAGAAGGGAGGGAGGAACTGGAACATGCAGTAATAAAATAAGGCATGCTTGGAGGAAACGAGAGGCAAATCTACAGTAATGATTCATTTCCTCCCAGGTTAAACGCTGCCTTGCCTGGGGCACAACCATGTTGAGGTTGCCTGGAGGTGTTATGGCTTGACTGACTGGGCTGAAGTGACTCGGAAGGGGGGGGGGGGTTAGTAAGGAAGGAGGACAGACAGAATGGCCTGTCTCTATGAAGCCTCAGATCTTCCCTGAGAGTGACCTACATTGCCCCGGTACTTTGATGCCTCACTGGTTTCCCCAGGCAGCCTGTCGGTCCGCCTCCACAACAGAGGGGGAGAAAGAAGTACAAACCCCAGCCCACACACACACACACACACACACACACACACACACAAACACACACACGCACGCACACACACCTACACGAGCACACACACACAGGTAACACACGCACAAAAGCACAAAGACATGGCCTGCGGGCAGAAAGCGCGAATGAGCTATTTTGAATGAGTGCCATTGATGTGCAGCTTGCTCATACGCGGTGAATACAAAACCTCTTTTGTACAGCGTGCCATTGAGCCCAAATGCTTCCGCATGCGCTGTGTTGCCACCGTCTCTCATTGCAACAAGAGTGAGAGGTTGAAAGGCATTCCTCTGGGGGGGCTTTCACTGATCATCAAAGATCTTTACCCCTGCATCCTCCGTACCCACTCCACTGCCAGCGTGCAAACATGGCACAACCCCAACTCCTCTGACTGCCGGCAATGGCCACCCACCATCAAGCAGGCAGACGGCATTGGTGTTCCTTTGCCATGGATGTCTGAGTGGCAATTGGCCATTCTGTTATTGGATTTTTTCTGTGGTATTCTTTGGTTCTAGAACAAGAGAAACACCAATGGGAGAGCAGATGGAGGACCTAAGAGGCTCTACAGCCTCCCCTTCCATTCAGTCCCTACCACCGCTCCCCATGCAGAGCCCAGTCCATCATTATTTGTGGGTATTAAAGTCAAATCAATGTCAACTGAGGGAGCCAGTATCCCATGGCATGGGCTTTGTGTAGGCTGGTCCACCGTCCATTAGTCAACATCAATCTGCTGCAGGGAATAAAAGGGCCACAATCAGATTAGCAGCAGGTACATCTATTCCATCTCTACCAGAAAACAGCATTACCTCCTCCAAGACACAGCCCTGCTGGCACTGGACCACCTCTCCTCAACCAGCCTCCGCCCCTACAACCTCTACACCCCTGTCTCTGCCTGTCTCTATATCTCTCTCCCTGTCTCATTCTCTCTCCACAGGACCCGTTTTGTATTACAGTTTGCTTGAGATTTGCCTGTCACGGATGACAAGCTTGTGCTGAATGTTATTATTTGTCAGAATCTGCCCAAGGACTCTGTGTTAGGGAGGAGGAGTGCCTTGACTTGACTACAGTTTAAAGTGGTGTTAATGATAGTTCTTATACCTTAAACGTTCCTCCAACTATCCCGTAACCCCCCTCCCTCTCCCCTATACTACTGTGGAGCCCTGGGTAAACTCAAATCCAAAATCTAATTCAAGTTTATTGGTCGAGTACACAGATTTCCAGATGTTATTGCAGGTGCAGTGAAATGCTTGAGTTTCTAGCTCCAACAGATTTGAGACAATCTTGCCCCTGCATATTGGAGACAGGTTGGAGACAGCTAGCCAGGTCTCTCCCAGATCAGAACAGTAGTTTAAATTAGATTTGAACCTCCAGTCTCTTCTTCATCAAAGGGGCAGGTGGATTTCATATGGCACTGAACTGATACACCATAGATTACAGCATCTCTCTCGCCAGTGTCCACGGCAGCCCAATTAGACTGCCAGTGCCAAATGTTAATAAAGGTCTGCTGTATTTGATGAAAAGCTAGAGACCCCGGCCTTATGCAGGGCTCCCGAGTGGCGCAGCGGTCTAAGGCACTGCATCTCAGTGCTAGAGGCGTCACTACAGACCCAGGTTTGATTCCAGGCTGTATCACAATCTGGCTGTGATTGGGAGTCCCATAGGGCGGAGCACAATTGGCCCAGCGTCGTCCGGGTTTGGCCGGGGTAGGCTGTCATTGTAAATAAGAATTTGTTCTTAACTGACTTGCCTAGTTAAATAAAATGCTCTCTATAGCACATTAGAGAGAAACCACATTGTAAATAACCTATAAAAACACATTAAATCTGTGTACAGGGGTGTAATGCATTGCTATATAAAGTTGTGAAATGGAGCGAAATTTATTTAGGCTCTCCTTATAGAATAAAACGTCACAATGTTTTTTATAACATTTCCCTTACCTTATAACATTTTTTTTTTTTTACTTTTTTTTTTCATTCAGACCTGTTTTTCTGGCCTCGCGTCTCGTGTAAAACAGTAGCACTTTATCAATAACAGGGTTAGAGGGCGAGAGAGAGGAGTGGGGTTGAAATGGATTACTGTTGACAGGCCATGCTGGTGGAAGATAAGTCACCACAGAAGTGTTTAAAAGCCCAGTGCAAGGGCTCGGCTGTTATATGGAGGAGAGAGGAGGGGAGAACCTATTGAATCTGATGGGCTCTGGCAGGAAATCAGTGGCCATTGAGCCTCGGAAGCAAGCCTCCCATAATGGAATACAATGGAAAAGAAAAGCCACTATATAAAATGGGAATTGGACCAATTTTGGGTGTCACCTTCTCGATTCTACCACGGCTATCAGTTGAAGGTGGAACCACGGAGGGATGTGGTACGTTGGGGTATGCATGTATACATGCAAGGCAATGAACCCTTGGGAAACAATCTACAGCCGTTGCTATAGCTGTTTAGGAGATAAATGAACATGACTGCACTAGACTAAAGCCCCTGACTATATAGTCTGCTACAGGTGCAGTTCAAATGCTCCTCAAAAACATATTTTGCAAAGTGCATAAGCATGACGGACTTGCTAGCTCAGAGGTCTGCAAACGCTCTTCTATGCAGCCATTCTAATGTTTTGATATATCAATATCATGTCATAAAATCCTGAATGCACTGTAACCATTACTCTCTACTGTGTTATTCTTACATATTGTACATTTAGCAGAGTTTTTTTCCCTTCCATATCGACATACAGGAAGAGTTAGGGTTAAGTGCCGTGCTCAAGGACATATCAACAGATTTTTCACCTCGCCACGTCTGGGATTCGAACCAGCAACCTTCCGTTTACCTAGCCCAACGCTATAACTGCTAGGCTACATGCCGCACATAGCATGTGTGAGTCATTCAGCTAGCTACCATCTGTCAGATATCATCAGAGTGATATGATAAGGTGTCACTCAGTCTCTGACAGAGCTGTCAATCAGAGTAGAGCTGAGAGGTCTGGTAGTTGAATCACACACAGGCTATGTAAGGATAACAGAGTGATGATTGCAGTGCATTCAGCTTGAGGGTTTTATGATATGATAATATTGGCACCTAAAACCTCCCAAAACCTCTAGATCTGAGATCATAGACAGTTCATAGTAATCCAATCATGCATTCAGCTGACAGTGACAACATCTGGCAACACTGCTTGATGGCAGGCAAGACAGGTAAGCAGAGATAACAGATGAAGGGAGAGAGGGAGAGACAGAGAGAGGGAAAGATGGAGAGAAGGGGAGAAGGAGAGGCGAATGTCCCCCAGAACACAACAGAGGTGGAACCCCCCCCACAGAGATTATGACAGTTTGAGGTGGCCCCCCTGGCACACCCTGGGCCTGGCACTGCGCCAGCTGCCTCCTACCTCCTGTCACCTGCCACCACAGTCCTCAGTCTGCATTTACTACACCTCCACCCATCACCATGGACACTAACGTCAAGGGATACACCAAAAAAACACATTATCCCTCCTGAAAGCTTTTCCCCCTCTTAGTAATTACTACGATAAATGTTGTGATGTCACGAGAGGCTGTGTCCTGGAGGGACGTTACATCCCCCTGAGGTGGCTGCAAACCCAGACAGCTATGGCTCCATCTGCTGGTATGGTCGGGAACTCCACCCCTCTATGGCCAATCTTCCTACGCAGCTGAAACAAATGAGCTGATGAGCTGAAGGTTTGGGAAGGGAAGAGACAGTCTCCAAGCTGGGCTCTCTGGAGGACAAGAGTGCTGCACGTCCACTTCCAGGAGGAATATAAGGATTTGGAGATACTTACCTTTGGGAAATACTCACCTTTGGATATATGCACCTGTGGAAATACGTGTGGGACATTTGGAAGGACGTTTTGCTGGGTTGGCCACTAGCTGCAACGTGGAATACAGTAAGACTGGGGAAAAGTTATTTGAGCGAGGGAGAGTTATGAGTTTGGATGTGGAAGAGACATCCCTGAACTGTTAACCCTTAAAGAGCCACCAGAGAACAGAATTGTGTTATACTTTCGTTAGTTTCCCAAGACCTTTAATAAAATCCTTGTTTTGGTTGAACCTGGTCTCCTTGCACTACTTGAGCAATCCCGCTGAAAGCTGTGTAGCCTCTCGTGACATCACAATGTTTACAAGTGTTTATATATGCTATTATATAGCACTAGAAGCTGTAATGTTGAGCATCAGTAACCTAGCACTGTATGGTCAACATTATTATAAAGTAAATCATGAGCCAATAAAATCTTCATTTAGCGTATAGCTGAAATTGACCATAGTTTAGCTTGCTGCTCTAATTGAACATGTGTCGAGGGAGGCAAAAAAAAAATTGACAGCTTAGCAGCGAGTTTGAGACTTTTTAATGGCGTAGTAGACAAAGGTTAATTAAACGAAGTGCGGCACTTCCTGACCAGGTATTTTTAATTCTGCCAGTGATGGCATAAATGTGAGAGTGTGATGATCATCATTTAACCCTGAGCACTACATAAATAGAAGTGCTAATAGAAAAGGAAGGGAGGTGAAATGTTCAAATGGCACCAAGTCAAACATTTTGTAGAAAGGCTTAATTAGACCCAGACCGGTATCACTGTTGGTTGGTTTAGAAATACAACAACAACAACAAAAACACAAGGCTTTGTAGTTACAGGGTTACTAATTGTGCATTTTGAGATCCATGCACTCACAGAGGTGGGATTTCTCTTTAAAAGAACAAAGCACATACCCTCTTCAACACGTTTGGTACAAGTTACCTTCAAGAGAAATGGTTCAGAGCTCTTCAGATATCTGTAACGGCAGCCCAATGTTAAAGAAGCTTATAAAATGGAAGGCATATGGACACACACACACACGCACACACACAACCCTGACTAAGGACCCGTGTCATTGGCACCACGGATGCACACAGACGGGGAGAGGGACGCTGTCGGGAAATAGAATTCTGACATAGTCAAACATGTCAGCTTTATTGTTCATCTCTGACGGGCTGCATCTGTCTGTCTCGTATCATAATGGATATAAATATTATCAAGTCATTTGATAACGTATTCACCCTGGCTGGTTATATTAAGGGTCAGGGGAACAATCATATGGACTAATCAACTCTGTGTTGTTACATAACAGGAGCAAAGGAAATGTGTTAGTCTGTGTTAGTCTAGTGGACATGAGGGGCAATGTAGAGAGATTAGAATGAAAACTGCTGGTTCGTGTTCAGTAGGCGTGAAAGTAAGAAAACAGTCCGAAAACAAGTGTGACAGGGAGGTACTATCTGAACATGTTTCTTTTTCCACTGCAAAATGTTTTGCTACTGTGTGCTCTAATTAACAGTACTGATGTTTTCCCTGCAGGTGACACAGTGACCTGATTAGATATGGTTAATTAATAGTTTCCCAGCTCACATAGAGGGTCAATCAGATTATATCCATCACTGAAAGTATCACCACTACATTACAGTATATCGCTTCACTCTCCAGATAATATCATGCAACAGTGATTCTCTCTCCACAAATAAGAGAGTTTAGTTGTAAATTCAAAAACCAATAATCCATTGCCCAGGGCATAAACACTCATATAAGCATGCAGCAAGCATAAAATGACTCCAGAATTGAAAATTGGTACAAATACACTATATATACAAAGGTATGTGGACACCTCTTCAGATTAGTGGATTCGGCTATGTCAGCCACACCCGTTGCTGACAGGTGTATAAAATCGAGCACACAGCCATGCAATCTCCATAGTCAAACATTGGCAGTAGAATGGCCTTACTGAACAGCTCAGTGACTTTCAACGTGGCACCGTCATAGGATGCCACCTTTCCAACAAGTCAGTTCGTCACATTTCTGCCCTGCTAGAGCTGCCCCGGTCAACTGTAAGTGCTGTTATTGTGAAGTGGAAACGTCTAAGAGCAACAACGGCTCAGCCGCGAAGTGGTAGGCCACACAAGCTCACAGAATGGGACTGTCGAGTGCTGAAGCGCGTAGCGCGTAAAAATCGTTTGTCCTCAGTTGCAACACTCACTACTGAGTTCCAAACTGCCTCTGGAAGCAATTTCAGCACAATAGCTGTTCGTTTTGGGAGCTTCATGAAATGGGTTTCCATGGCCCGAGCAGCCACACACAAGCCTAAGATCATCATGCGCAATGCGAAGTGTCGGCTGGAGTGGTGTAAAGCTCGCCGCCATTGGACCGTCCCACGGACGAATCTGGGTTTGGTGGATGCCAGGAGAACACTAATGTACCTGCCCCAATGCATATTGCCAACTGTAAAGTTTAGTGGATGAATAATGGTCTGGGGCTGTTTTTCATGGTTCAGACTAGGCCTCTTAGTTTCAGTGAAGGGAAATCTTAACGCTACAGCATTCAATGACATTCTAGATGATTCTGTGCTTCCAACTTTGTGGCAACAGTTTGGGGAAGGCCCTTTCCTGAATCAGAAATGGTTTGTCGAGATCGGTGTGGAAGAACTTGACTAGCCTGCACAGAGCCCTGACCTCAACCCCATCGAACACCTTTAGGATGAATTGGAACGCTGACTGCAAGCCAGGCCTAATTGCCCGACATCAGTGCCCGACATCACTAATACTCTTGTGGCTGAATGGAAGCAAGTCCCCGCAGCAATGTTCCAACATCTAGTGGAAAGCCTTCCCAGAAGAGTGGAGGCTGTTATAGAAGCAAAGGGGGGACCAACTCCATATTAATGCCCATGATTTTGGAATGAGATGTTCGACGAGCAGGTGGCCTTCCAGGATGAATGGAAGGTGACTACATAGAGCAGAAAAAGAGAGACGTCAGGGGCGAGAATGATAAACAGACACGGCATCCCCCGGCTTCACATTAACCTCCACTGCAACAATTACAAAAACAACAATAACTGACAAAAAAGCCCCATTTAGCCATGTCAGCACAGAGGGAAACCAGTGAGAAAAAGGCAGTGGAGCTGATTATGAAATATGATGTGCACTTGTAGTGGGTTTATATGGCAATGCAATGACGTTACACGTTCCTATCACTCAGCAACTCAGCGGTTTATGAAAGATGGAGAAGAAAATGTCAATGTTAAAACCAACTGAAAGCTGCATTTAAATAAACTGCCTTTAAACTCAGATTACGTTCACAGGAGAAGAGCCTTGGATCATTGAGGAGAGATACTGTAGCTACATCACTCAATACGAATGAAGACACATTTTTCATCTTCTGATGAGGGCCTTAAGCCATTCATATTATGCATTTTGGGTATCAATATCTCAAAAGATAGAGTGAAGCAATTAGTGCAAAGAAGATAGAATCTGTGTGTAAAAGAAATCTGAATGGCCTATCGTGTGCACAAATAAAGTATAATGAGCACTAGCTTCATGGATCAGTGAGTAGTGAGTAGTGAGCTGGCTTAAGAGAGATGTTAGCTAGATGTACAGATTCACTAGTTTTAAGACATATACTACAGCTACAGGACGTGATATGGTTGTTACACACAGACAAAACTAATGTGACGGCAGAGACCTTAAGCACTATTCCCATTGTGACTTGACAACATCTGTGGGGAGCATATGTCCTCTGACTTCCCAGTTGATCTCATTAATGTATACAGAGAGCAGGAGAGGCGTTTACATAAAACACCATGTAGGCCCAGGTAGGATAGCTGCTAAGCATGTAGTCAGTACAGCGCCTAGCCGACAGGCTGGTGCTCTGGCTTCTCCTCCTCATGAATATTAATCAAAAGATGAGCGCAGGAGCCTAAAGGTGTCCACATGTTTCCCAGTCTAAACAGTTCGGAAGAGTTTTTGCATATGTTTTTCCGGTTGTTCGGGCAGACACATTATTTTCTTGAGGCAAGCTGAAGTCGGTAGCCGAAGTATCACCCCTTCGTCGGTGATTGGTCAACAGTAGGAATTATTCAGTGATGTCAAGTCTCCTCCCGGTCTACTGAGCCACTGATCTGAGCACACCACCTCAGCAAACACAGGAATGGAAACCCAACGCACCCTAATCACCTCCAGCGCACCTGCACCTCATCATCTCATCACCACCACTATATAGCCCTGGACTGTTCGTTCATTGTTGTGTGTAATTGTTAGCGTCGTGTCGTTTACTGGCGCTTTGTTATTCTCTTTCTCATTGTTAAGTAAACCTTTACCTTGTTAATTCCTGCGTCTGCGTCCTGCCTCTTCGTATACTCAGTACTCGTCACAGAATTACACACCACTCACGAAAATGAATGCAGCAGGAGTTTCCCAGTGCCTCGACCAGCACCAGCAGCAGCTTTCCCAGTTGAACGCCGCCATGCAGGAAGTGCTGCAAACTCTGCATAATCTGCCCAGCGCTCCGGTTCCACCTCAGGGAGCGGCGAGTGCACACAATTCACCTGTTCCTGTGCTATTACCCACTTCTGAGGGAACCCTCGCCCTACCGGAGCGCTATGACGGTAAAACTACTAAATGTAGCGGCTTCCTGCTACAGGTTTCACTTTATCTGGCGCATCAGCCTGGGGCATATCCATCTGACCAAGCCAGGATAACGCTGGTGATTTTGCTACTTAAAGGAAAGGCGTAGGATTGGGCCACGGCAGTCTGGGAAGGAGGTGAGGCCGTGGCGCTTCCCTACTCCAACTTCCTCGATCGGTTCAGGGCGGTGTTTGATCATCCCACGGAGGGAAAGGACGGGGGTGAACGTCTCCTCCATCTACAACAGGGAGAGGGGCCCGCGTCCGAGTACGTTCTGAGCTTTTGCACGGTGGCGGAGTCTTCCGGCTGCGTGCTCTGCGCACGGCCTTCGGGAGAGGCTTACAGGAGGACATTAAGTCGGAACTCGCATGTCGGGACGACGAGATGGACCTTGATACCCTCATCGCCACGTCCATCCGTCTTGACGACATGTTGAGAGACAGACGGCGTTCCCAACACCACCGGAGCCTCGATGCTCACCCCATCTGAGCTATGGAAGCCGCCCTGCCTCCGACTCCTCTCCCATGGAGGTGGGCAGCACCCCCTACACCACCACGGACCACAGATCTCCTGGCGGCTCCCAATCTAGGCGGTATGACTCCCGTAGCCACTCTGTGAGTGTTACATCATCTCCTATCACAAAACCATTGTTTGTAGTTCCCATAACGGTGACTGGTTATTCCTTCTCTTCCATTTCCACTGCAATGATAGATTCCGGATCAGTGGGGAACCTTGTAGATAGGGAGCTGGTCTCTGAATGGGGGTTGCCCACCTTGCCACTGCCTTCTCCGCTACACGTCACCTCGCTGGACAATAAACCACTTGGATTAGGCACCATTACGCACGTCACTCTCCCAATCACCATCACCATTCCCACACTACCGGAGCACCACGAAGAGCTGTCATTGTATATCGTCACGTCACCCCTTCACCGGATCGTCTTGGGATTGCCCTGGCTCAGACTACACCACCCCACCATCAATTGGATCACCAAAAGAATCACAGCCTGGTCCACCTCATGCCGGAAGACCTGCCTGCCGGTGGTTTGATGTTCCATGTCAGTGGAGAGTCCGGAGTCCGCCCTCCAGCCCAACATTCCACATGAGTACGCAGATCTCTCCGATGTCTTCTTTTCATCAAAGGCTACGTGTCTCCCTCCTCACAGGCCCTGGGACTGTGCCATTAACCTGTGGAGGGACAACACCCCCCGACGAGTCACATTTACCCCCTTTCCATTGCGGAGACTGAGGCCATGGAGAAGTATGTGGCGGAGACCCTGAAACAGGGGTTCATCAGACGCTCTACCTCTCCTGCCTCCGCCAGCTTCTTCTTCGTGGCCCAAAAAGACAGAGGACTGAGGCCGTGCATTGACTACAGGGGGCTGAACGCAGCCACCATCAAGTACCGGTACCCCCTCCCTCTGGTTCCGTCGGCCATCGAGCAGCTACAAGGGGCCAGGTACTTTACCAAGTTGGACCTGAGGAGTGCCTATAACCTGATCCGAATCCGGGAAGGAGACGAGTGGAAGACGGCATTCAGCACTACCTCAGGCCACTATGAATACTGCGCCATGCCCTACGGCCTCGCCAACGCACCTTCTGTGTTCTGAGACATGCTGAGTAGACAGGTGGTGTGTACATCGACGATATCCTGATTTACTCGGCTACGTTTGAGGAGCACATCAGGGATGTCAGAGCTGTCCTACTCCACCTCCAGGAACATAGCCTGTTGGTGAAGGGGGAGAAATGCGAATTCCACCAACAGGCCATCTCCTTCCTGGGATACAGGATCAGTCCTCAGGGGTGTTCATGGAAAGAGCGAAGACGGACGCCGTCAGGTCATGGCCAGTCCCCACCACCATGAAGGGCCTACAGAGCTTCCTGGGCTTCGCAAATTTCTACCGGCATTTCATCAGGTCCTTCAGCTCCATAGCCGCCCCGCTCACCTCTCTCCTTAAGGGTGGGCCTCAGAAGCTGGCCTGGAACCCTGAGGCTGATGCTGCCTTCAAGAGGCTGAAGGAGAGGTTCACCACAGCGCCCATCTTAAAACACCCAGATCCATCTTGTCCTTTCATCCTGGAGGTGGACGCATCGGAGGAGGGCGTGGGTGCGGTCCTCTCCCAGCGGCACGGTAGGCCAGAGAAAATGTATCCCTGTGCCTTTTTCTCTAAAAAGCTTACACCCGCAGAGAGGAACCATGGAGTTGGAGACAGGGAGCTGTTGGCGGTGGTCCTCGCTCTGGAGGAATGGAGACACTGGCAGGAGGGCGCAGTCCATCCATTCCGGATTCTTACTGACCACCGGAATTTGGAGCACATACTGTCAGTGAAACGGATGAACTCTCGTCAAGCCAGGTGGGCCCAATTTCTTACTCGCTTTCAATTCATTCTGTCCTACCGCCCAGGATCCCAGAATGTGAAAGCTGACGCACTCTCCAGGATGCACCATACCAGAGAGGGGAAGGATCTGGGGGGTCCTATCCTGCCCCCGTCTCTCATCGTTGCACCTGTCATTTGGGATGTGGACGAAGACATCCACCTGGCGACTCAGGAGGACCAAGCTCCTGCCAACGCCCCTCCGGGGGCGCGTGTATGTACCCACCAGTGTCCGTGACCACCTGCTGATCTGGGCGCACACCACCCTTATGGCAAGGCACTCCGGTATTACGCGCACCCTGCATTCTCTAGCACAAAAATACTGGTGGCCCACCTTGGCTTCTGATGTCTCTCGCTATGTCAACTCCTGTTCCGTATGTGCCCAAATTAAGACACCTCGGAATGCCCCGGCAGGCAAACTAGTTCCTCTACCGGTGCCTCAGCAACCTTGGTCACACCTGTCCATAGACTTGCCCCCACGTTCTGACGGCTTCACCACAGTCATGGTGGTCGTAGATCGGTACTCAAAATCATGGCATTTTTTGCCGCTAACTGGTCTTCCTTCTGCTCTCCAGATCGCTGAGGTCCTGTTCCAACAGGTCTTCCGGCACTATGGACTTCCGGAGGACATCGTCTCGGACCGTGGCCCCCAATTCACCTCCCGAGTGTGGAAGCTTTCCTGGAGAAGATCGGGGCCACGGCCAGCCTCACTTCCGGGTATAGGCCTCAGTCGAATGGGCAGGTGGAGCGCATAAACCAGGAGCTGTGGAGGTTTCTTCGTTGCCACTGTCAGGACTGGAAGAGTGAGTGGGCAAGGTTATTTCCCTGGGCAGAATATGCACAGAACTCCCTCGTTCACTCCTCCATGGGGCTCACTCCCTTCCAATATGTCCTGGGGTACCAGCCGGCCCTGGCCCCTTGGACACCCAGCCAGACCGATGCGCCCGCTGTCGACGAGTGGTTCCGCAGGGCCGCCGCCCATGTCTATCTCCAGAGGGCCATTCGTCAGCAGAAGGACCAAGCTGACCGCCACCGCAGTGAGGCTCCCGTATTCCAGCCTGGTGATCGCGTCTGGCTGTCCACTCGAAACCTCCCTCTCTGCCTGCCCTGCAAGAAACTGAGCCCCCGGTTTGTGGGGCCGTTTAAGGTCCTCAGGTGGATTAATGAGGTGTCGTACCGGCTGTTCCTTCCCCCTCACTACCGTGTCTCACCTACTTTTCATTTGTCTCTCCTCAGGCTGGTGGTTCCTGGTCCTCTGGCGGATGCCGTCCCCCGGGGTACGCCCCCTCTGCCCCTGGACATTGGCGGGAGTCTTGCGTATGCTGTGAGGGATCTGCTGGACTCCAGGTTCTGTGAGGGACGGCTCCGTTACCTGGTGGACTGTGAGGGTTATGGCCCTAAGGAGAGGAGCTGGGTTCCGGCTAGGGACATTCTGGACCCCAACCTAATTCGGGACTTCCACCGTCGCCGCTCTGACCGGCCCGCTCCTTGTCCTCGGTGTCGTCCTCTTGGCCGGTGACGTCCTGCGGTGGGAGCTGTGCGTCCGGGGGCTACTGTCACGTCTCATCCCGTTGCTCCCCTCCAGTGCTCTGATTCGCAGGTCTACTGAGCCACCGGTCTGAGCACACCACCTCGGCAAACACAGGAATGGAAACCCAACACACCCTAATCCCCTCCTGCGCACCTGCACCTCATCATCTCATCACCACCACTATATAGCCCTGGACTGTTCGTTCATTGTTGTGTGTAATTGTTAGCGTTGTGTCGTTTACTCGCTCTTTGTTATTCTCTTTCTCATTGTTAAGTAAACCTTTACCTTGTTAATTCCTGCATCTGCACCCTGCCTCTTCGTATAATCAGTACTTGTCACAAGTGAAGTCTTTCTTGTTATTCAACGAGAGACAACTCGTTTTCATGCACATTTTTTTCATTTAGAAATGCTGCACCAAACATCTTAGTTAGATGAAAAATTGTGCTACTAAGTTCTCCTCTGCAAAAACGTGCAAATCAATGACAGATTCTTGAGTTACCGTGCATTCGGAAAGTATTCTGACCCCTTCACTTTTTCCACATTTTGTTACGTTACAGCGTTATTCTAAAATTGATTAAATAAAAATGTTCCCTCATCAATCTACACACAATACCCCATAATGACAAAGTGAAAACATGTTTTTATAAAATTTTGCAGATTTATAAAAAATGTAAAACAGAAATACCTTATTTACATACTGTAAGTATTCAGACCCTTTGCTATGAGACTCGAAATTGAGCTCCGGTGCATCCTGTTTCCATTGATCATCCTTGAGATGTTTCTACAACTTGATTGGAGTCCACCTGTGTAAATTCAATTGATTGGACATCATTTGGAAAGGCACACACCAGTCTATATAAGGTCCCACAGTTGACAATGCATGTCAGAGCAACAAACAAGCCATGAGGTTGAAGGAATTGTCCTCAGAGCTCCAAGACAGGATTGTGTCGAGGAACAGATCTGGGGAAGGGTACCATAACAGTTCTGCAGTATTGAAGGTCCCCAAGAACACAGTGGCCTCCATCATTCTTAAATGGAAGAAGTTTGGAACCACCAAGACTCTTCCTAGAGCTGGCCGCCGGGCCAAACTGAAAAATCGGGGGAGATGGGCCTTGGTCAGGGAGGTGACCAAGAACCTGATGGTCACTCTGACAGAGCTCCAGAGTTCCTCTGTGGAGATGGGAGAACCTTCCGGAAGGACACCCATCTCTGCAGCACTCCACCAATCAGATCTTTATGGTAGAGTGGCCACTCCTCAGTAAAAGGCACATGACAGACTGCTTGGAGTTTGCCAAAAGGCACCTAAAGGACTCTCAGACCATGAGAAACAAGATTCTCTGGTCTGATGAAACCAAGATTGAACTCTTTGGCGTGAATGCCAAGTGTCACGTCTGGAGGAAACCTGGCACCATCCCTACAGTGAAGCATGGTGGTGGCAGCATCATGCTGTGGGGATGTTTTTCAGGGGCAGAGACTGGGAGACTAGTCAGGATTGAGGTAAAGATGAACGCAGCAAAGTACAGACAGATTCTTGATGAAAACCTTCTCTAGAGCGCTCAGGACCTCAGACTGGGGCGAGACCTGGAAATCTCTGGAGAGACCTGGAAATAGCTTTGCAGCGACGCTCCCCATCCAAGTTAACAGAACTCGAGAGGATCTGCAGAGAAGAATGGGAGAAACTCCCCAAATACAGGTGTGCAAAGCTGCCAAAGGTGCTTCAACAAAGTACTGAGTAAAGGGTCTGAATACTTATGTAAATGTAATATTTCAGTTGTTTTTTTTTAAACGGTTTTTGCTTTGTAATTATTGGGTATTGTTTAGATTGATGAGGGGAAAACAATTTAATCAATTTTAGAACAAGGCTGTAATGTAACAAAATGTGGTCAAGGGGTCTGAATACTTTCCGAAGGAAGCGTAACTGCCTACAGCATCTCTATATGGACAAGCAGTACTATAACTTTTTTCTAGGTTTTCAAGCGAATGTCTTTTAAGGGAGTATGTGAGCACAGTAGTTCAGTTCACCTAGCCGACTTTGGCTAGCCGCCAGCCGAACTGAAGCATGCTAATGCCTTAATAAGGATAGCCGCTCTCTCTCTCTCTCTCTCTCTCTCTCTCTCTAGTTGGAAGAATAGAATTGCCAGTTGTGAGACACTTTACAGAACAAAATCATTCTATTAACGAATTGTGTTGCGTCAGGATTGAAAAAGTTAATCTACCAAGTAGAGGAGACGATAACGACAACAAATGACTCCAAAGAGAAGCTGTGTGGACATATAGATTAAATGCTGTATCTCCACACGGTTTAAAAAAATTATTAGATTTCACCTCCTTCCTACAAGCCAAATTTAGACTGTTATACAAGAACACAGTCCATATCAGATTTTGCCTATCGTTTATGAGTTGGCCCTACATATTTATGTATATTTACCCTACCTTTGTGGTAGGCTATCTCATGAATTTATATGATGTATTCAGGTGAGCGGACACCTGGAGAGGTTGATTCGTGAGTTGCCCTTTGTGCCCGCTCCCATACCCTATAATTGTCAAGGGGTGCTGAAGGTGGGTGTGGTGCATGAATCAAGCGCAGGACGCAGAAGCTCAGTCCAAAATACTTTAGTGCAATATTCACGTAGAAAATAAGCACAATAAGCCCGAAGGCGAAATAACGGCGCACACAGGCGTCAAACAAACGGCGCACTAACATGTGCGAAAACCTCTCCAAAACACTGGAGGGAAGTACGTAGCTCCAACACGAAACAGAAGAGCAATCACACACAAAGACCAACACACACAACGAGAACTAAATAGGACACTAACGAGGACTAACAAGACACAGGTGTACAACATCAAGACAAAACCAAACGAACATGAAACATAGATCGGTGGCAGCTAGTACTCCGGGGACGACGACCGCCGAAGCCTGCCCGAACCAGGAGGAGGAGCAGCCTCGGCCGAAACCGTGACAATAATTCTGTTTTTCCTTGTAACTAATTTGTATACAGGTAGACGAGAAAAGCCACATCCCTGATTGGCAGATGAGTGGCAACCCTGATTAGAAGCACCTCCTGTTCATTACAAATGCTGTTTTGAATTAAAATAAAATTGTACCTACACACTGAAGAAGGCTGTAAATCCGAAACGTCTGTGTACACTATCCCTGATGCAGTGAAACGTCTGTGTACACTATCCCTGATGCAGTGAAATGTCTGTGTACACTATCCCTGATGCAGTGAAACGTCTGTGTACACTATCCCTGATGCAGTGAAACATCTGTGTACACTATCCCTGATGCAGTGAAACGTCTGTGTACACTATCCCTGATGCAGTGAAACGTCTGTGTACACTATCCCTGATGCTGTGAAACGTCTGTGTACACTATCCCTGATGCAGTGAAACGTCTGTGCACACTATCCCTGATGCAGTGAAACGTCTGTGTACACTATCCCTGATGCAGTGAAACGTCTGTGTACACTATCCCTGATGCAGTGAAAAAAATAAAATAATAGAATAATGAAGTAAGCTTTATGTGACATCGTTTTGAGTGCGAACTTATTACACCTTTTTGTTTGTCTTGAGGAATAGGATGAAAATAGCTGCTGACCTATCTGACCTATCTGACTTATCTGGCAATTAGAGAGGAGAATATTATTATGCCCTGTGTATCTAAACATATCATGGGTCCCTGTGTGAGTCAGGTAGACTGTAGTCAGCAGCAGGGAAAATGCAGTTATACTAGGAAAACACACGCACACACACACACACACACACACACACACACACGCAATCCCTGATACAACACAATATGTCCATGGGCCAACAAACACAAAATATGTACACAGGAATGAGGTGCCCTAGGCATATAGTGCCATGTAACACCGTTGATTCCAGGCCGCAAGCCCCATGCTGCCACAAGGCCTAATTTACCTTGTGAAACATGTTCCAAGTCACTGACCACGTACCCTGTTTACATTACAGCTACACTAGAGCAGGACTTTCACGACAGGAAACGGCATCTTAAATACAGATAATAACCTCTACCACACAGGGTATGCGCCACTATAAACTCTCCTTTAAAATGTATTTATATGTGGTTATTACTACAGCTGCATTACATTACAATAAGATGACATGTTATTAGCAATAGTGCATGTACCAGGCTTGCCATGTCATAATGCATATTAATATCATAATTAAACAGACTTGCATTATTACGGAATTGCTAAGTGCCTCGTTCTCTTAATGGGGAATCAGATGTCAATCTTGAGAGACTGGATGCATTAGCAGTATTCAACTAGATATGGTCGTCACCATGAGGGGATGTGGTGTGTGTGTGCACGCTGTTTGCGTCTCTGAAGATCATAAACATTTTCAGGCACACTAACATGCTAATTTCCAAAGGGATCATATTTAAATTGAAGAGATCCGCTTCATTTCCTACCATCAAATCCCCCCACCCCCAATCTCTCCCTTTCCCTCACGCTCTCTGCCTCCCTCATTCCCTTTCTTTCTCTCTCACTCTCTCCCCCTCTCCCTCAACAGGATACGGTATCATTACGGTGGAGTGTGTTCTCTACCTGTGGCAATCAGTTTCACGGCAGTGAGATAACAGACAGGTCTAATTGAAGCGGTTGTTATATTTATAGAATTAGCAGGGAATGAATTGGAGCAGAACAATGCAGAGAGGCTGTAATACAACCAGACACAACGTAAACAAACACAGATTTGGCATGGGGCTGGAGGGAGGATGAGTAAACATCTTTCATCGCCTGCTAAACCCTCCTCCGCTTTGCTTTTATCTGCCTGGCCAACTCCGAGGAGGGCCAATCGCATTAATGATGTTGCGCCTTAATCCATTGCACCTTGCTTTAATGTCCCTGAAGTACAGAGAATAGATAAACACAACAGAGTAGAGAGATTTTCTTTTAGACTCATTGTGATCCATGTCATTGAGTCTAAATGTTAGTTAATGAAATATTATTCAGGAATTTTTCAGGTCAATTCTCAGGTCAAGCATTCTGTTACTTTGAGGCCAGCCCAGGTTGTTTTTCTACAGTCAACATAGATAGCATATACATGAATAAAGCCACCTTAAGTTAAAATTCATTCAAAGGCAACAAAAGCCTAACTACTACTACTAATAATAATAATAATAAAAACACATGGGACTTATATATCGCTTTTCAAGGACCCAAAGTTACTTTACAATTACAGAAATAAGTAGTAATTTAAAGGTGCTACACATAGGATTTGTGAATTTTTGCATTGTAATTTCAGAAAAATTTCATAATATATCTACAGTAATAGTGGAATGATAGTGGGCAAGTTTGTTTTGCATGGCCCGGTACCCCTGGTGGTTGGAGATTTCACTTAAGGACCAATGGAATGGTTAAAATATGCAAAACGAACTCTCCCACTGTTTCACAGTATTACTGAGGGAGTTTTTTTACGCTGGCCCAGGTTGAACCGGGCAATGGCCCGTCACGTCATCGGGCGAAGGCGGGGAGGGAGGAGCATGTTGTCAACAAGGCAGCATGGTGCATCATCCAGAAACATACAACATCTATTTTCCGTAAAATAAATGTTTGAATTTTCAAACTAGTTTTCATTGGGAAGGCAGATAAAGCGGTTTTATCAAAAGCAATCTCAGAATTGTACTAATTAGTATACAGTGGGGAAAAAAAGTATTTAGTCAGCCACCAATTGTGCAAGTTCTCCCACTTAAAAAGATGAGAGAGGCCTGTAATTTTCATCATAGGTACACGTCAACTATGACAGACAAATTGAGAAAAAAAATTTCCAGAAAATCACATTGTAGGATTTTTAATGAATTTATTTGCAAATTATGGTGGAAAATAAGTATTTGGTCACCTACAAACAAGCAAGATTTCTGGCTCTCACAGACCTGTAACTTCTTCTTTAAGAGGCTCCTCTGTCCTCCACTCGTTACCTGTATTAATGGCACCTGTTTGAACTTGTTATCAGTATAAAAGACACCTGTCCACAACCTCAAACAGTCACACTCCAAACTCCACTATGGCCAAGACCAAAGAGCTGTCAAAGGACACCAGACACAAAATTGTAGACCTGCACCAGGCTGGGAAGACTGAATCTGCAATAGGTAAGCAGCTTGGTTTGAAGAAATCAACTGTGGGAGCAATTATTAGGAAATGGAAGACATACAAGACCACTGATAATCTCCCTCGATCTGGGGCTCCACGCAAGATCTCACCCCGTGGGGTCAAAATGATCACAAGAATGGTGAGCAAAAATCCCAGAACCACACGGGGGTCCTAGTGAATGACCTTCAGAGAGCTGGGACCAAAGTAACAAAGCCTACCATCAGTAACACACTACGCCGCCAGGGACTCAAATCCTGCAGTGCCAGACGTGTCCCCCTGCTTATGTCCAGGCCCGTCTGAAGTTTGCTAGAGTGCATTTGGATGATCCAGAAGAGGATTGGGAGAATGTCATATGGTCAGATGAAACCAAAATAGAACTTTTTGGTAAAAACTCAACTCGTCGTGTTTGGAGGACAAAGAATGCTGAGTTGCATCCAAAGAACACCATACCTACTGTGAAGCATGGGGGTGGAAACATCATGCTTTAGGGCTGTTTTTCTGCAAAGGGACCAGGACGACTGATCCGTGTAAAGGAAAGAATGAATGGGGCCATGTATCGTGAGATTTTGAGTGAAAACCTCCTTCCATCAGCAAGGGCATTGAAGATGAAACGTGGCTGGGTCTTTCAGCATGACAATGATCCGAAACACACCACCCGGGCAACGAAGGAGTGGCTTCGTAAGAAGCATTTCAAGGTCCTGGAGTGGCCTAGCCAGTCCCCAGATCTCAACCCCATAGAAAATCTTTGGAGGGAGTTGAAAGTCTGTGTTGCCCAGCGACAGCCCCAAAACATCACTGCTCTAGAGGAGATCTGCATGGAGGAATGGGCCAAAATACCAGCAACAGTGTGTGAAAACCTTGTGAAGACTTACAGAAAAAGTTTGACCTGTGTCATTGCCAACAAAGGGTATATAACAAAGTATTGAGAAACTTTTGTTATTGACCAAATACTTATTTTCCACCATATTTTGCAAATAAATTCATAAAAAATCCTACAATGTGATTTTCTGGATTTTTTTTCCTCATTTTGTCTGTCATATTTGCCGTGTACCTATGATGAAAATTACAGGCCTCTCTCATATTTTTAAGTGGGAGAACATGCACAATTGGTGGCTGACTAAATACTTTTTTTCCCCACTGTACATGCTTAATTTCGTCACTTGAGCCGACTTCGCCATCGTACAGAGTGAGGCTCCTGGCTGACGCCCGGGAGGCAAATCGAATGCAATTAACTTTCAGCTGGTGTAATACACGCCTACACGGGCACCCGGGCGAGATTAATCGAACACCTTCATTTGGTCGTCACTAGTTACCACAGCCACAAAGTCATAACCCATGCCTATTTCTACAATTTCTCTTCCAGAAATATTTTAAACAAAGCTCTAACCTTAAACCTAAACACACTGCTAATCTTATGCCTAACCCTAACCTTAAATGAAGACCAAAAAGCTCATTTTTGTTTTGATTAAATTTGACAGTATGGCCACTTTGTGGCTGTGGTAACTAATGTATTACTTACAGTGTAGTGATTGGCATTGATTTCTCCCACCGGACCAGCTTCTGTTGTCAAAATGGGAAAGCTGTTTTGACTTTGTGGTTTTGTTATCTAGTGGAAACCGGAGCAAGCGGACAATGTAGAAATCGTTGTCATTTCCTGGTTTCTAAAAATCTACACAGTTAGTTCAATGCACTGAATAGTGTAGAGAAGAATTGTACCATCTAAATCGCTGTGAAATATCAACCAAAAAAAACTGAAGCGCGAGTCTCCATGTTAAGGTCAAATGGGATGCGGGGGAGATTTGTTTTGAATGCAGCCTAGTGTTCTGCAATTCACCTAGCTTCTACATGGGGGAGAAATTCTATGTGTAGCACCTTTAAGCAGTCACTTAACTGGCCCACTTTGGAGGCAATAAAGCTAGATTAGATTTTAGAGTTTCCAACAACCAGTCATTGGTTTCCTAAGGCAAGAGAGTGAAAAAGCACCCTCTGCTTCCATAGTGCAATGACCAGATCGATTCTACACAGTCAGGTCAGTTATATCTAGGTATCTCAGTACACCAGAGAAACTTAGTCAGACAATATACCTACAGAGGCTCTGACTTTCCTACAACTGCCTCTACTGGATTTATTATTGACATCTGTGTCTAGCAGAATCATTACCCTGCCTAACACGGCCGCCCATTACTTTATTAATATCTCCTTTAGATTGGCAGTTCCATCAATAGTGGCGATCCAGGGCACTTATTACATGTGTGTTATCTGGTCCTGTCTTGCTGGCTGTGTGCTCCGAATGAGACTGTGAGAAGCGGATGGAGGGATGGAGGGAGGCGGAGGAGAGGAGGAGGGAAGGCTTTAGTTGGCTTGGGCAAGGTCAGAGTGAAAAAATGCTGCTACAGCAGAACGTTCCTGTTTCATTTTGTTTGGTCAGGCAGTACAGACGATTAAGCTATCAGTCGAAAGGGGACATTATCGATTTGGTCACACAGGGTGAGCCACTGTTGTTTTCATTTATTAGGGAGTGTATCTGATTTGATGGTGAAGACGTGTAGCCTAGCCATGGAGTGAAGAATCCTCTAGTCTAGTCTAGAGAGAGAAAGCACTGAGCTTCATGTAGAGAGCATCTCATTACTTGGTTTACACAGTTCATCTATCCTGCCACTGTTAAGAGTCCCCTTGGACTCATTTACGCAAGTGACAGCCCTGCAGCGATAAAATTAACGCTTTGTTGACAGGCAACGTATAAACTCTGTCCTGTAATGGTAATTTGATATGATATGCTTTGTGTAGGCCTATTTGCTTTTGATTGCCAGAGACTCTGCCCACGTGGTTTCAGTTCTTTGACAGACAGGAGAAAGAGAGTGACTTACTTGACTTAAACCCTGTTGCTCTTCAGGGAGTATAGGTCATCCACAAACTTCCTCCAGCAGACTCTGTGTTGTGTGGTTTTCTTCACTTCTTTCTTGGATGTACTTGCCTTTTCAGCTCTGAAAAAAAGTAAGCAAGTGTATTTTAAGTCTCTAGCACTGTAGTTATGCAGGTTTCACTAGACTTGAGGAAAGAGAGAGGGGGATAGCAATGGAGGTGTGGATAGGGAGAGAGAGGATGATGGAGGGATATTAGAGAAAGAAGGAGATAGCGGGGTCATAGGCTTTAATGACCTTTTCGCCAAGACAGTCGAAGGAAATTACTCTGGGTGCATTTTCTCTGTGCTTTCATAAAGCATTAGCACAGTCGAGTGAGCAGGAGGCCGCTGTGCCACTGCACCGCACGTACAGGCAGAGCAATTATTAATGTCTGCTGGTAAGGTCAAGTAAGTGAGGGAAACCTTCTACATGCCGCACCACTTGAGTGTAGGGATGCCACTTGAGCAGAGAAGGAATCTGGTTACAAAGACCATTGATAGTGATACAGAAGCTGCTGGGAGGAGTTGCTGCACACGTGGATGGATACAGTAGGACGTAGTACATTAAGTGTATGAATACATGATGAGCTGTACAAAAAAAAAAAACATACCATTAACAACTGTATTTAGGCTCTCATTCTTAGATAAATTATTTTCATAACAGGTACTCTGAAAATAATTAATTTCAACTTATGTGCTGAAGTGTGGATCAAATAAAGTGCTAGAAGGCTGGTGAAATAGTTGCTGTTGATATCACCATTGTCCTTGTCCTTGATTTGTTCACTTGACACTTCCTATATCTTCACTGCAGTGATATGTGGCCTGCTGGTGGCCCGAGGACAGGGGGAAGAGAACAGTGTTATGTCACCTTTGTCATTAAAGCAGTATATCCTCCTGTCCTCTGCTGGCCTGTGCCCTTTCTCCCTGCCGCGCCGCGAAAGGGGATCCAATCTAGGCCCATTTTACAAACAATATCAGATATAAATATGCTGTTGAATGCCGTTTTGAGAGTACTTTTTTTTTACTCTTTGGAGGACACAAATTGAGCGGGGTTGAAAGGAGGCAACTGATAAGTGGCCTCAGGGTATCCTACAGTACCCAGTCTTATAGGGCACTGTATGACTATTTTCCCTTCGTGTTGGACAGGTCACCCTGTTGATTCCTGGAGGACTTACAGTACTTTGACTAGCAAAAACTGGTAGCATGAAAGAGTTAGTTGGAAAAATGCCCTGTTATGTATTTCAACTTAAAACACAGAGACTGTATGCAGACTAATAGAGCATACTCTATGCCCTCTGACTTCCCAGTTGATCTCAATAATGTATACAGAGAGCAGGAGAGGAATTGACATAAAACACCATGTAGGCCCAGTTAGGATAGCTGCTAGGCAGGCAATAGACTATACTGTATTTCCCCCAAAATACTTTTCTTCCTCTCTTTTTAAAACTGTGACCAATTTGCCCAGGCCCAGCGCTCTATTGTTCATACAATAGACGCTAGACGGCGAGCTGTGTGCAGGCCGTTTTTCATGTCAGGGAGAGGGAAAAGAAAAGGAGGAAGCGTGTTTATTGCTTTGTCCTGACAGAGGGGGAGGAGAAGAGGAGAGGAGCCTCAGAAAGGCCACAGCTCCAATTACATGCAGTCCAAGCTCCTTAAAATGTCAGGCTACTTTGCATTAACCAAAGTGCAGTGGCATTCAGTGGGCATTAGCCTCGGTGACGGAGCAACCGTATCTGTCACATTATTTCATCTGGGTGTTCAACCAAAGAAAGACTACAGTACAGCGGCCTCCTTCTCACTCAACCAGCCTCACACACGCGCCTGCAAACACACACACACAAAGGCACACACGTACAAGCACACCAATGATGGAAGAGGTTGGGCATCCATAAAAACAGTCTATCACTGAGTCAATTGAAATAACAGTTAGGTGAACCACATAGGGATCAATTCCACATTCTACTTTTATGGGTATGGATGGTGAGAATGAGAACATCCCTGCAGAGCCTTTTGTAATTGTTTTTCTGAGTGAGAATTGACGGCACAGCAGCGTTGCCTTCTAGGGCCTGTAAACTAACATACACTGGTGCATTGGCAGTATCACCCCCAACCTGAGCATCCCTTAACATTCCCCATTATAGGCTCCGCAGGCAGGCCTGACAATTTACCGGCTCTGGCTTTGGCTCCACAGATCGTTGAGAGGGAAGTGCAAAGCTTCCCTTCACTAATTAAACCTTGATTGTACATCTCGGAGCTCGGGGTGAAGACACATCGTCAGCGGTGGATAAGGGAGAGGAGAGCGGGGGGTAGAGACACGCTGCTGCTGAAACCTGCCATTGGTGCCTGCAAGGATGGAGCTTGTCTCTACAGCTACAGTACAAGCAGCCATCAAATGCACTTCTACACTTCCTCTAGTCTGCCTGCCACTTCACAAAAAATAAAGCATAGGTCTGAAGGCACAGACGCTAAAGTATGGCATGAATGAGTGGCAGATATCAAAAGTGATGAAAACAAAAGTAAAGAACAGTCAATCTGATGATAATTAGCCCAACACCATTGTGTGATTGGTTAAAGTAGCTCTGTGGAGAAACCAAAGGGAGTGGATCATCTGCTGGGTTTATCGTAATACAAAAACCTTGGCCATGCCATGCCCACTGAGTCTCCAAGAGCGTGCACCCTGGTACCCTGCTGCGTTACACAGAGTGAAACACCTGGCAGGGCCCAAGGTGTACAGGAAGTGTGCTGAGAGCAGGTGTCTCCCAGCCCTAGAGCCAGCCAGCCAACCAGCCAGGCAGGCCTTTCAAACAGCACTATTATCTCTTCCTCTGGCTGCCCTGTAGAGCAGGGATCATCAACTAAATTCAGCCACGGGCTAATGTTGTCTTGAGTGGATGGTCGGGGGCCGGAACATAATTACAAATCATTTGACTGCAAATTGACTGCAAGGATCCCAAACAGATATAATATTTGACTAAAACATAATCATTTCAAACCTTGCTCACATTTGTATATGATCGTGTATCTCTCTATTATGCATGGGAATACATGGGAACAGATTTCTTAAATTAAAATCTCTTGGAGCTGATGTCCTGGTGTTTTTACAGTCTGTTATGTCCACTACACTTAAGTACACTAAAGGCACTCGACCGATTTGAGACAGCGATGCGCTTCAAGACTTTACATTGTGGCAGGTTGAAATAGCTTACTAAGAGGACACTCTTAGGCTGTATCCCAAATGGCATCCTATTCCCTTTATAGTGCACTACTTTTGACTAGGAGGCCCCTGGGGTCAGAATAATTTCTGTTGCGAGAAAGAAATCAAAGAACCCCAACATTGTAAGTTTCCCTTTTGTCAGCTAGCAACTCTACCAACCGCTACATTCAGCTTGCTTTTTATTGTCTGAGCTATGAGTGGTTTCTATCTCCATTCATTCACGATCTAGTGTGTATTCATTCAGTTGATTCATGTGGTCTCTCTCTTGCTCTCCTGATTTATTTCACAAGGTTAATGCTATGATGGATGTACACTCCGGCAAGGAGGGGACAGTGACGGCAGATGAATATCCTCAATCACAGCACGTCCTGCGTAGTGCATAGTCCATCACGTCACATCCACACACGCACACACAGTCCCACACGCACAACCTCCATCACATCATCCATCCCCCAAGGCTCCTACAGACACAGACACATACTTTCTGTTGCCACGGCAGCCATTCCACAAAGGGAAAAACATACACGTGCTGCAACACTGACAATATCATGAATCATTTGTTCAATCTGACAGTGTACCTAAACAAATCAACGCGGCTGAATAAAGCCAGACTGAGCACTGCTACATTAACTAAAGTACCAACATATGTTAGCTCATGGTTTCTGTTAACTCATGGTTAAGCTGTGGCCAGTCAACCATGGAGGGAAACAACATTACCACCCCTTAGCATTCTGCTGTCATTTTCCACAAGGTTAGGCTTCATGTAATCATCATCTCCCCTGTACTGTATGAGAGAGCGTAGCGTAGTGTAGTGTACAAGATGAATGCTGCCGCTGTGTGTGTGCGTGCTTGCTTGCAAATAGAGGATCAGCTCTGGCCCTGTGTTAGCCATAATGAGACTGATCTGAACAGATGGAGAGGAGAGTCTCCCAGGTTAGTGTGAAGTCTCCCAGGCTTCACTTCATTTATTTAGTCATTTCTCAATTCAGAATGCCAGTTGTTTTTCCCCCAGATGGTACAGCACTGTAGCCCAGCGAGTTCCTTGATTTAGCTGTAGCTAGCTTGGCCTGGGATGACAAGTGTGTCATCCCAGGCCATGGACGGGAGCAGGGTGAGAACAGTTTAAAGTCTGGCTGCTGCCCACACGCACACACACACACACACACACACACACACACACACACACACACACATACACACACACACACACACACACACACACTACAGTTCATTTCCCTATGAATCTGTTTTGTGAAAAAAATATGAAAAGATCATTGCACTTCCCAGCAGTGTGATATTGGAATCCCATCATGCCGTTGTGCGATGGGCAGCATGCTGGGAACATTAACCACTTGCCGTTTAAATTATAAAAGGGCTCTTAAAGTTGCATTACAGTAGTAATTCTCTCACTAAGTCCCACAGACACAAACACACGTCAACTCAAAAACAGCAGAGGTAGTTCCCATGACATTAACTACTAGCATTAACCACTACAGTGCCGTGAAAAAGTATTTGCCCCCTTTCTGAATTTATTTATTTTATTTATTTAATTAACAAAGTTATGCAACACCCAATTCCCCTGTGTGAAAAAGTAATTGTCCCCTCAATAACTGGTTGTGCCACCTTTAGCTACAATGACTGCAACCAAATGCTTCCTGTAGTTGTTGATCAGTCTCTCACGTCGCTGTGGAGGAATTTTGGCCCACTCTTGCATGCAGAACTGTTTTAACTCAGCGACATTTGTGGGTTTTCAAGCACGAACTGCTAATTTCAAATCCTGCCACAACATCTCAATTGGGATTAGGTCTGGACTATGACTAGTCCATTCCAAAAAGTCATATTTGTTGCTTTTTTGCTATTTTCATGTAGACTTGATTGTGTGTTTTGGATAATTGTCATGCTGCATGACCTAGCTGCGCTTCAGCTTCAGCTCACAGACGGATGGCCTGACATTCTCCTGTAGAATTCTCTGAAACAGAGCAGAATTCATGGTTCCTTCTATTAAGGCAAGTCATCCAGTTCCTGAGGCAGCAAAGCATCCCCAAATCATCACACTACCACCACCATGCTTGACTGTTGGTATGAGGTTCTTACTGTGAAATGCAGTGTTTGGTTTTCGCCAGACATAATGGGACCCATCTCATCCAAAAAGTTAACTGAAGTTTACCACAAAACACCTGGAAGCACCTGGATGATCATCAAGACTCTTGGAAGAATGTTTTATGGACAGATGAGTCAAAAGTATAACATTGATATAACATAATTTTTATATTATGGTTGGAGTCATTGCAGCTAAAGGTGGCACAACCAGTTATTGAGTGTTAGGGGGGAATTACTTTTTCACACTGGATTATTGGGTGTTGAATAACTTTGTTTATTAAATAAATGAAATAAGTATGTAATTGTTGTGTTATTTGTTCACTCAGGTTCCCTTTATTTAGTATTAGGTTTTGGTTGAAGATCTGATAACATTCAGTATCAAAAATATGCAAAAGTAGAGAACATTTTTCATAGGACTGTAGCTAACCACAGGAGAGAACACTACAGATTGGCGTTCAGGACTTCCACACATTTATTTGAGATTTAAGCACTACTTATGTTTTAGCAATGCATAATTCCTGTTGTGGAAAGTATTAGTGTTTCCCAAAAAAACATAAAGAAATCTCTACCAGGTGCATCGTTCAAGCAGAGGGGAACAGAACACGTGCTGATCATGAAATAACAGAATGACCCAGACAGAACAATACTCTTAAGAATAGTAATATAATACAGCCTACAGTATTTTCCCAAAAATATAAATTTCTTAATGTTCAGCAGCAGCAGACTTCAGTTTGAAAGGGATCTGTCATTAAGATGTTAGTTACCCAGCAGACTCAGCAGTAGGCTCCAGCCAGCTGGAGAGAGATCCCTCTCCTCTAGAGTGACCCTCACTGCTGCCTGCTGCCTGGAGCCTGCTGCCTGCTGCCTGGAGCCTGCTGCCTGGAGTCTGGAGCCTGCTGCCTAGAGTCTGGAGCCTGCTGCCTGCTGCCTGGAGCCTGCTGCCTGCTGCCTGGAGCCTGCTGCCTGGAGTCTGGAGCCTGCTGCCTGCAGCCTGCTGCCTGGAGTCTGGAGCCTGCTGCCTGGAGTCTGGAGCCTGCTGCCTGGAGTCTGGAGCCTGCTGCCTGGAGTCTGGAGCCTGCTGCCTGGAGTCTGGAGCCTGCTGCCTGGAGTCTGGAGCCTGCTGCCTGGAGTCTGCTGCCTGCTGCCTGGAGTCTGGAGCCTGCTGCCTGGAGCCTGCTGCATGGAGCCTTTTGCCTGGAGCCTGCTGCCTGGAGCCTGCTGCTTAGAGAGAGTACTGAGGCCCCGTTCCCCCAAACCAAGCCAAGTCTGCTTCCACTGTGGCCTTCCAATCTCTCACTTTTTACTCTCTTTTAACACTCTCTCTCTCTTCTATTTCCCTCATCCCTCTCTCTCTCTCTCTCTCTCTCTCTCTCTCTCTCTCTCTCTCTCTCTCTCCCTCTCCTTCTCTCTCTCTCTCTCTCCATTTAGTCCAACCCAGTGGGATTGAGGGATGTAGCTGGGGAAGAGTGCTAACCGGCTGGCTATTACACTGACGGTCACATGGGACATTGGTTGGCTCCCTGGCTGCTGAGCACAGCTGGAATCATCCACAGGGTTGTCATTGGATCCCTCAGCCTGCTCCTCTGAGTCCCCCACCAAAGGGCCCAGGGAGGGAGGGAGGCCCTGGGATGTGCTGTCTCCCATCCTCCCCAACAGTATGGATCAGGTCCAGAGAGAAGTTAAGATGCTAGGCCCTGACAAAGCTTCTAGGCTCTGACAAAGATGCTACACGGCTTGACTTAGATGCTTGGGCTTGATTTAAAAAAATACTAACAAAGGAAATTCTGAGTGGCGCCTGAGTGGCGCAGTGGTCTAAGGCACTGCATCGCAGTGCTAGCTGTGCCACTAGAGATCCTGGTTCGAATCCAGGCTCTGTCGTAGCCGGCCGCGACCGGGAAACCCATGGGGCGGCGCACAATTGGCCCAGCGTCGTCTAGGGTAGGGGAGGGAATGGCCGGCAGGGGATGAAGCTCAGATCGTAGAGCATGGCGTTTGCAACGCCAGGGTTGTGGGTTCGACTCCCACGGGGGGTATGAAAAAATAAAATAATGTATGCACTAACTGTAAGTCGCTCTGGATAAGAGCGTCTGCTAAATGACTAAAAATGTAAAAAATGTAAATGAAATTCCCATAGGGCTAAGCAAACACAAGATATCGAGGACTCAAGTACTTATTATAGGAACAGTAATGCCAGAATGATCTTGAGCCCCTGGTAATATGTAAAGTAAAGTATAACTGAATAAAGTGTCCTATTCTCCCCATGAAAATAGCTGAATTGGGGAGAATGCAGAATGTGTGGCCGCGGGCTGGGCAGATATGGCGCCTTCACCCACAGCCTCAGAGCCCAGATTACGTTTGGGGAGCAAATTAATTGTACTCTTAATAGTGTGCGACAGGAGTGGAATGCTCAACACACTCGCTGATAAAAAATGCAAAAGTGTAGTCGCCTCTGAGGTGAGAGAAATGTACAGTCAGAGTGAGTACTGATGTTCTGGTTGGGCCACAAACTAACTCCATTCCCTGCTCAGTTCACTTTACTCACTTGGGACATCAACACAAATGTTTTGTTACAGTCAATGATTCACAATTGTTAAAAGTGTGAGGTAGTTAACAGATTTCCCACACACACATTAGTTGTGCAAATGTGATACTGTATAACAGCAATAAATAAACATTTGATTCAGTAGATTCATCACTTACTATACCCATTCTATGAAAATGTCCACTGTTCTCTCCATCTGTTCTCTGTGTGATGTGAGCAGCTTGTAACTCAAGCCCAGTGCTGTCCAGGCAGGCAGGCAGGGCACCTCTATCTGCTGATGAAAGTGATCTAGTCTAGAGAGAGAGCCAGGCCCCACAAATCAGGCCAGATGAGCAGCACAAGGAGGCCCTGAGCTCCCTGACCTGACTCCCATTTGCCCAGCCTGAGACAGGGGAGATCTCTCACTCATTACCCTCAATTAGCACCCCATCCTTTACACCCTACCTGGCCTTGCCTGGTCTGTACTCTCTCTCCCCCGCTCCCTCTTCTGATCTCTCTCTCCTCCTGACTCAGTGTTGCAAACTCAGGCCAGGTGGTTGGGTCAAGGCCATTAAGCAGGGCCAAGTCGTCCTCCTCCTTCTCTCCCTCCCTCCCCCCTCTTTTGCGATAGCAGCAGCAGCTGTGGTCAGGCTGCCCTAGCATCTCCCTCCTCCACTGCCACAGCTGGCCTGTCTCTGTCTCTGCAGACGGCCCAGGCATTTGTCCAGTCCACCAGCCAGCACTGTGCCAAGGAGGAACCATCACATGTCAAATCAGCTGCATTTTCCATTCCCTTCAGCAGCTTTTAATGCCTGTGACTGGTGTGTAATTGAGTCTACAATAAAAAGACAGGAGAAAATGTGGGATGTAAAAAGATGTATTCAGCCTTAACTGAGCATAGCTCATCATCCACTAAGCCCACACCTCACCCTGTGAATACTCCTTTCCTTTCCTCTCCTCTCCTCCCTCAGTGCACCTAGACCTCTTTAACCTCTGAGAGAAAGGTCAGTAGTAATGAATAGGGTGATGTGATTTGGGCTGTGTGAGCTGTTTGACATCCTCCAGACACACCACTAACAACCTGGGGGTTGGTGTCACGCCACTGGTTTGACCCATGACCTGTCACAGCAGGTTATTTTTTATTTTTATTTCACCTTTATTTAACCAGGTAAGCCAGTTGAGAACAGGTTCTCATTTACAACTGCGACCTGGCCAAGACAAAGCAAAGTAGTGCAACAAAAACAACACAGAGTTACATATGGGGTAAAAAAAACATAAAGTCAGAAATACAACAGAAAATATATATACAGTGTGTGCAAATGTAGCAAGTTATGGAGGTAAGGCAATAAATAGGCTATAGTGCAGAATAATTACAATAGTATTAACACTGGAATGCTAGATGTGCAAGAGATTATGTGCAAATAGAGATACTGGGGTGCAAAAGAGCAAATTAAATAACAATATAGGGATGAGGTAGTTGGGTGGGCTAATTTCAGATGGGCTGTGTACAGGTGCAGTGATCGGTAAGGTGCTCTGACAACTGATGCTTAAAGTTATTGAGGGAGATAAGAGTCTCCAGCTTCAGAGATTTTTGCAATTCGTTCCAGTCATTGGCAGCAGAGAACTGGAAGGAATGGCGGCCAAAGGAGGTGTTGGCTTTGGGAATGACCAGTGAGATATACCTGCTGGAGCGCAGACTACGGGTGGGTGCTGCTATGGTGACCAATGAGCTAAGATAAGGCGGGGATTTGCCTAGCAGTGATTTATAGATGGCCTGGAGCCAGTGGGTTTGACGACGAACATGTAGTGAGGACCAGCCAACAAGAGCGTACAGGTCACAGTGGTGGGTAGTGTATGGGGCTTTGGAGACAAAACGGATGGCACTGTGATAGACTACATCCAATTTGCTGAGTAGAGTGTTGGAGGCTATTTTATAAATGACATCGCCGAAGTCAAGGATCGGTAGGATAGTCAGTTTTACGAGGGCATGTTTGGCAGCATGAGTGAAGGAGGCTTTGTTGCGAAATAGGAAGCCGATTCTAGATTTAACTTTGGATTGGAGATTCTTTATGTGAGTCTGGAAGTTGAGTTTACAGTCTAACCAGACACCTAGATATTTGTAGTTGTCCACATACTCTAGGTCAGACCCGTCGAGAGTGGTGATTCTAGTTGGGTGGGCGGGTGCTAGCAGCGTTCGATTGAAAAGCATGCATTTAGTTTTACTAGTGTTTAAGAGCAGTTGAAGGCTACTGAAGGATTGTTGTATGGCATTGAAGCTCGTTTGGAGGTTTGTTAACACAGTGTCCAATGAAATAAACTGCAAATTAAAATGTTCCCAGGTCACTTCCTCCCGACAGTGTTAGAGAGTGATGGGTGGAATATACACACGCGCCCATACATATACATACATACATACATACCAGCGGCGGTCAGTGCCGTTTAAGATGAGGGAGGACCCAAAAAATTTTTCATGTCCATGGCCTTATTTCTATTACAGCATATTGGATGACGGTCATTCATATTCCATTCACCCAGTTCAATGTAACATTGATAGGTGTCACGATCGTCTTGACGTGAAGGAGTAGACCAAGGCGCAGCGTGTGAAACGAACATGACTTTAATTAGTAAAGCACAAGTACAAAACAAAACACGATCGTGTCCACAGTAACACTGACTGAACACGGAACAAAAACCCACAAACACAAGGTGAAAACAGACAGTTTAAATATGGCTCCCAATCAGAGACAACGAGCCAACAGCTGACACTCGTTACCTCTGATTGGGAGTCACTCATCCAAACAAAGAAATACAACCACATAGAACAACCCAACCAAACAGAACACCACGAAACGAACACACCCTGGCTCAACATACAAAGTCCCGGAGCCAGAGCGTGACAGTACCCCCTAAAAGCGCGGACTGCGACCGCGCCTCAAAACCCCAAACAGGGGGAGGGCTGGGTGGGCATTTCTCCTCGGAGGCGGCCCGGCTCGGGCTTGACCCCCACCCTTCCACAATCCCCCCAGTAGCGCCCCGGTCCGGTCTGACCCCGCTGGCTGGATCTGGACCGGACATAGATGGAGTGGATTGCTCAAACTCCGTAGTGGAGTAGCTGACCTGATCAGGCACCGGACTGACGACGCGCACCCCTGGCTTGGCGCGTGAGGCAGGAACGGACCGGACCTGGCTGACGATACGCACCCTTGGCTTGGTGCGTGGAGCCGGAACGGACCTCACCAGGCTGACGACTCGCATCCTTGGCTTGGTGCGAGTAGCAGGAATGGGCTGGATCAGGCTGACGACTCGCACCCTTGGCTTGGTGCGAGTAGCAGGAACGAGCTGGACCAGGCCGACGACGCACCCCGTAGGCTTGGTGCGTGGAGCAGGAACAGGCCAGGCTGGGCTGGCGACGCACACCGTAGGCTTAGTGCGTGGAGCAGGAACAGGCCGGACAGGGCTGGCAACGCACACCGTAGGTTTGGTGCGTGGAGCAGGGACAGGCCGGGCCGGGCTGACGACGCACCCCGTAGGCTTGGTGCGTGGAGCAGGAACAGGCCGGGCTGGGCTGGCGACGCACACCGTAGGTTTGGTGCGTGGAGCAGGAACAGGCCGGGCAGGGCTGGCGACGCACACCGTAGGTTTGGTGCGTGGAGCAGGGACAGGCCGGGTCGGGCTGACGACGCACCCGAAGGCTTGGTGCGTGGAGCAGGGACAGGCCGGGCAGGGCTGTCGACGCACACCGTAGACTTGGTGGGAATGGCAGGAACAGGCCGGGCTGGGCTGACGACGCGCACCACTGACTTGGTGGGAATGGCAGGAACAGGCCGGGCCGGGCTGACGACGCGCACCACTGACTTGGTGGGAATGGCAGGAACAGGCCGGGCTGACGACGCGCACCACTGACTTGGTGGGAATGGCAGGAACAGGCCGGACCGTACTGGGGACACACACCACTGGCCCCACGCAGGGATCAGGAACGGGCCGGACCGGACTGGTAACACACCCCAGTACCTCTCGCCGTGCCTCCACACTTTCCCTCTCCTCTGTGCCCAGTGGCCCCCCTAACCTGGCGGCCTTCTCTGCCAACGCTTTGCACCGCTCTAACCCGTACACCTGCTGGCCCGACGTCGTGAGCCCCCCCCTAAAAATTTCCTGGGGGTCTCTCCTCCCTCTTGCCAGACTCGCAATCATCTCCTCCCACGTCCATCCTCTCTCCTCGTCACGCTGCTTGATCCAGTCGAGGTTGCCACGGAGATCTGCCAGCGATGGCTCCTGAACACGCTGCTTGGTCGTTGTATGGTGGGTTTTTCTGTCACGATCGTCTTGACGTGAAGGAGTAGACCAAGGCGCAGCGTGTGAAACGAACATGACTTTAATTAGTAAAGCACAAGTACAAAACAAAACACGATCGTGAAGTCCACAGTAACACTGACTGAACACGGAACAAAAACCCACAAACACAAGGTGAAAACAGACAGTTTAAATATGGCTCCCAATCAGAGACAACGAGCCAACAGCTGACACTCGTTACCTCTGATTGGGAGTCACTCATCCAAACAAAGAAATACAACCACATAGAACAACCCAACCAAACAGAACACCACGAAACGAACACACCCTGGCTCAACATACAAATTCCCGGAGCCAGAGCGTGACAATAGGTTTAGGCTCCTACATGAATGATACTCAAATTTTCCCTATACCCATCATGAGGATGCTACAACCTAGCCTATGAATGAAAGTTTGCAACGTAGTTGCACAGGTCGGGAGAAAATGTTGAGGTGACAGACAGTGACACATGGACAGACAGTGACACATTCAATACCGCCTTGCACACTATTGCCTGCATCTAGCTGATCTAGGGTGCAATCGTTAGTTGTTACAGGTGTATAGAGGAGTAGGCAGTCGCAGGTTTAGAACTGCTGAATTTATTTAAGCACCATAGATCAAAGCGGGACGAAACCCAAATGCTGTTGTGCTCAAAATATATCTTCATAAACAAAAAAGGCACAGGGCGAACCCAAAGTGCAAAATATAAAGTACTCAGGAAATAGTAGGCGAGATTCCTCTCAGGAAAACAAGTAACATTTACAATGACCGACAAAGACAAATGGCAGAGGAAGTATATATACAGTGATAGAGTGGGGATTGGAACCATGTGTGTGTAATGATGATGAGACAAGTCCGGGGTTGATGAGTGAAGGGCGTTTGCCAGCAGTAGGTTTGACAGCAGCTAGAAGGCCGGCAACGCCGAATGCCTGAGCTGGACGGGGGGGAGCCAAAGCAAAGACTGGTGTGACATTAGTCCAACAGTTGCAAACGAGAGTTTCTATTGGACAAATTCAGGTATGTTATCCCGTTTCATTCCATTTGCTTCCGTTTAAGAAATGTTTTTAAACAGAACCGGTGGAATGAATACACCCCTGATCACACGTAAACACAGTTTACTATGATAGCAGCCACATTGTATCCTTCTCGCATCCACGCGCTCTCCTGCTCTCACCTTTTCCCTTCGCTTGTGGACTTCAATGCACAACACATAGGCTGTATGTGACCAGGCAAAAACAACTTTCCAAGCCAAACCATATCATAACCGCTACACACAGACTACATCGTTGTCACTATATTAGCTAAAGTAAGGTCACAGTCAACATACTGTAGCTAATAGAACTAACGCATTAGTAAACCCGCTACAATCATGCAGTACAGTGTATAGTCAGTAAGCAGTTTAGCAGTTACAACGGCGGGCCCCGGTGGCAATAGATTAGTAAAACCAAAAGCTTACCTTGACTTGGAAGAGTTCCAGTGTTGTGTTGGATAGTCATAGCCAGCTAGCTGACAAAGCATCCCTCTGTTTGAGCCGGGTGTTTGAGTAGGTTAAACTATCTAGCTGCATTTGCTAGCTAAGTAAGTTAAACTGGAAGTGGGAAAAAATGACGAAATATAGCTATCCCTCTCTCTCTCTCTTTTGCTTCTCCTTCATTTTCGAAAAAATTAATTTGTTCAGAACTGTTCAACTATTGTCTTTCTCTCTCTTTGAGTCACGACTAGGTGAAAAATCTGTCGATATGCCCTTGAGCAAGGCACTTAACCCTAATTGCTCCTGTAAGTCGCTCTGGATAAGAGCATCTGCTAAATGACTAAAATGTAAATGTAACTACTAATCACATTTTATGCACTGCAGTGCTAGCTAGCTGTAGCTTTTGCTTTCAGTACTATTCATTCTCTGATCCTTTGATTGGGTGGACAACTTGTCAGTTCATGCTGCAAGAGCTCTGATCGGTTGGAGGACGTCCTCTGGAAATAGTCATAATTACTGTGTAAGTCTATGGAAGGGGTGAGAACCATGAGCCTCCTATGTTTTGTATTGAAGTCAATGTACCCAGAGGAGGACGGAAGCTAGCTGTCCTCCAGCTATACCATGGTGCTACCCTACAGAGTGCTGCTGAGGCTACTGTAGACCTTCATTGCAAAACAGTGTGTTTTAATCAATTACGTAAATATATTTAGTATAGTTTTATCTAAAAAGGATACATTTTTAAATGTTTCACTCTTTTCTTTTTATGAAATTCTCTATGGAGGATGGTTCTCCCCTTCCTCCTCTGAGGACCCTCCACTGATACATACATACAATCATACATACATAGAAACAAACAAACATACACAGGCACGCATACACACAACCCACATATATAAAAACTAAACTAAACATAGAAGGGCCCATGTCACTTTGTCTCAGCCTTATGCTGCGTTCATAACCAAGTGGGAAGTGGGAATTTACCACATACGACTGGTAGAAATCCACTTGAACGGCCCTCCAACTGGTAATTACTAGTGGGAAACATCTATCATCCTGTGCTCTCACTTCTCCCACATGCTGACCTCTGGCATCACCTAAAAAGGAAATTACCTTGATAACAGCATTTTCGGCAGTTAAATGCAAGAACAAAACATTATTTATAAAAAGCAATCTATTAATATGGTTTTTGAACACTATAATTTGTTTACAATAGCAGTACTTTTAGTTAATGGTTTATGCAGCTTGTTGGCCATTAGCCAATCATCGTTTTCCAACAAGTTCAAAGCACGTGAATGCATCCAACAATTTCACAACTGGTAAATTCCCACCTCCCACTTGGTTACGAACGCAGCATTAGTCTGAGATACAAAGGAAAGGGAACGCTACAGGGGGTAGCTGTCTCTTTGAGAAGCCATTTGTTTTGTGTTTGAGAAGCCAAGCAATTGTTGGGCAAAGACACAGCTGCCGACAGACGCAATGAGGCCCAGAGAACAACAGACAGGGTGCTGTCTGTCTGTCTGTGGCAGTGCTGTTGCGGTAAGAGGTGCCATTGAAAATGTGTGTTTATTCCTCCTCCACTGAACCTCCTGTTATCTCTCCTCTCCATGCTGCCGCTCTACAAAGTGCTACCAGATTGCACCTGGCTACGACTGTGAGCAACAAGCGAGAAAACACACACAGTACACACACAGGGATGCACACACACGTATGCACACACACACATACGCACGCACGCACACTGTAGAAAGCATCAATGCTGCCCCACCCTCAAAATATATCTTGCTGTCCCTTGCTGTTTTTTTTCTCCACCAAAACAACACACTTCCACGCATCTCTACAGAGCTCAACAACAAGCCCTGAGTGCTTAAGACTGTGATAGTTGTTTTTATCTGCCTGACATTTATTCCCTTTGGAAAGCATTAATTTCCCAACCTAAAAAAGTACTTATATCTTGAAGCGTCTGCTAAATGGCATATTATATTATTATATTATATTAAAACCTCTTAAGCTGACAGTCCCCGAAATCGGGCTCTAGAATTACTAACAAATATATGTATATGTTTACATTAAGTATTTTATTGATTTCCCACATTTTATAAGTCAGAAGACAGACATCCAGACCTTCCTAAGACCATGTCAACGTCCTCTGTCGAATAAATGTGTATTTGCCTCCCTCTGGTGGTCAGCTGCATCATTAGATCCATTTATATCATTTCACTGCAACATTACGTCAAAGGGGCGGTCCTTAGAAAAACATTTATCCAGCTTGACTGCTTCACGGCAGAGACATGGCAAAGCAATTGCGGAATTTGTCTTTAGCAGGCAGATCTAAATACATAACTTTCATAGCTTTATGATAAAGAATGCGACCTACACACTTCCTTAAACCTAAATTAAGTAAATCATTAATTTGGTGTGGAAGTCAAACATTTGTTTACATCGGAGGCAGACACATCGCATATGCTCAGAATGACAAAATGTATCCTTTTCCAGAACACTTGTCTATATGAGGGATGCACACTGTTTAAATGGCCCAAATATTGATTTAGACGTTCACAAATTTAACAGATTTTGACTATCACTAACGTCATGATATGTTTGGTAAAGTAAAATATTTTGGGTAGATGTTCCTAAAAAAGATTATAACTACACTGCACAAATATATAAACGCAACATGTAAAGTGTTGGTCCCATGTTTCATGTGCTGAAATAAAAAATCCCAGAAATGTTCCATACGCAACAAAAAGCTTATTTCGCTCAAATGTTGTGCACAAATTAGTTTACATCCCTGTTGGTGATAATGTATCCTTAGCCAAGACAATCTATCCACCTGACAGGTGTGGCATATCAAGAAGCTAATTAAACAGCATGATCATTACACAGGTGCACCTTGTGCTGGGGACAATAAAAGGCCACTCTAAAATGTGCAGTTTTGTCACACAACACAATGCCACAGATGTCTCAAGTTTTGAGGGAGCAATTGGCATGCTGACTGCAGGAATGTCCACCAGAGCTGTTGCCAGATAATTTAATGTTCATTTCTCTACCATAAGCTGCCTCCAATGTCGTTTTAGAGAATTTGGCAGTACGTCCAACCTGCCTCACAACCGCAGACCACGTGTAACCATGCCAGCCCAGGACCTCCGCATCCAGTTTCTTCCCCTGCAGGATCGTCTGAGGGGGGTGCTGAGGAGTATTTCTGTCTGTAATAAAGACATTTTGTGGGGAAAAACTCATTCTGATTGGCTGGGCCTGGCTCCCCAGTGGCTGGGCCTGGCTCCCCAGTGGGTGGGCCTGGCTGCCAAGTGGGTGGGCCTATGCCCTCCAAGGCCAACCCATGGCTGCACCCCTGCCCGCACCCCTGCCCAGTCATGTGAAATCCATAGATTAGGGCCTAATGAATTTATTTCAATTGACTTATTTCCTTGTATGAACTGTAACTCAGTAAAATCATTGAAATTGTTGCATTTATATATTTGTTCAGTATATATATGGACATATTATCTTATCCAGAGCGACTTACAGTTAGTGAGTGCATACATTTTCATACTGGTCCCCCGTGGGAATCGAACCCACAACCCTGGCGTTGCAAGTGCCATGCTCTACCAACTGAGCTACAGGGGACTATTATAAAGTATGGAAAGGCTTATTCATTCATTTGTATTTTATTTTTTATCATACCATCATATTTTGTATATGTTTTATTATACTTTTATTGTGTACTAGATCATATTGGTTGAAAATAGTTTTTTTCTCAGACATAAATAAACAATTCCAGGTGAAAGCCAAAGGTCATAGCTTTCTAGGGAGGGAAACATTACTACATTACAGTTTTTCTCAATTGCTAAAACACAAAACCCTATTGTCTGAACCAAATGCTCAGTTGCCTGAACCCACTGATTGAATCAATCACTCTTTTGGCAAAACCATAAGCACTTTTCACCTGTTTAGACATAACTTGCCAACACATTTTCATTGTGATGCACCCGTGCTGCATAATGGTGAGCACAGGTGACAAAAGTCAAACACAATTAGAGCACAGGTGTCACCACTTGAACACAACAACTCAAAATTGATCACACTTGTGGCTAATGATGTGAGGGAACATATACAGTAAGCCAGTTCAGAGAGCACTGGTTTGTGAGGCCCTACAATGGATAGAAATCAGAGAGGAAGAGTTCGTGTGAGAGGAGGTCGAGGTGGTCGAGGTGGTCAGCGAAGACAAAGAACAGTAATATCTGATGAAATCAGAGCTACTGTGATTGACCATGTTCTTGTCCATGGTATGAGCATGAGGGAGGCTGGACAAAGGGTACAACCAAACATCAGTAGATTCACTGTGTCCACCATAATCCGAAGATTTAGAGAAGAGAACAGGTAATTACCTTTTTTTGACATTATAGTACAGTATGTAAATGTTGACAGCAATTACTGTATGACATACTATATACTGTACCACAGTCTACTGTAAGTAAATATATGTTTCAGTACATCACTGTACCAATGTACTGTAGTATTGTAATGGAGGGTTGGTCTAACTGTTTGTAGGCCTAGTATTCCATGTATATTTTTTGTAACTCCATGTTCTCTTTTTGTAGAATTGAAACACTGCCACATGGGGGTGGGAGGACAGGTATGTTCTCCCCACACCAAGAGACCCTAATTGTTGATATGGTCCGTGAGAACAATGCCATTAAACTGAGCGAAATTCAGCAGAAGATCATTGAGGACCATTTACATTTTGAGGGTATCAACAGTGTCAGCCTCTCTACTGTTGATCGTGTCCTCAAGCGCAACAGACTGCGCATGAAACAGCTATACAGAGTGCCCTTTGATCGCAACTCAGACAGAGTCAAAGAGCAAAGATTCCAGTATGTACAGGTTGGCATATATCCAGACACATTCAATGTTGATTACTCTAAGTAGTGATTTAATGTAGTGGCCTAAATCACTTTTTCCGTATCACTTACAAAACTATATCTATTTCTACAGAGGGTTTTTCAACTGGATGCAATGGAAAGACCCCATCAATACATCTACATGGATGAAGCTGGGTTTAATCTCACCAAAAGGAGAAGGAGAGGCCGTAATGTGATTGGCCATCGGGCCATTGTTGGTGTTCCTGGGCAGCGTGGTGGCAATGTCACATTATGTGCTGCCATCAGCAATCATGGGGTTGTCCACCATCATGCCAACCTGGGGCCCTACAACACTCACCAGCTCCTCATTTTCCTCAATCACATGCGAGATGCTTTGTTAGGGCAGCAGGATGAGCATCCCATCTATGTTGTTGTTTGGGACAATGTGAGTTTTCACAGAGCCCTCCAGGTTAGAGAGTGGTACAATATGAACCAAGGTTTTATCAATCTTTGCCTTCCACCGTACTCCCCTTTCCTAAACCCCATTGAGGAATTATTCTCCTCATGGCGGTGGAAGGTATATGAACGCCAACCTTACACCAGGGTAAATCTCCTGCAAGCCATGGGACTTGCCTGTGGTGACATAGGTGTGGAGGCATGCCAAGCCTGGATACGGCATGCCAGGGGTTTTTTCCCCCGTTGCCTGGCCAGACAAAAGGTGGCCTGTGATGTGGATGAAGTCCTGTGGCCTGACCCAGTACGGAGACATGATGCTGTGGCTGAGTAATGCACTTATTTGAATTTTTTTGTACTTTCTTTTTACATGGGCTTACTGTTCACAAGTGGCAAACGCATAAGATTTCTGTTTGTTTTTACAAGTGCTACATGTAAATGCACAAGATTCAGTGGCGGCTCCTGAAAAAATTCTCAGGAGGGGCAATTTTTCTGATGATTTAGGTGACCTACACACATTTAAAAAAAGATATGTCCAGCAACAACATGAAGACAGGGGCAGCATATAAGTCAATACCAGAAGCATTTATTGACTGATCTCAAAAGTGTTGGCTTACCAGGGTTGGTGGAGCCCTCAGTTTCATCTTTGCCTCGCAAAGCTAACTCAAACACTCCGCAAAACTTCACACACTGGATTAGCCGGCTGAGGATGTGGCGGTTCTTGCTAATGTCGTAGTAAATATATTTGTTATAGTGAATATGGAATATGATATGTTGAGTAAAATGTTGTGCTAAGATCTATTTAGGTCAGGAGCTGGTTATAAGTTCTGTTCCTATCCAATAACAATGGACAAAAGGGTCCTATCTTGTCAGCCTTGTCAGCAGGTGGCCAAGGACAACACCCACGCCATAGGCCTCTCAGTTCTTCCAACTCACGAGTTCTTGCTCTGAGGACACACACACACACACAAACACACACACACACATCATCACTGTTAAACACACACACACACACACACATCATCACTGTTAAACACACACACACACACACACACACAAAAATCCCTCTCTTAGGCTGGAACATTTGAAGACAGAGAACCCGACTCAGAGCCAATGCAACAGTGACAGTAGCCTGCAGGGGACCTCGCCCAACTCATCAGGACCAATCAGAAGATCAGAACTACTAGATTGAACCTACTTCATTTATTGCATAAAATGTCTGCACACAATGTTTCGGGGCTCTCTTCAGAATAATAATAATAATAATAATAATAATAATAATAATAATAATATGCCATTTAGCAGACGCTTTTATCCAAAGCGACTTACAGTCATGCGTGCATACATTTTTGTGTATGGGTGGTCCCGGGGATCGAACCCACTACCTTGGCGTTACAAGCACCATGCTCTACCAGCTGAGCTACAGAAAGTGGATACTCATGGATGCGCATTGCAATTGTAAAATGTCAACACAATTGGAGACACCACGTCATTTTTGGAGACATGTTATTGACAGTAAACTATTGTAGATGCGACTGCTAACTAAATAAAACATTTTAGCTGGCTAGCTAATCATCTTAGCTAAATGTGGGGCAAACAATTCAGTTATTTACCGTTAATTTGAGGGATTGGGGTGAAAGAAATCGAGTTACATAGTGATACTTTACGATATACTGTATTGACAATATCGCAATATTTTAGCGCTAGTTGGCTGTACCTGCACCAAAACACCATTATTGTTCCTTCATAGCTTGTTCTCAATCTTTTCACATTGGGAGCAAATTTGTTTTCAGCACTTTTATTTCCATGACTGATCAAAACTCGTTCTCATGGCTTTCTGATCCCTCTGCAACAGACATATGGTGCGCAATAAAATCACAGTATCGAATCGCAATACGTATAGAATCATGAGACTCGCAATGCTGATGCATATATCTTATCGTGAGGTTCCTGGCAATTCCCAGCCCAAGTTCATTTGCCACAACAAATCTCTTCGCTAGCAAACGCGATGTCTTCTCCAAAACGGCAATGTGTCTCCAGCAATGTTTACTTTTTTGACGTTCTATGGCATCTCCACTTTCCAAGCATATATGACCACATGTAATATTTTGGTAAGTGATGCAAATAGTGAACTATGTAGGGCCAGGATGTAAAATATATGTAGCTGCAGCAATTTCTCTTATCTGATATGGTAAGTAATGGGGCTTAATTTATAGCTCCCTAAGAGTTTGACGAACGGGTCCGTGAACGCGATTCCAGATATATTTACCTCTGAATAAACTGCCTTTATTACACCATATCCACATCCAGTAAACTTGTGATTATCAACACTAACCTCATCGTTGTGGCGGCGGACAGCTAGCCTGTATCCCTCGTCATCCAGTTGAGTGAGTGGCAATGTCTTTTTTCGTTCGTACCAATTTTTGGAAAATCCTCGGGTGTAGGACTTTCCGCCTTTAGTAGAAACCTGTTGAATTATTAAATTTGGTCTGGGAGGTCCTAATTGTTTCGTTGCTAATTTATCTCCATTTGTTCGCCGACAAAAAGGAACTTCTTTCAAACAATCCACTCTTTTCTCAGTTACGTTCATGGTTACGTAACGTATGACGAAAGCGCGTAAGTGCAAGCCCACAGACACCCATTGAGATTGTATTGAAGGCTCTGAAATTTGAAAAAAATAGATTTTACATGGGAGTCTATTACAGACTTCTGGGCGATTTTCAACCTGACTGAAATCGCCCCAAAAGGGGGGGGAGCCATTTGAAGCACGACTTTAGCCTGATTCGACATTTAGTGGCAGTGTGGCACTGTGGCAGATCAGACGTATAGATTACAACACTGATAACTACTGTTGCCGTGATATAATTGATTAGAAAAAAAATCCCTTCCTTTTCCCGTTTGGCAGTGCGTCGCCCATATCGCCCTATTGAACAGGCCGCCCCTGACAAGATTTCTGTTTTGTCTTTTTGTACAAGTGCTAAATGCACAGTTTTTTTTTTGTTTTGCAACATGCATTTAGCCTACAGTGCAGTGGCGGCTCCTGAAAAAATTCTCAGGAGGGGCAATTTTTCTGATGATTTAGGTGACCTACACACATTTAAAAAAAGATATGTCCAGCAACAACATGAAGACAGGGGCAGCATATAAGTCAATACCAGAAGCATTTATTGACTGATCTCAAAAGTGTTGGCTTACCAGGGTTGGTGGAGCCCTCAGTTTCATCTTTGCCTCGCAAAGCTAACTCAAACACTCCGCAAAACTTCACACACTGGATTAGCCGGCTGAGGATGTGGCGGTTCTTGCTAATGTCGTAGTAAATATATTTGTTATAGTGAATATGGAATATGATATGTTGAGTAAAATGTTGTGCTAAGATCTATTTAGGTCAGGAGCTGGTTATAAGTTCTGTTCCTATCCAATAACAATGGACAAAAGGGTCCTATCTTGTCAGCCTTGTCAGCAGGTGGCCAAGGACAACACCCACGCCATAGGCCTCTCAGTTCTTCCAACTCACGAGTTCTTGCTCTGAGGACACACACACACACAAACACACACACACACATCATCACTGTTAAAACACACACACACACACACACATCATCACTGTTAAACACACACACACACACACACACACAAAAATCCCCTCTCTTAGGCTGAACATTTGAAGACAGAGAACCCGACTCAGAGCCAATGCAACAGTGACAGTAGCCTGCAGGGGACCTCGCCCAACTCATCAGGACCAATCAGAAGATCAGAACTACTAGATTGAACCTACTTCATTTATTGCATAAAATGTCTGCACACAATGTTTCGGGGCTCTCTTCAGATAATAATAATAATAATAATAATAATAATAATAATAATATGCCATTTAGCAGACGCTTTTATCCAAAGCGACTTACAGTCATGCGTGCATACATTTTTGTGTATGGGTGGTCCCGGGGATCGAACCCACTACCTTGGCGTTACAAGCACCATGCTCTACCAGCTGAGCTACAGAAAGTGGATACTCATGGATGCGCATTGCAATTGTAAAATGTCAACACAATTGGAGACACCACGTCATTTTTGGAGACATGTTATTGACAGTAAACTATTGTAGATGCGACTGCTAACTAAATAAAACATTTTAGCTGGCTAGCTAATCATCTTAGCTAAATGTGGGGCAAACAATTCAGTTATTTACCGTTAATTTGAGGGATTGGGGTGAAAGAAATCGAGTTACATAGTGATACTTTACGATATACTGTATTGACAATATCGCAATATTTTAGCGCTAGTTGGCTGTACCTGCACCAAAACACCATTATTGTTCCTTCATAGCTTGTTCTCAATCTTTTCACATTGGGAGCAAATTTGTTTTCAGCACTTTTATTTCCATGACTGATCAAAACTCGTTCTCATGGCTTTCTGATCCCTCTGCAACAGACATATGGTGCGCAATAAAATCACAGTATCGAATCGCAATACGTATAGAATCATGAGACTCGCAATGCTGATGCATATATCTTATCGTGAGGTTCCTGGCAATTCCCAGCCCAAGTTCATTTGCCACAACAAATCTCTTCGCTAGCAAACGCGATGTCTTCTCCAAAACGGCAATGTGTCTCCAGCAATGTTTACTTTTTTTGACGTTCTATGGCATCTCCACTTTCCAAGCATATATGACCACATGTAATATTTTGGTAAGTGATGCAAATAGTGAACTATGTAGGGCCAGGATGTAAAATATATGTAGCTGCAGCAATTTCTCTTATCTGATATGGTAAGTAATGGGGCTTAATTTATAGCTCCCTAAGAGTTTGACGAACGGGTCCGTGAACGCGATTCCAGATATATTTACCTCTGAATAAACTGCCTTTATTACACCATATCCACATCCAGTAAACTTGTGATTATCAACACTAACCTCATCGTTGTGGCGGCGGACAGCTAGCCTGTATCCCTCGTCATCCAGTTGAGTGAGTGGCAATGTCTTTTTCGTTCGTACCAATTTTTGGAAAATCCTCGGGTGTAGGACTTTCCGCCTTTAGTAGAAACCTGTTGAATTATTAAATTTGGTCTGGGAGGTCCTAATTGTTTCGTTGCCAATTTATCTCCATTTGTTCGCCGACAAAAGGAACTTCTTTCAAACAATCCACTCTTTTCTCAGTTACGTTCATGGTTACGTAACGTATGACGAAAGGCGTAAGTGCAAGCCCACAGACACCCATTGAGATTGTATTGAAGGCTCTGAAATTTGAAAAAAATAGATTTTACATGGGAGTCTATTACAGACTTCTGGGCGATTTTCAACCTGACTGAAATCGCCCCAAAAGGGGGGGGAGCCATTTGAAGCACGACTTTAGCCTGATTCGACATTTAGTGGCAGTGTGGCACTGTGGCAGATCAGACGTATAGATTACAACACTGATAACTACTGTTGCCGTGATATAATTGATTAGAAAAAAAATCCCTTCCTTTTCCCGTTTGGCAGTGCGTCGCCCATATCGCCCTATTGAACAGGCCGCCCCTGCTACAGTGAACAATAAACATTTATTTCTCCAGCTTCATGTCCTGAGCATTGTGTTTTCTATTTTTCTACGTAGTGTTTAGTGACTGTTCAGTAGTGTTTTCTATTTTGATTGACTCGGGGCACGATTTGACAACATAGTTCAGTTTTGAGCACAGATTGAACTGTTTTGAGGTGAAAGTTTGGTTTTGCAAGAAGAGTCTTGTGAATGTAGCTTGAAAATTGGGTTTTGTGTTCATAGTTAAGAGAAAAGGAGAGCAGCTTTCAAGAAATGTGTCTTAGCAATCGAGAAAAACTGTAATAAAATATTGAAGTCTGGGCACAGTTGTATTCCTGACATTTTATTCTGTGACTGAATAACTGCCAGCAGGAAATGCACTTGTTAGAGCAGCTTGTTGAGCACTAGGCGTTCTTCTGTAACACATCTACTGCAGACAGGGGTGAGGTAAGAAATGTCAAAAAGAGGATCTAAAAAAATATGAAAAGACAAAAAAGTACATCAAGGACACAAAAAACACCCCGACAGAGTGAGGGAGAGACAGAGAGAGAAAGAGAGAGAGTGCTCATTACTCTGTGAACAGCAGTCCAAGTTGTGACATGGTGGGACATTGTTTGCACGTTAATCTTTTGTAGGGAGCATTAGAATGCAGGAAATGATAGGTCGACAGTCTGCTGAGGGGGGCCGGGCGAGGCTGTCTGCATACACTGTCTGGAACATAATACACGCATGCACCTGCACACACACACACACACAGTCGAGGGAAGGCTGAAAGCATCAATGCTGCCCCACCCTCTAAATACCCTCTAAATGCTGTTTTTTCTTCTCACCAAAACAACACACATCCACGCATCTCTACAGATCTCAACAACAAGTCCCGAGTGCTTAAAACTGTGATAGTTGTTTTCATCTGGGAGGAAAGAGAGAGAAAATCTCTCACTGTGCCTGGTGCCTGCCTGCCATTTATTCATTTGGGAAAGCATTAATTTCCCACCCAATCTAAAAAAGGTACTTATGTCTGCAAAGGTCCAATGCAGCCGTTTCTATCTCAATATCAAATAATTTCTGGGTAACAATTAAGTACCTTACTGTGATTGTTTTCAATTAAAATGGAGAGAAAGAAATGAAAAAAAAGACTTAGCAAAGAACAATTTCTTACTCAAGAGTTTTGCTAGGACTATCTGGGAGTGGTCTGAGTGGGGAGGGGAAAACTGAAAACTAGCAGTTATTGGCAGAGAGGTTTGGAACTCTCTTTCTTATTGGTCTATTAACTCCATCGCACCAAAACAGGCTGAAATTTCAGCCGGTGTTTTCAAACAGCTCTTGCACTAACACGGCATTATCATCATTTTCACAATTTTACAGTATTATTCAAACATCATAGTGTGGAAATACATATAAAACATAGGAAAATCATGTTTTTGACTGCACATGGCCTTTGACAATATCTCAGGAGCCCTCCAACAGTCACTCAAGAGGAAACTCAACAAAATAACTTGTGCAAAGAAAGGAGTCATACAATAGTAATAGAAGTACCAATATAGAATAGATTTGAATAAAAACCATAATCTGCACGGTTACAGTCAAATAAAATAAAATTTTCATTGTCACATGCTTAGTAAACAACAGGTGTAGACTAACAGTGAAATGCTTACTTACGGGCCCTTCCCAACGATGCAGAATAGAATAATAAAACATTAGTAATAATGAAAGAAAAAAAGAGTAACACGAGGAATACACAGGTTTTTAGAAATGTTTGCCAAATGTATAAAAAATTAAAAACAGAAATACCTTATTTACATAAGTATTCAGACCCTTTGCTATGAGACTCGAAATTGAGCTCAGGTCCATCCTGTTTCCATTGATCATCCTTGAGATGTTTCTACAACTTGATTGGAGTCCACCTGTGGTAATTCAATTGATTGGACATGATTTGGAAAGGCACATTTTATAGTTGTATTCCTGACATTTTATTATCTGACTGAATAACTACCAGCGGGAAATGCACTTGGTAGAGGAGCCTGTTGAGCACTAGGCGTTCTTCTGTATCACATCTACTGCAGACAGGGGTGAGGTAAGAAATGACAAAAAGAGGATCGGAAAAAATATGAAAAGATTAAAAAAGGACATCAAGGGAGAGCGAGAGAGAGAGAGAGAGAGAGAGAGAGAGAGAGAGAGAGAGAGAGAGAGAGAGAGTGCTCATTACTCTGTGAACAGCAGTCCAAGTTGTGACATGGTGAGATGTTGTTTGCGAGTTAATCTGTTGTAAGGAGCATCAGAATGCAAGAGATGATAGGTCGTCAGAGGGGGGCCGGGCGAGGCTGTCTGCATACACTGTCTGGAACATAATACACACACGCACGCACACACACACACATTCACACACACACACAGTCGAGGGAAGGCTGAATCTGCAATCTTACAACTTCTTACAGACTTTCAGTTAAGCTCAATGCTAATTCAAACAGATTCATTTAACAAATGATCTGTAAAAGGAAGGGTGCTAGAAATGCATATAACTATTTTCTGACCAGTATTTTTCCTGCTAGTTAGATGATCGACAAGTGAAAAAGAGAGTAAAACTATGACATTGATTTGACCTCTTTTACCACTGTAAGTAGAGACAACCACAAAGTCCATTGGAACAGTTAAGACAGACAAAGAGTGTCCTCATACAGTGCTCCTTTTCACCACTGCATCTACAAGCTGCTATTCATTCAGACAGAAGTGGTGGACACAGAGAGGTGATGAATAGGACGACGAGTCGATCAACTCCTCCTCAGCACACAGAATCCCAAACCTACTCCCTTCTTTCCTTCTTTCTTCCTTTCCTCTCATGAAAAGTCATGCAGTAACAAGATCTGCTGCCAAAGAAAGAAGGAAAGAAAGTGCTTGGCTCCAATGGAAGGAAATAGATCCTAATGGTAAACAAGCTGGAACAAGAGCCTTAGGCTCTCTCCAGGAGAATAAGCTATAATCCTCTCCTCCTCAGTCCCTGGAGGGGGACTAAATCACTGGAACAGGATGGAGGGCTGATGTGATGGGGAGACGGCGTGAGCTGAACATTCCATGAGTATGTCCCGCTGGGGCAGGGGGCGGGGGTGTGAGGAGGGCGAAGGGAACCTAAGCCCTGGGGTTATCTGATTCGGAGGGTTCAAGGTGGAAAAGCCTCCTCCTCGCCCCTTGAGGTGTGAGGGATTAGGCTGGAGATGCCTGAACACACCATAGCCTCGGAAGAATGGGCTCAGAGGGAAAGAGAGCGAGAGAGCGAGAGAGCAAGAGAACGAGAGAGCGACGACACTGCATATGAATAGAATTATAAGGCTGCGTTGAGACAATGACTTAACAATGACCAAGCCCAGTTCAGCTAATCCCTACCATTGTGACGCATAGATGTCAAAACGCTTCAGCAAATGTACATTACACTAGGGGCGTCGGTAGACACAATATAAGTAACCTAATTTATGTCCCTCTAACTGCCCTGAATGCCTCTGCTGCTCCTACACCAATGTACAGTTGAAGTCGGAAGTTTACTTACATACACCTTAACAAAATACATTTAAAATCAGTTTTTCACAATTCCTGACATTTAATCCTTGTAAAAATTCCCTGTTTTAGTTCAGTTAGGATCACCATTTTATTTTAAGAATAATAGTAGAGATAATTATTTATTTCAGGTTTATTTCTTTCATCACATTCCCAGTGGGTCAGAAGTTTACATACACTCAATTAGTATTTGGTAGCATTGCCTTTAAATTGTTTAACTTGGGACAAACGTTTCGGGTAGCCTTCCACAAGCTTCCCACAACAAGTTGGGTGAATTTTGGCCCATTCCTCCTCACAGAGCTGGTGTAACTGAGTCAGGTTTGTAGGCCTCCTTGTTCACACACGCTTTTTCAGTTCTGCCCACAAATGTTCTAAAGGATTGAGGTCAGAGCTTTGTGATGGCAACTCCAATACCTTGACTTTGTTGTCCTTAGGCCATTTTGCCACAACTTTGGAAGTATGCTTGGGGTCATTGTCCATTTGGAAGACCCATTTGCGACCAAGCTTTAACTTCCTGACTTATGTCTTGAGATGTTGCTTCAATATATCCACATAATTTTCCTTCCTCATGATGCCATCTATTTTGTGAAGTGCACTAGTCCATCCTGCAGCAAAGCACACCCACAGCATGATGCTGCAACCCCTGTGCTTCACGGTTGGGATGATGTTCTTCGGCTTGTAAGATATAGATACTTTTGTACCTGTTTCCTCCAGCATCTTCACAAGGTCCTTTGCTGTTGTTCTGGGATTGATTTGCACTTTTCGCACCAAAGTACGTTCATCTCTAGGAGACAGAACGCGTCTCCTTCCTGAGCGGTATGACGGCTGCGTGGTCCCATGGCGTTTATACTTGCGTACTATTGTTTGTACAGATGAACGTGGTACCTTCAGGCATTTGGAAATTGCTCCCAAGGATGAACCAGACTTGTGGAGGTCTACAATCTTTTTTCTGAGGTCTTGGCTCATTTATTTTGATTTTCCCATGATGTCAAACAAAGAGGCCCTGAGTTTGAAGGTAGGCAGCTAAATGGCCTGGACAGGAGCTCTGACTGAAGCAGAACTGTCTCCTCTGGAGCTAGCATGGAAAACACTGTTGGGTTTTTTGTGGGCTTGGAAATTAAACAAAACAATGCTAATTATTTAGCCCAAAAATATATATATATACACTACCAGTCAAAAGTTTGGACACACCTACTCATTCAAGGTTTTTTCTTTATTTTTACTATTTTTTACATTGTGGAATAATAGTGAAGACATCAAAACTATGAAATAACACATATAGAATCATGTAGTAACCAAATAAGTGTTAAACAAATGAAAATACATTTTATATTTGAGATTCTTCAAATAGCCACCCTTTGCCTTGATGACAGCTTTGCACACTCTTGGCATTCTCTCAACCAGCTTCATGAGGTAGTCACCTGGAATGCATTTAAATTAACAGGTGTGCCTTCTTAAAAATGTATTTGTGGAATTTATTTCCTTCTTAATGCGTTTGAGACAATCAGTTCTGTTGTGACAAGGTAGGGGGGGTATACAGAAGATAGCCCTATTTGATAAAAGACCAAGTCCATATTATGGCAAGAACAGCTCAAATAAGCAAAGAGAAATGACAGTCCATCATTACTTTAAAACATGAATGTCAGTCAATTCGGAACATTTCAAGAACCTGGAAAGTTTCTTCAAGTGCAGTCGCAAAAACCATCAAGCGCTATGATCAAATCAAATCAAATCACATTGTATTGGTCACATACACGTGTTTAGCAGATGTTATTGTGGGTGTAGCGAAATGCTTGTGCTTCTAGCTCCGACAGTGCAGTAATATCTAACAAGTAATATCTAACAATTTTATAACATATACCCAATACACACAAATCTAAGTAAGGAATTAATTAAGAATATATACATATATGGACGAGCGATGTCAGAGCGGCATGGACTAAGATACAGTAGAATAGTATAGTGTACGCCAAGGAACTTGAAGCTTTCTACCTTCTCCACTGCGGTCCCGTCGATGTGGATAGGGGGGTGCACCCTCTGCTGTTTCCTAAAGTCCACGATCATCTCCTTTGTTTTGTTGACGTTGAGTGAGAGGTTATTTTCCTGGCACCACACTCCCAAAGCCCTCACCTCCTCCCTGTAGGCTGTCTCGTCATTGTTGGTAATCAAGCCTACTACTGTTGTGTCGTCTGCAAACTTGATGATTGAGTTGGAGGCATGCTTGGCCAAGGGTGAACAGGGATTACAGGAGTGGGCTGAGCACGCACCCTTGTGTGATGAAACTGGCTCTCATGAGGACCGCCACAGGAATGGAAGACCCAGAGTTATCTCTGCTGCAGAAGATAAGTTAATTAGAGTTACCAGCCTCAGAAATTGCAGACCAAATAAATGCTTCACAGAGTTCAAGTCACAGACACATCTCAACATCAACTGTTCAGAGGGGACTGTGTGAATCAGGCCTTCGTGGTCGAATTACTGAAAATAAACCACAACTAAAGGACACCAATAAGAAGAAGAGACCTGCTTGGGCCAAGAAACAAGAGCAATGGACATTAGACCGGTGGGAATTTGTCCTTTGGTCTGGAGTCCAAATTTGAGATTTTTGATTCCAACCACCGTGTCTTTGTGAGACGCAGTGTGGGTGAACAGATTATCTCCGCATGTGTAGTTCCCACCGTAAAGCATTGATGAGGAGGTGTTATGGTGTGGGGGTGCTTTGCTGGTGAAACTGTCTGTGATTTATTTAGATTTCAAGGCACACTTAACCAGCATGGCTACCACAGCAGTCTGCAGCGATACGCCATCCCATCTGGTTTGGGCTTAGTGGGACTATCATTTGTTTTTCAACAGGACAATGACCCAACACACCTCCAGGCCGTGTAGGGGCTATTTTACCAAGAAGGAGAGTGACGGAGTGCTGCATCAGATGACCTGGCCTCTACAATCCCCCAACCTCAACCCAATTGAGATGGTTTGGGATGAGTCGGACAGCAGAGTGAAGGAAAGGCATATGTGGAAAGGCAAAGTGGTCAGCATATGTGGGAACTCCTTCAAGACTTTTGGAAAAGCATTCCAGGTGAAGCTGGTTGAGAGAATGCCAAGAGTGTGCAAAGCTGTCATCAAGGCAAAGGGTGGCTATTTGAAGAATCTCAAATATAAAATATATTTTGATTTGTTTAACACTTCTTTGGTTACTACATGATTCCATATGTGTTATTTCATAGTTTTGATGTCTTCACTATTATTCTACAATGTAAAAAATAGTAAAAATAAAGAAAAACCCTTCAATGAGTAGGTGTGTCCAAACTTTGGACTGGTACTGTATATTTTGAATTAAAAACCCTTCCACAAAACATGGTGGTCCAGATTGCATGTGTTCCCCCAGATGGAGAGGTCAGTCTGCCTATGTATGAAGTATGTTTGTTAGTCCCATGTGATATTTTCCAGTCAGCGCCCCAACATGGCAACAGTCTATAAACTCAGCCTATACATCGTTATGCTTTGAGGAGGTAAAGGGTCAAGCTCACTAATCTGTTTGAATTGATAAACTACACCTACTAATTGTGCTCCAATTACCATGGAGGAAACTCAGAGAAAACACAGTATCTAGAGGGAAAAGGAAATTCATCTTTATTGAATCAAGTATGTTTCATTGTCGGAGTTTAAAGAGAGGAAAAAAGCGGTTCAAAGGGAAGTCGGATGGATTACATGGCCTTTTGACCGGATAACAATCTCCATGTGTGTTTGTCTGCATGTGTTCTCAGAGACTGCAGGAAATGGGATCCAGAAGTGACTTTTCACCACAGGAATGTAGGGGTCCCCAAGGAGATGAATTAGGGTCTGGTGGGCCAGGAGGAGAGAGGGGGACCGGGACGGGGTAAAGAAATGGTTACCAATTACTCATTCTCAACCGCAACACTTCTGACAAGTCTCCTAGAGCTTAGTTAAAGATTCTTCCTTTAAAGAAAACTCACTTCTTTCTTATAATGGTTACCAGTACTAAATTTCAACCATAACACTTCTGGCAGTCTTATAGAGTTTAAACAGTCATTCAATAAAATAAAACTTATTTCATTAAGTTGCATCATCTTTGGCTTTGGGTGTCCGTCAAATCAAATCACTGGCTATCCTAAGTTGAATGCACCAATTTGTAAGTCGCTCTGGATAAGAGCGTCTGCTAAATGACTTAAATGTAAATGTAAATGTAAATTTTATTTGTCACATGCTTCTTAAACAACAGGTGTAGACTAACAGTGAAATGCTTAGTTACTTTTTTTAAAAGATAATAACACAAGGAATAAATACACAATGAGTAACGACTTGGCTATATACATGGGGTACTAGTACCGAGTCGATGTGCAGGGGTACGAGGTAATTGAGGTAGATATGTACATATAGGTAGGGGTAAAGTAACTAAGCAACAGGGTAGATAATAAGCATTAGCAGCAGCCTATGTGATGAGTCAAATTAGTTAGTGCAAAGGGGGATCAATGCAGGTAGTCCGGGTAGCTATTTGGTTAACTATTTAGCAGTCTTATGGGGGTAGAAGTCTTGGGGGTAGAAGCTTGTTCAGGGTCCTGTTGGTTCCAGACTTGGGGAATCGGTACCGCTTGTCGTGCGGTAGCAGAGAGAATAGTCTATGTCTTTTACAATTTTTAGAGCCTTTCTCTGACACCTGATGGCAGGGAGTATGGCCCCAGTGATGAGGGTAGTGCTACAGAGGGTACGCACTACCCTCTGTAGCGCCTTGCGGTCGGATGCCAAGCAGTTGCCATACCAAGCGGTGATGCAGCCAGTCAATATGCTCCCAATGGTGCAGCTTTAGAACTTTTTGAGGATCTGAAGGCCAATGCCAAATATTTTCAGCCTCCTGAGGGGGAAGAGATATTGTTGTGCCTTCTTCACAACTGTGTTGGTGTGTGGACCATGTTAATTCCTTAGTGATTTTACATTTACATTTTTTGTAATTTAGCAGACACTCTTATCCAGAGCGATTTACAGGAGCAATTAGGGTTAAGTGCCTTGCTCAAGGGTACATCAGTAGATTTTCACCTAGTCGGCTCGGGGATTCGACCCAGCGACCTTTTGGTTACTGGCCCAAAGCTCTTAACTGCTAGGTTACCTGCATCCGTGGACACCAAGTAATTTGAAGCTCTTGACCTGCTCCACTACATCCCCGTCGATGTGGATTGGGGCGTGCACGGCCCTCCGTTTCCTGTAGTCCACGATCAGCTCTTTTGTCTTGCTGACGTTGAGGGAAAGGGTGTTGTCCTCGCACCACACTGCCAGGTCACTGACCTGCTCCCTATTGGCTGTATTACAGACTGGGTCAGAGAGAGGTTGAAAATGTCAGTGAAGACACTTGCCAGCTGATCAGCACATGCTCTGAGTATGCGTCCTGGTATTCCGTCTGGCCCTGCGGCCTTGTGAATGTTAACCTGTTTAAAGGTCTTACTCACATCCCGTCCTTGAATCAGTCCTCTCTTTTCAATCCCCAGTCGATTTACTAGAGTAACTGCCAACTGCTGTAGATAGTAAGATTGAAGAAGGAGAAAGGGAACAGAACATTTCCTACAGACTGGTGGAAAATGAGCTTTTTAGAGCTCCGCCTGTCTAAATGAAAATAAATGAAATCTGGATGAGATTTTGTGCCTTTGTGAGGCTGTAAACTAAGGCCTAGCCTGTTTCAATATCCCCACTGTATAGATTTTGTCCGTAAGGAATGCCTTTGTGCATTGGTGTCTGTTCATGGTTTAGCCTCTGCTCATGCCAAGTTCCATGCAGCGAAACGTCAGTTAAGAAAATGCTCTGAGGCCAACTGAGCTTGACTGATAACATCTTAAGCACTTTGCTTCTGGTGGGGCTGCCTGTCTGAAATATATCCAAAATAATCTCTTGATCCATATTTCTCTTTTTTGTTTATATCGAATATGATTTACTCATGAATTATTGAATGTGCCACCTTGTTAAAGTTTCTTTGAAGGAAATTGTTCTATAACTTCATGACTGGCCACTATACAAGATGGTAATAATATACACTGAGTGTACAAAACATTAAGGACACCTTCCTAATATTAATTTGTCTTGCCCATTCACCCTCTGAATGGCACACATACACAATCTATGTCTCAATTTTCTCAAGGCATAAAAATAATTATTTAACCTGTCTCCTCCCCTTTATCTACACTGATTGAAGAGGATTTAACAGGTTACATCAATAAGGGATCATAGCTTTCACCTGGATTCACCTGGTCAGTCTATGTCATGGAAAGAGCAGGTCTCCTTAATGTTTTGTACCCTCAGTGTAAATCAATGTTCCACAATCCTCACTAAGAGGGGTTGTCCTGAAGTTGTTGTGAAGTCACATTTCATCAAACACACTGCCCACCAGGGACATTATGCTGCAGACACTTTACTCCAGCTGTCCTCATCTGACTACTGCGAGCACACACACACACACACACACACACACACACACACACACACACACACACACACCTGTTGTCCTCAGCTGACTGCTGTGTTGCTGGGGACGAGTAAGCAGTGGAGTAGTCTGTGGTGTGGTGCAGGCTGGGCTTCCTGAGAAATATCCCCACACCACGGCAGGGCATTAATGCCCTCACAAATCAATGGGTGTCGTGAACCACTGTGAGATCCAGTCAGGTAGCCCATTGCTTTACACAGATAGATGCACACACTGAACAAAACAGCAGGAGAGCCCAATGCTCCCACATGTTGTGCTGTTAAGTTTCATAACGGGGGGATCGATGTGGGGGGTAGATGTATCAATATGAGAAGAGGAAGTTAGACAAACCCTCCCCCTCTTAAAATGAGAGAGGGAGAGGGGGAGTCGATTTACATGTAGGTGATTAGGGAAGAGTGGGACATTACTGCACAGACACTTATTACACTCCTGGGGCTGTGTGCTATACGACGCTCTGGGGTTCCTGTCATATCCGCTGTGGTTGAGTGTTATAGGAGGCAGCGTGTGGGGAATGGTGGGGAGGAGGGCTGCTGCGCTGAGGCCTGCTGCAAGCCTCTGCTCTGCAGTAATAGTAAATGAAAAGCATGCCAGAGGAGGATGGTCGATGGAGAGAGGGATGTGGTGGTGGTGGTGGTGGGTGTGCAGTGTCAGGCAGAGTAACACTGCCCCCGTGTGAGGAGGAGAGATGAGACAAGGCTTTTCTCTCATTCTCTCTCCCTCTCCCTCTGTGTTGATTGCGGTTTGTGTTATAGTGGATGGGCAAGGTTATCTGCATCATATGTATTGTTTGGATGACGAGAGCTGGGGGTCCCATTTTATACAAAACTATAGGAGAGGAGAGGAAAAGGGAGAGAGGAGGGGAGGGGAGGATCTCTAATGTTATTTAGAGCTAAATGACCTTTCCTCTGACATGTGTGATGTCTTTTTGAAAAGGGCAACAATGAAAAATAAGAGCAGGCTTTTCCATTCAGGCTACAACCCAGGCAGGAATAAGCCTTTATAATGCTAAAAGTGTTTCTTCCATGTAAAGACTTGAGTAACTGATGTTGACCTCCAAGTAGCACCACGCTGTAATTGAATAGGCCTATAACTGAATTATCTGTGTACCGTAGACCTACTAAAATAATCTAGGGAAGTATTCTTAAGCAATTCGGAATGTATTCAGACCCCTTCATTTCTTCCACATTTTGTTACGTTACAGCCTTATTCTAACATTTATTAAATTAATTTTTTACCTCATCAATCTACACACAATACCCCATAATGACAAAGCGAAAACAGGTTTGTAGAACATTTCGCAAAAATAAGAAAAAATTAAAATAAATACCTTATTTACATAAGTATTCAGACCCTTTGCTATGAGACTAGAAATTAAGCTCAGGTGCATCCTGTTTCCATTGATCATCCTTGAGATGTTTCTACAACTTGATTGGAGTCCACCTGTGGTAAATTCAATTGATTGGACATGATTTGGAAAGGCACACACCTGTCTATATAAGGTCCCACAGTTGACAATGCATGTCAGAGCGAAAACCAAGCTATGAGGTCGAAGGAATTGTCCGTAGAGCTCCGAGACAGGATTGTGTCGAGGCACAGATCTGGGGAAGGGGTACCAAAAAACGTCTGCAGCATTGAAGGTCCCCAAAAACATAGTGGCCTCCATCATTCTTAAATTGAAGAAGTTTGGAACCACTAAGACTCTTCCTAGAGCTGGCCGCACGGCCAAACTGAGCAATCGGGGGAGAAGGGCCTTGGTCAGCGAGGTGACCAAGAACCCGATGGTCACTCTGACAGAGCTCCAGAGTTCCTCTGTGGAGATGGGAGAACCTTCCAGAAGGACAACCATCTCTGCAGCACTCCACCAATCAGGCCTTTATGGTAGAGTGGCCAGACGGAAACCAAGAGTCACATCTGGAGGAAACCTGGTGTTGGCAGCATCATGCTGTGGGGATGTTTTTCAGCGGCAGGGACTGGGAGACTAGTCAGGATCGAGGGACAGATAAACGGAGCAAAGTACAGAAAGATCCTTGATGAAAACCTGCTCCAGAGTGCTGAGGACCTCAGACTGGGGCGAAAGCTCACCTTCAAACAGGACAACGACCCTAAGCACACAGCCAAGACAATGCAGGAGTGGCTTCGGGACAAGTCTCAGAATGAACGATCGAACATCTCTGGAAAGACCTGAAAACCGCTGTGCAACGACGCTCCCCATCCAACCTGACAGAGCTTGAGAGGATCTGCAGAGAAGAATGGGAGAAACTCCCCAAATACAGGTGTGCCAAGCTTGTAGCGTCATACCCAAGAAGACTCTAGTCTGTAATCGCTTCAACAAAGTACTGAGTAAAGGGTCTGAATACTTATGTAAATGTGATGTTTCAGTTTTGTATTTTTAATACATTTGCAGAAATTTCTAAAAACCTATTTTTGCTCTGTCATTATGGAGTATTGTGTGTAGAAAGATGTGGGGGGGGGGAATAATTTAATCAATTTTAGAATAAGGCTGTAAGGTAACAGAATGTGGAAAAATTCAAGGGGTCTGAATACTTTCCGAATGCACCGTATATGTCAAATAAAATACAATTGTATTTGTCACATGCTTCATAGACAACAGGTGTAGACTAACAGTGAAATGCAGAGGAGGATGGTGGGAGGAGTTATAGGAGGACGGGTTCATTGTAATGGATGGAATGGATAAATGGAACTGTATCAAACACATCAAACATATGGAAACCAAATGTATTCCATACCAGCCATTACAATGAGCCTGTCCTCCTATAGCTCATACCACCAGCCTGCTCTGGTGAAATGCTTACGTACAGGTCCTTTTCCAACAATGCAAAGTTAGAGATCAGATAAAACATTTAATAAAAAAAAGACAAATTGTGACAGTGAATAAAGAATACAAATAACATGGCTATATATAGGGAGTAGAAAATAACATGGCTATATATAGGGAGTAGAAAATAACATGGCTATATATAGGGAGTAGAAAATAACATGGCTATATATAGGGAGTAGAAAATAACATGGCTATATATAGGGAGTAGAAAATAACATAGCTATATATAGGGAGTAGAAAAGAACATGGCTATATATAGGGAGTAGAAAATAACATGGCTATATATATGGAGTAGAAAAGAACATGGCTATATATAGGGAGTAGAAAATAACATAGCTATATATAGGGAGTAGAAAAGAACATGGCTATATATAGGGAGTAGAAAATAACATGGCTATATATAGGGAGTAGAAAATAACATGGCTATATATAGGGAGTAGAAAATAACATAGCTATATATAGGGAGTAGAAAAGAACATGGCTATATATAGGGAGTAGAAAATAACATGGCTATATATATGGAGTAGAAAATAACATGACTATATATTGGGAAAACCAGTACCGAGTCGATGTGCAGGGGTATGAGGTAATTGAGGTAGTTATGTACTGTACATATAGGTAGGGGTAAAGTGACTAGCAGCAGCGAATCTGGTGAGTGTGAATGTGTGTGTGTGTGTGTGTGTGTGTGTGTGTGTGTGTGTGTGTGTGTGTGTGTGTGTGTGTTGCGTCTGTATGCATATGTGTCATGTTATGTGTGTGTGGGCGTATGTAGTGTGTGTGTATGTGTGTGTTGGGTTGTCACCATAAGCACTGTATGTGTGAGTGTGTGGGTAGAATCCAGTGTGTGTGTGTGAGTCAGTGCAAGAGAGTTAGTGCAAAAAAGGGTCAATGCAGGTAGTCCGGGTAGCCATTTGATTAGCTACTTAGCAGTCTTGTTTAGAAGTCTTATGGCTTGGGGGTAGAAGCTGTTCAGGGTCCTGTTGGTTCCAGACTTGATACATTGGTACCACTTGCCGTGTGGTAACAGAGAGAACAGTCTGTGGCTTGGGTGGCTGGAGTCTTTGACAATTTTTTGGGCCTTCCTCTGACACCGCCTGGTATAGAGGTCCTGGATGGCAGGGAGCTCAGCCCCAATGATGCACTGGGCCGTATGCACTACCCTCTGTAGCGTCTTGCGGTCAGATGCCAGGCAGTTGCCATACCAAGCGGTCATGCATCCAGTCAAGATGCTCTCGATGGTACCACTGTATAACTTTTTGACGATCTGAGGGTCCCCCTATCAACCCGGAGGCTTTCCGCTGATTCAGGGAGGAGACGCCTCAGGAGGAGGCTATACAGCTGGGGGCGGTGCACTTGTCCAGGATGGAGAGGCAGAGGCGTCTGCGCCAGGCAGGTCACCACTGCAACTCATGCCCTGAGAAGCCGGGAAACGGGACGGCTCGCTAGTATCGGGAGGGGTGCTAGCGAGCCGGAACCGAAACCCCAACTCCAGAGACGCCCAGACTTTTCTCCCCGTCAGGGTTCAGTGGGCCTGCGCTGCGCGTTGGGCGCAGGCACTGGTGGATTCTGGGGCTGCGGGAAACCTGATGGACATGGGGCTGGCCCAAGGGTGGAGCGTTCCGTTACTCTCCCTCTCCGAGCCAGTTCTGGTCATGGGCCTGGACGGCCGGCCGTTGGGGTCAGGCTTCATCACCCGGCGCACTGTCCCCGTGTGTGTCCGGATGGCGGGGGGGCTATGGGATGATATCCAGTTTTTCAATGTGGACTCTCTGGAGTGTCCCCTCGTCCTCGGGCACCCCTGGTTGGTTGCCCATAAACCCCAGATAGACTGGTCCACGGGGCAGCTCATCCTGTAGGGAGGCTCCGCCCCCGTCCTGTTCCAATCTCCACCAACCACTCATCAGCCCAAACCACCGTCCCAGACCACCTACCAGTCCTCACCTCTTCCCCAGGTCCCGCACTCCGAACCGCTACCGCCCTAGCGGCGGTTGCCACCGGGAGGACGGCGGCTACAGATTCCGTCACCGGCCGAGTCCTGGCAGGCGTTCCCCGGGAGTATTGGGATCTGGGGGAGGTGTTTAGTAAGAGGCGTACCAAGGGCCTACCTCCTCACAGGCCTTACGACTGCGCTATCGATCTCCTGCCGGACGCCATGCCCACACGAGGGCAATTGTTTTCCTTGTTCCGGCCGGAGACGCTGGCCATGAGGGAATATATCGACGAGGCACTCGTCGAGGGTCACATCCGTCCCTCTACCTCACCCGCGGGCACTGGCTTCTTCTTCGTGGGGAAAAAGGACGGTGGGCAGCGGCAGTGCATTGATTACCGGGCGCTCAGATTACCAAGAGGCTCAACTCATGCCAGGCCAGATGGGCGGTGTTCTTCACCAGGTTCCGGTTCACCATCTCATACCGTCTCATACCGTGGACCTGGTATGAAAATGTATGCACTCACTAACTGTGAGTCGCTCTGGATAAGAGCGTCTGCTAAATGACTAAAATGTAAATGTGGAGAGGGACGACCCCATTGTCCCCAATGCCCTGATTGCTGCCCCAGTTTCGTGGGGAATTGATAGGCTGGTCAGAGCAGTGCTACAGCGGGAGCCCGATCCGGGTGGAGTTCCATCAGAGAGGATGTACATACCCAAGGCTGCACGCTCGCGACTGCTTCAGTTTTTGCACACGTCCGACCACACCAGCCATCCGGGGGGCGCCAGCACGTTGGAGTTCCTGCGTAGGAGGTTCTGGTGGCCATCTGGTGAGGGGGATACGCGCGCCTTCGTGGCTGCTTTCCCGGTGTGCACGTGAGAGCTCACTTCAGCCCGCGGCAGGGCTGCTCCAACCCCTGCCTATCCCCAAGCGCCCCTGGTCCCACATCTCGCTGGATTTAATTTCCGCCCTACCCCCCTCTGATGGATACACAGTCATACTGGTCGTTGTGGACCGGTTCTCGAAGGCTGCCCAATTCATTCCCCTTCCCAAACTTACAATCTCTAACTGTAACAGTGGAGGACTATACTGTATGCTTGATGTGAATATATCCCATGTGGTGTTTGTTATATTCTACATCCTCCTGGGGGATTCTCTACAGAAACATCTGTACAATAGCACACTATTACAGTAATTAGAGAACAAAAGAGACTACGCTTTATGTGTATGTAGCTGAGGAGGAGTAGAGGGAAATTCCAACTAATGCTCAGTTTATGCCATGAAAATATAGTCCATTAAATGGATTTCAGATTCAAACCTGGTTTGCTTTATTTCAATGTATTTATGACTATAGACAGGTTGGTTGTTTAGCAACAAAACCGACGTGTACGCAACTATGGGACAAAACAGACTGGGATGGCTTAGATTGTTGATAACATGCAAACTACACTGAACAAATATATAAACACAACATGTAAAATGTTGGTCCTGAGCTTAAATAAAAGATCCCAGAAAATGTCCATACGCACAGTAAGCCTATTTCTCTCAAATTTGTTTACATCCCTGTTAGTGAGCATTTATCCTTTGCCAAGATAATCCATCCACCTGACAGGTGTGGCATATCAAGAAGCTGATTAAACAGCATGATCATTACACAGGTGCACCTTGTGCTGGGGACAATAAAAGGCCACTCTAAAATGTGCAGTTTTGTCACACAACACAATGCCACAGATGTCTCAAGTTTTGAGGGAGCGTGCAATTGGCATGCTGATTGCAGGAATGTCCACCAGAGCTGTTGCCAGAGAATTTAATGTTAATTTCTCTACCATAAGCCACCTCCAACATCGTTTTAGAGAATTTGGCAATACGTCCAACCAGCCTCACAACCGCAGACCATGTGTATGGCGTCGAATGGACAAGTGGTTTGCTGATGTCAACGTTGTGAACAGAGTGCCCCATGGTGGCAGTGGGGATATGGTATGGGCAAACATAAGCTACTGACAATGAACACAATTGCATTTCATCAATGGCAATTTGAATGCACAGAGATACCGTGATGAGATCCTGAGGCCCATTGTAGTGCCATTCATCCATCGCCATCACCTCATGTTTCAGCATGATAATGCACGGCCCCATGTCGCAAGGACGTGTACACAATTCCTGGAAGTTGAAAATGTCCCTGTTTTTCCATGGCCTGCATACTCACCAGACATGTCACCCATTGAGCATGTTTGGGATGCTCTGGATCAACGTGTTCCAGTTCCCGACAATATCCAGCAAATTCGCACAGCCATTGAAGAGGAGTGGGACAACATTCCACAGGCCACAATCAACAGCCTGATCAACTCTATGCAAAGGAGCTGTCGTGCCGCATGAGGAAAATGGTGGTCACCAGATACTTTTTTTTAAAGGTATCTGTGACCAACATATTCATATCTGTATTCCCAGTCATGTGAAATCCATACATTAGGGCCTAATAAATTAATTTCAATTGACTGATTTCCTTACATGAACTGTAACCCAGCAAAATCTTTGAAATTGTTGCATGTTGCGTTCATAATTTTGTTCCTACTGTGTATTCTCCAATGTTTATTGAAAACAGAAATACATTTGCACAATGAGCACTTGTTGTCTCTCAAATACATTGTTGTTTGTTAGCTAGGTAGCTATTTTTTGCCATATTAGCATAGAAGTGACCAGTCAAAACACCTCAAAACAAGACATGGTCTCAAGAACAAGATAAAAGCTTAAACGAGCCACATGGCAGCTTCTTGTCATTGTTACTAGCTATCTGGCCATCCAGAATCACAACAACATGGACTTCTGCCCCCATTGAAGCGCGCACATCGTTTTCGTAACTTTGTTAGCTAACCCATCTATATCATTAGTACTATACTCCACTGTAAATGGGGGAAGAGACCTTTGCTTCACTAGGAGCATGGTGATGACTGTCATACTGTATTCCAGACCACCCAGGCGCCCAGTAAGCGTTCCCTAAGCCAGGCCTCTCAGCCCCACAGCCCTCCTCAGTGCCTAAGTGACATCTCCATGTTATTATGGCTGCATGGCTCACACCCCCAGTGGAAATAGCTCTGACGCTCACTGTCCCTTTCTATCGCGTCTCCTCTCTTAGAGATGGGGATTGGGGAAATGCGTTCACAAGTTATTATCATGTGTGCCTATTTCCCAAAGGCTAGTAGGTGTGTGTATGTGGGTGGAGGCGGGGGTGTGACGCATTCCCAGTCAGTTTTACTTATGGTACCACTTCAGGGCCGCCTAACCATGCATGTAAATATGCTCAGTGTTGTAACTGCCACTGTGTGTCAAGATAGATATGCAGAGATGACTAGGTGTTTGTCTGCCTTATCAAGGTAGCTCATGTTAGATCTGGCCTGGAAGGGTAAAAGAGACCAGACACCAAGCATCTTTCTACATTGCCAGTTTAACAATCCCAAGGCTAAAACTGTCAACTGTCCAACTCCAACTAGCATTCACTGTGCTGGTAAAGAAATTAACTTATCAAATCACCCCCAAAAGATTATGCAAGTTGTACTACCAGTCTAGCTAAGAAATATATATATATATATATATATATATATATATATATATATATATATATATATATATATATATATATATACACTGTATATACGTATAACTGTATATACTTATAACCAATGCTAAGTATGTGAGAGTTTCTCCACACACTAAACACAGTATATCCAGATGAATCGGCTATGGAAAACATCCTAAAGGCCATTTTATCCACACAGCACACACATCCCAACAGGCATCACTTCCTTCGGTGCAACCAACATTATTCACACTGAATAATAGTAGAGAAAGAAAACCAAATTATTGTTTCTCCTTGTTCAGCAAGAACTGAGCTTTGTTCTTAAAAATAGTCAGGCCTTTCGATTTAAATTCAGGCTGGAGGATTGAAGAAATGATCTGAAATCAAAGGGGTCTCTTTAGACTCACTTTACTGCAGAGAAGGAGGAGAGAAGAGAGAAAATAAAAGTCTCCCTGGATCACAGGAGGGGAATTGTGTTGTGTACCACTTCTAGCAAATCTTAGAGATAGACACTGTGGCATTGAACAAGACAATCTTTAATGCGCACATTAATGAGAGGGAATATATTTGCCTCTTGTGATTGAAGCCGCCTCTGCGTTCTAATTATACCAGAATCAGTTCACGGGTGCAGTCTCTCGTCACTGATGAAAAGTGGCTATGGGTTGCTTTCAATTAGCATGTTTAGATTGACACAATCAGATCGTGTCACAGATTTCAAGGCTGTAGTGACGCATTCATCAGTGACTTGAGAGCAAATGGATCGTCATTTAGCTGTGTTGATCCTGGATTGTAATTTAGCTGTGTTGATCTTGGATTGTAATTTATCTGTGTTGATCCTGAATTGTAATTTAGCTGTGTTGATTCTGGATTGTAATTTAGCCAGTGGTGGAAAAAGTATCCAATTGTCATACTTGAGTAAAAGTAAAGATACCTTAATAGAAAATGACTCAAGTAAAAGTGAAAGTCACTCAGTAAAATACTACTTGAGTAAAAGCCTACAAGTATTTGGTTTTGAATATACTTATCAAAGTATCAAAAGCAAATGTAAAATTCCTTATATTAAGCAAACCAGTAAGCACAATTGTCTTTTTATTTTTTTTATTTACGGATAGCCAGCGGCACACTCCAACACTCAGACATCATTTACAAACAAAGCATTTGTGTTTAGTGAGTCCGCCAGATCAGAGGCAGTAGGGATGACCAGGGATGCTCTCTTGATAAGTGTGTGAATTGGACCATTTTCTGTCCTGCTAAGCATTCAAAATGTAACAAGTACATTTGGGTGTCAGGGAAAATGTATGGAGTAAAAAGTACATTATTTTCTTTAGGAATGTAGTGAAGTAAAAGTAGTCAAAAATATAAATAGTAAAGTAAAGTACAGATACCCCCAAAAAACTACTTAAGTAGTACTTTAAAGTATTTTTACTTAAGTAGGCCCCGTGTAGCTCAGTTGGTAGAGCATGGCGCTTGCAACGCCAGGGTTGTGGGTTCGTTTCCCACGGGGGGCCAGTATGAAAATGTATGCACTCACTAACTGTAAGTCGCTCTGGATAAGAGCGTCTGCTAAATGACTAAAATGTAAAAAATGTACTTTACACCACTGAATTTAGCTGTGTTGATCCTGGATCATCATTTAGCTCTGTTGATCCTGTATCCTTATCCTGGATCTTGATCCCAATCTCCACCTGATATCTCCACCCCAGGGCCCAGTTTTTGAAAAGTTATCTGATCGGATTTCGGCAATCAGATAGCATTAAATGTTAGAATTCATTTTTTCAAAACTGAACAATTAGATTCTGATCCTCCGGTTAGGGGATCGGATTTGGTAATCCAATCTGACCTTTAATCAGGATAAAATGTAATTTTTGCGTTTTTCAAAGGTGATTAGGATAGTTGTGATGCTGAAAATCAGGATTATGTTGATCCCACTGGAGGGGTGGATTCAGAACGGTGTAAGGCACTACAACCAATACTAAGGTGACAAGGTTTAAAAAACGTACTTACATCTGAAAACCAAAGGTTCAGTATGTTAAATTGACCGCGGTATAGGCATGTGGTCAGTTGTTATATTGAGAAGTGTCAATTAAATGCATATACTTACTAATAAGTGATATGCAGACTATTTTTAATCTAGGTACCTTTATTAATGTAGATTATCTCATATCTGTTTCACTATGACAGTGTAGAAGTAGTACCATAACCTGTCCAGTAGATGGCAAGGTGTATGCCAATTCAAAGCACTGAAAATCCGGATTCTGTGATCTTGAGAAAGTGGTATCTGAATCAGAATGATCCTATCCGATTATTTTCTGAAAAAACGGCTTAAAAACCAGCCACATCGATCTGATCCTGATTAAAAGTTGAGAAAAACTGGGCCCTGAGCACCAGCCTGGCAGGCTGACAGCTCGCCTCACACAACCCTGAACACGTTACTCTGCTTAACGCTACAGCTAACACAATTACAGAGCTTCTTCAAACAGCCTAATTAATGCTATTCATCTGTTGTTCTTGTCTATTGTTTTCAATTTCAACATGCAAATTATGCTAATCGAGGCCATTACACAGCTTGCAAAACAAACTGTGCAAAGGACGGAACATGTGGAGTAGTAAAAGCTAGAAAAAGACCAAGAGGATTGTTGAAAACTGAAGTGATTTCACTGATTAATGAAGCAGAGTCAAAAAGCTTCAACCCTCCAAACGTTTATCCATGGCTCTCAATTATCTAATAGAGAAACGCTTATCAATAATCTTTTTTAATCACTCCGCTAAATATAATGGCATCAGCAATACATGTCATGAGTCTTGTCCTGGAGGCAGAACTGATCATATTACTCCAGTGCTAGCCTCTCTACACTGGCTTCCTGTTAAGGCTAGGGCTGATTTCAAGGTTTTACTGCTGACCTACAAGGCATTAAATGGGCTTGCTCCTACCTATCTCTCCGATTTGGTCCTGCCGTACATACCTACACGTACGCTTCGGTCACAAGACGCAGGCCTCCTTATTGTCCCTAGAATTTCTAAGCAAACAGCTGGAGTCATGGCTTTCTCCTATAGAGCTCAATTTTTATGGAATGGTCTGCCTATCCATGTGAGAGACGCAGACTCGGTCTCGACCTTTAAGTCTTTACTGAAGACTCATCTCTTCAGTAGGTCCTATGATTGAGTGTAGTCTGGCCCAGGGGTGCGAAGGTGAACGGAAAGGCACTGGAGCGACAAACCGCCCTTGCTGTCTCTGCCTGGCCGGTTCCTGTCTCTCCATTGGGATTCTCTGCCTCTGACCCTATTACGGGGGCTGAGTCACTGGCTTACTGGTGCTTTCCATGATGTTCATAGGAGGGGCACGTCACTTGAGTGGGATGAATCGCCCCCTCGGACTCGTGCAGTGGAGGAGATCTTCGTGGGCTATACTCAGCCTTGTCTCAGGGTAGGAGGTTGGTGGTCTGTTGAAATCCTTCTGGTGGTGCTTTGGCAAAGTGGGTGGGGTTATATCCTGCCTGGTTGGCCCTGTCCGGGGGTATTGTTGGACGGGGCCACAGTGTCTCCCGACCCCCCCTGACCTGTTCACCGGACGTGCTACCTTGTCCCAGACCTGCTGTTTTCAACTCTCTCTCTCTCTACCGCACCTGTTATTTCAACCTCTAAATGCCCGGCTATGAAAAGCCAAGTGACATTTACTCCTGATGTACTGACCTGTTGCAACCTCTACAACCACTGTGATTATTATTTGACCCTTCTGGTCATCTATGAACGTTTGAACATCTTGGAGAAATATCTGGCCTTAATGGCCATGTACAGTTATAATCTCCACCTGCCACAGCCAGAAGGGGACTGGCCACCCCTCAGAGCCTGGTTCCTCTCTAGGTTTCTTCCTAGGTTTCTGCCTTTCTAGGGAGTTTTTCCTAGCCACGTGCTTCTACATCTGCATTGCTTGCTGTTTGGGGTTTTAGGCTGGGTTTCTGTGTAGCACTTTGTGACATCTGCTGATGTAAAAAGGGCTTTATAAATACATTTGATTGATTGATTGATTGATTGATTGATTACAAATTTGGACAGATAACTAGTAACTGTAACAGATTACATTTAGAAAGTAACCTACCCAACCCTGTTTGTGGCTGTGCTAGCTAATGAGCACTCTGCAGTGCTGCCTCCAGTACATGAGTCATCCCAATAAATGCCAACCTGCATAAAAATGCCACACAGGTCAAAGACTGGAGCACATGGGATAACAAGTTTAATTCTTGATATCATCCTCCATCTTGTGTAATCAATCAGCCACTACACCCAGTTTCCCGTCCCTTTCTCCTCTGACCTCTCACCTCTATGTACTGTATCTCTAAGGAAAGTTTCCCTTAGGTACAGATCTAGGATAAGCTTCCCCTCCCCAATCCTAACCTTAACCATTAGTGTGTAAAATGCAAAACTGACCCAAGATCAGTATCTATAGGGGCAACTTCACCCTACTCCTAGGGAATCACTGGCAAACTCAGACAGAAGGAACCAACCAAGCAAATGATTTAATCCCTACAATGAGCAGCCCATTCAACATCAGCCATTCCTGGCTTTCAATATTGATCCAGGCGTTTAAAAATATTCCCTGATTACACATGCTAATGTGCTATGAAATCTGGTTCCTCAATGTTCTCCACGCTGCCTCACAAGATTAATGACAATCTGTCAGCCAGGTGTAAACAGAGATCAAAATCAATGCCATTCTCTCTCCCTCCCTTCCTCAGTCGCTCTCCCTTCTTCGTCTTTCCCTCACTCCCTCTGGACTTGTCATACATGCAGATGCATAAAATGCAGATTATTGGTATATGATCGCAGTCATCAAACATATGCGCCTCAGGAGATGAGAAACGGCGAGAGCCTGTCAAGCTACTTTGATAATCAAGTAGCATGGTTTGTACTGCACTGTTGATAAGAAGTAGGCTAATCATGCTGTTCATGTTCACTAAATAACCTTTCCATTATCAGATCATCACGCTGTTGGCCTTGTTAGAAATGTGGTTAGTTCAACTATGAGTCAACATTGTGGTGCCTGCAAATAACTAAGATATTCAGTTCTAAATGTAGCTGCTCAACAGAGGGAACAAGTAGCCTAACCGCTTGAGTCCATGCTGAGACTGAGGCAAAGCGAACTGGCATCATGTCTGACTGCTCTACCACCAGTCAGCCAGTCAATCAGTGTCTTCCTTCCAGAGGAACTGCGTAGGCGTGTGTGTAGAGGGTGACTAGCTTAGCTGAGGTGGTAAATAGGACTCAGCTCAAGTGGTGTGTGGGAAACGGCTCAAAAGCTTCTTCAGACTGCTTTATGTGCCTGAGGACGTGCTCACTGAGTTACTGCATTTTCCCTTCATAGCTTCATGTGCACACTGTTGTGCTTGTGTTGGAAGCTTTGTCAATACCTATAGAAACAGGGCTGATGTGTTTCTGCCTGGAATCTGTGAGTGTCCGTGTGCTAGTTAATGACATGGAAAAGCAATGCAGATTCCGTTTAAAAGAGATCATGAAGGGTGATGGTGGATGAAAGTGATATATTGGCAAGGATTGATTTAAGCCATGACATTACATTTTCCTTTCCATACAATGTCCCCTGTGCCTATTACTGTACTGATAAAATGAAGTAACGTCATGCATATTTATAAGCGAATCGGATAAAGTATATTTTCTAATTATCTTTCTACACCCACTCCAAATAGATAAACATTTTGTGGATCAAAACATGCCAGCGACTGACCTCAGATTTTCTCATATGGTCATTACCAAACCCCCAAAAAGGCACATTAAAATTCATAGTGTGTATTAATAACATAACATATGCCATTTAGCAGACGCTTTTATCCAAAGCAACTTACAGTCATGAATGCATATTACATTTACATTTTAGTCATTAAGCAGACGCTCTTATCCAGAGCGACTTACAGTTAGTGAGTGCATAAATTTTTTCATACTGGCCCCCCGTGGGAATCGAACCCACAACCTTGGCGTTGCAAGCGCCATGCTCTACCAACTGAGCTACACGGGACTAACATTAATGCCATGCTGTCACAATAGTCTATGAAGTCTATGGGAGCAGCAGTGCTTGGAAACTATAGGGCCCAAGAAGCTTGAATTTAGTGCTCAGTGTAACACAAAATAACAATGTTTTGCATAAAGCCTGGGAAAATCAGCACTTAAATGAATCTCATCATGCCACCAGCTCTACCATCACTATTAATAATATCCACTTTTAAACCCACTGATTTCCTATTTTGTATAGGCTCAGTCATCTCTGCTCTGCTGTGCTTGCTGGCTGCCAGGGAAAAGCGGGGCCCACATAATCACTGCTAATAAATGAAGCTCAATACAACTGTCACATCTCATTTGGACTCATTTGCGAGTGATTGTGTTTGTTTATGTTCCATCTGGTTTGGAGAAAAGAAACGTTGACTGGCAAATCGCTGGAATTAATGAATTCCATTCTGGGTTCCAGATACCCTCTCTGTAGTAAATGAGAAATCAAACAGGCTTCTCTCAGCTTCCTCTGACAGTAACACAACGTGGCGGAATGTTCCGGGAAACGAACGCAGCTGTCAGCCGTCAACAGGACTACTGTGTGTTATAAAGGGCATGCTCAGATCACTCAGCCTCTCTCATGCATTATTAGCGCAGCACACGTAATAACAGCACATCAGCTGCCAAAGGGAGATTTGATATTGAAAAGCACTGAGCAGAACACCAACACTGCATAATCAGCTGATCCAAACGCCACTATCAGTCTTGGTCTGTCTCGGTCTCTGTGTCATATTAGTCTCTCTAGACAGACGGGTTGCCTCCAATGATGTATAGAAACCCTGGATTGCTGATGCTATGAATTGGCCAATGAGAGGCTTTGAAGCCACTGGTCAGCCATATTGGCACTCCTCAGAAGAAGCAGTCCTCAATAGGAATACATTGAATTCTACAGTATTTCAATTAAATTCAAGGACAAAATTGCATGTATTTCAGTATTATTTTGTTGTAGTGGGGAAAGTAACTAAGTAATTAGTACTTTAAAAAATATATCATTTTAAATGTTTTATGTTTAGCTCACATAATGTACTGAACAAAAATCAAAACGCAGTTCATTTAAGGAAATCAGTCAATTGAAATAAATAAATTAGGCCCTAATCTATGGATTGCACATGACTGGGTAGGGGCGCAGCCATGGGTGGGCCTGGGAGGGCATAGGCCCACCCATTTGGGAGACTGGCTCACCCACTGGGGAGCAAGGCCCAGCCAATCAGAATGAGTTTTTCCCCACAAAAGGACCTTACAGACAGAAATACTCCTCAGTTTCATCATCTGTCCGGGTGGCTGGTCTCAGACGATCCCGCAGGTGAAGAAACTGGATGTGGAGGTCCTGGGCTGGCGTGGTTACATGTGGTCTGCAGTTTTGAGGTCGGTTGGAGCTACTGCCAAATTCTCTAAAACAACGTTGGAGGTGGCTTATGGTAGAGAAATGAACATTCAATTATCTGGAAAGAGCTCTGGTGGACATTCCTCCAGTCAGCATGCAAATTGCACGCTCCCTCAAAACTTGAGACATCTGTGGCATTGTGTTGAATGAAAAAACTGCACATTTTAGAGTGCACCTGTGTAATGATCATGCTGTTTAATCAGCTTATTGATATGCTACACCTGTCAGGTTGATGGATTATCTTGATAAAGGATAAATGCTCACTAACAGGGATATAAACAATTTTTTACACAACATTTTTGAGAAACATGTTTTTTGTTCGTATGGAACATTTCTTGGATCTTTTATTTCAGCTCATGAAACATGGGACCAACACTTTACACGTTGTGTTTATATTTTTGTTCAGTATATAATAAAAAAGTATGCATTAAGATGTCTGTAATAGAATAAGCATGGCAAAAACAAATGAAGACATTAATAAATGCATTTCTATAGCTTACAAAATATTTTTTACAACAATGGGGGAGTGCCAAGATGGAGGCGCAGTGGCTTCAAAACAGCGCCCCCTGTCAGTCATCTAGTGTTTATGTAAATCATTGGTTGCCTCCCACAAAGCACTAATGTTACAGCTGCCACATACATGCCTGTACTAAACCAACGTCAGTTTGGCAGAGAGGAAAGGGTGGAGTTGGGCGCCGGAAAATCCATCCAGAGCTGTGCCATAAACATTTCCGGTAGCTAGCTAAAAGGAGCTCGCAGAGGACATTTTCAATGAGTGTATTTCGCAAGTGAGTAGTTTGCATGTGCCATGACGTTACCATTACAAGCTTACAACCACTGACTGGCTATTTCTTGAAATACTCTATAACAATCCTTGCGGTATAACAACACTGTCTTTGGCTATGCAGATCCCAGTTGTGGCTCTGCTTTGATAGCTCACTCTGTCAACAGCTTTGGCCTCCTCTTGGCTGCCACTTTATACTCATTCACTGCCTCACACAGCCCAGAGGGGGTGGAGTGAGGAAAGAGAGAGAGAGCAAGAGAGAGCGAGAGAAAGAAAGAGGAAATAACATTTATCCTGGAAGGGAACTGCATTCATAAGCAGAGAGGACCAACAATGAATGATGTGTAGATGGCTGGATCCAGTCCTAAAGCCCTCCTTCCCTCTATCTCTCTCTCCCTCTCTTTTTCCCTTTCTATACGCCTGAAGAACTGCCTTTGGACAAAGCTGATGAGCCTTCAGCCTGTAGTGGAGCCTACTGGCCTGGTAGTGGTACAGAACAGTAGCCTCCACTGGATCTGTTCTGCTGCTTAGTACCAGCCAGTACATCGCCACTCATTCAATATCAATTACAGTTGAAGTCGGAAGTTTAGATACACTTAGATTGGAGTCATTAAAACTAGTTTTTCAACCACTCCACACATTTCTTGTTAACAAACTATAGTTTTGGCAAGTCGGTCAGGACATCTACCAAAAATTGTTTACAGACAGATTATTTCACTTATAATTCACTGCATCACAATTCCAGTGGGTCAGAAGTTTACATTCAGTAAGTTGACTGTGCCTTTAAACAGCTTGGAAAATTCCAGAAAATGATTTTATGGTTTTAGAAGCTTCTGATAGGCTAATTGACATAATTTGAGTCAATTGGAGGTGTTCCTGTGGATGTATTTCAAGGCCTACCTTCAAACTCAGTGCCTCTTTGCTTGACATCATGGGAAAATCAAAAGAAATCAGCCAAGACCTCCACAAGTCTGGTACATCCTTGGGAGCAATTTCCAAATGCCTGAAGGTACCACGTTCATCTGTACAAACAATAGTACGCAAGTATAAACACCATGGGACCACTCAGCCGTCATACCGCTCAGGAAGGAGACGCGTTCTGTCTCCTAGAGATGAACGTACTTTGGTGCAAATCAATCCCAGAACAACAGCAAAGGACCTTGTGAAGATGCTGGAGGAAACAGGTACAAAAGTATCTATATCCACAGTAAAACAAGTCCTATATCAACATAACCTGAAAGGCCGCTCAGCAAGGAAGAAGCCACTGCTCAAAAACCGCCATAAAAAAGCCAGACTACGGTTTGCAACTGCACATGAGGACAAAGATCGTACTTTTTGGAAGAAGAACACCATCCCAACCGTGAAGCATGGGGGTGGCAGCATCATGCTGTGGGGGTGCTTTGCTGCAGGAGGGACTGGTGCACTTCACAAAATAGATGGCATCATTAGGAAGGAACATTATGTGGATATATTGAAGCAACATCTCAAGACATCAGTCAGGAAGTTAAAGCTTGGTCACAAATGGGTCTTCCAAATGGACAATGACCCCAAGCATACTTCCAAAGTTGTGGCAAAATGGCTTAAGGACAACAAAGTCAAGGTATTGGAGTGGCCATCACAAAGCCCTGACCTCAATCCTATAGAAAATTTGTGGGCAGAACTGAAAAAGCGTGTGCGAGCAAGGAGGCCTACAAACCTGACTCAGTTACACCACCTCTGTCAGGAGGAATGGGCCAAAATTCACCCAACTTATTGTGGGAAGCTTGTGGAAGGCTACCCGAAACGTTTGACCCAAGTTAAACAATTTAAAGGCAATGCTACCAAATACTAATTGAGTGTATGTAAACTTCTGACCCACTGGGAATGTGATGAAAGAAATAAAAGCTGAAATAAATAATTCTCTCTACTATTATTCTGACATTTCACATTCTTAAAATAAAGTGGTGAATCTAACTGACCTAAAACATGGATTTTTTTACTAGGATTAAATGTCAGGAATTGTGAAAAACTGAGTTTAAATGTATTTGGCTAAGGTGTATGTAAACTTCCGACTTCAACTGTAGATGTCCAGGGAACTGAACTGGCTGGGATGACAGACACTATGCAGTGGGATTTGGAGATTATTGATTTATGAGTGCCTCGCCCAGGGAGGCCACACAGCACTGCTACTGCTACTAGACCAAAATAGGCAAGACCCAGGAGATTAATTGAATGTACAAACAGCTAGATGAGGGGGCACATGGAGAGAGAGAGAGAGGGGGGGTTTGGGAGAGAGGGAGAGAGATTACCATGTTCACCAGGAACTGCTAGCTAAATGTGTCTGATTGATGACCTTAGTGTACCAAGCCTGATGTGTTTGCTAACTCAGCATTCACTCAATAGCATAGATTTCAATTGACAAGTTTGGCAGTGAGGATAACAGAGCACTCCTGAGTGGCTCCCTATCATGTCTCTTTTCTGAAGCTGACAAGATAGATTTTTTAATAAGGACCAGAGAAAGAAATATTGATCAAATTTAACAGTGGACAAACATCTGCTGTGTGATGTTCAGTAAACGTTGAATCCATGTTGGTATTGATTTGTCTGGCTTTAAAAGCACTTCTCAATTAGAGTGGCAGGCAGATCGAGACCATCTCTAAAATAAAGTAGTCTGTTTGAACATCAAATCTGTCGACACAGTGATAAATATATATATCGTTCTTTCGTTCTCTCTCTCTCTCTTTAAAGTCTCTCAAACCACACGGTCATGCGCTGTTATGTCACTGACAATGACACATTTTCATTACAGGCCGTTGATTGGGAAGATGCTTAGAAGACAACCCCCCCCATTGTAATTAGCTACCATTTTACCATGTAATTTATTCGTACATACTTGGTCATTTCTGTACTGCAAATCTTTTTTTTATATATATTTCTGCAACCCAGAAAAAACACTGTACTGGGTCAATGCTGTGCCAATATCAGTGAAGCAGCCATCTCTGTTGCTTGATGTTGCAAATTAAAATGGCTGGATGGATATGGAGATGGACTGTGTTGGCAGAGGTGGTGGCAGGTGGTTGAGATAGAGCTTTGGCAGGCCTGAACTTCTCCCCAGTCCATCTGGCCGCTTCTCTCTTTATCTTTGAACTGCACCATGGGAAAGATCCACAGCGTTAGTTCACTGCCGGGGAATACGTTCCAACAGACTCTCTTGCATTAGCAAATTTACAAATGCTAATGTTATTCCATACTTAAAACTTACGAGCAGAGGGGGACTTGTTCACAATCACAACACACACAACACAAAAAGCGTTGCCGCGCCAAACAAACAATGCACCCGGGAAAGGCAACCTAGCGCCTAAACCAAGGGTTGTTGTCACGCTGTGTTGAGAGAGCTAGAGTGTGGGTTGGCACGTTGCAGAGCAGCCTGGGCGAGGGGCTACATTTAGGGAGTGCTCCCAGACACACACCGGAGTCAGTGAATCACAGAGCTGGGAGAAGGGAGCCGGAAGGCAAGGTCTACTGTACTCTGGAGCCCTGCTCTGGGTCTGAGCTCTCCTAGTGGTGCAGATCCCTGGGACTGCTTCTGGCTCCATCACATATACAGTGCCTTGCAAAAGTATTCATCCCCCTTGGCGTTTTTCCTATTTTGTTGCATTACAACCTGTAATTTAAATTGATTTTTATTTGGATTTCATGTAATGGACATACACAAAATAGTCCAAATTGGTTAAGTGAAATGAAAAAAATAACTTGTTTCAAAAAATTATAAAATATAAATAACAGAAAAGTGGTGCATGCATATGTATTCACCCCCTTTGCTATGAAGCCCCTAAATAAGATCTGGTGCAACCAATTACTACCTTCAGAAGTCACATACATAGTTAAATAAAGTCCACCTGTGTGCAATCTAAGTGTCACATAATCTGTCACACGATCTCAGTATATATACACCTGTTCTGAAAGGCCCCAGAGTATGCAACACCACTAAGCAAGGGGCACCACCGAGCAAGCGGCACCATGAAGACCAAGGAGCTCTCCAAACAGGTCAGGGACAAAGTTGTAGAGAAGTACAGATCAGGGTTGGGTTATAAAAAAATATCAGAAACTTTGAACATCACACGGAGCACCATTAAATCCATTATTAAAAAATTTAAAGAATATGGCACCACAACAAACCTGCCAAGAGAGGGCCGCCCACCAAAACTCACGGACCAGGCAAAGAGGGCATTAATCAGAGAGGCAACAAAGAGACCAAAGAGAACCCTGAAGGAGCTCTAAAGCTCCACAGCAGAGATTGGAGTATCTGTCCATAGGATCACTTTAAGCCGTACACTCCACAGAGCTGGGCTTTACGAAAGAGTGACCAGAAAAAAGCCATTGCTTAAAGAAAGAAATAAGCAAACACGTTTGGTGTTCGCCAAAAGGTATGTGGGAGTCTCCCCAAACATATGGAAGAAGGTACTCTGGTCAGATGAGACTAAAATTGAGCTTTTTGGCCATCAAGGAAAACGCTATGTCTGGTGCAAACCCAACACCTCTCATCACCCGAAAACACCATCCCCACAGTGAAGCATGGTAGTGGCAGCATCATGCTGTTGGGATGTTTTTCATCGGCAGGGACTGGGAAACTGGTCAGAATTGAAGGAATGATGGATGGCGCTAAATACAGGGCAATTCTTGAGAGAAACCTGTTTCAGACTTCCAGAGATTTGAGACTGGGACGGAGGTTCACCTTCCAGCAGGACAATGACCCTAAGCATACTGCTAAAGCAACACTTGTGGTTTAAGGGGAAACATTTAAATGTCTTGGAATGGCCTAGTCAAAGCCCAGACCTCAATCCAATTGAGAATCTGTGGTATGACTTAAAGATTGCTGTACACCAGCGGAACCCATCCAACTTGAAGGAGCTGGAGCAGTTTTGCCTTGAAGAATGGGTGGCTAGATGTGTTTATAGAGACATACCCAAAAGACTTGCAGCTGTAATTGCTGCAAAAGGTGGCTCTGCAAAGTATTGACTTTGGAGGGGGTGAATAGTTATGCACGCTCATGTTTTCTCGTCTTATTTCTTGTTTGTTTCACAATAAAAAATATTTTGCAACTTCAAAGTGGTAGGCATGTTGTGTAAATGTAATGATACAAACCCCCCAAAAATCAATTTTAATTCCAGGTTGTAAGGCAACAAAATAGGAAAAATGCCAAGGGGGGTGAATACTTTCGCAAGCCACTGTATACACAGCACAGAGGTGGATGCTTCCAATTTATAAACTATCTATAAACTAATAATCAGTAATAATATACACTACCGGTCAAAAGTTTTAGAACACCTACTCATTCAAGGGTTTTTCTTTATTTTTACTATTTTGTACATTGTAGAATAATAGTGAAGACATCAACACTTTGAAATAACACATATGGAATCATGTAGTAACCAAAAAAGTGTTAAACAAATCAAAATATATATTATATTTGAGATTCTTCAAAAGCCACCCTTTGCCTTGATGACAGCTTTGCACACTCTTGGTATTCTCTCAACCACCTTCACCTGGAATGCTTTTCCAACAGTCTTAAAGGAGTTCCCACATATGCTGAGCACTTGTTGGCTGCTTTTCCTTCACTCTGCGGTCCAGCATTCCAGGTGAAGCTGGTTGAGAGAATGCCAAGAGTGTGCAAAGCTGTCATCAAGGCAAAGGGTGGCTACTTTGAAGAATATCAAATATATTTTCTTTTGTTTAACACTTTTTTGGTTACTACATGATTCCACATATGTTATTTCATAGTTTTGATGTCTTCACTATCATTCTACAATGTAGAAAATAGTAAAAATAAAGAAAAACCCTTGAATGAGTAGGTGTTCTAAAACTTTTGACTGGTAGTATATATAATAATAATAATATATACAGTGGGGAAAAAATGTATTTAGTCAGCCACCAATTGTGCAAGTTCTCCCACTTAAAAAGATGAGAGAGGCCTGTAATTTTCATCATAGGTACACGTCAACTATGACAGACAAATTGAGAAAAGAAATCCAGAAAATCACATTGTAGGGTTTTTAATGAATTAATTTGCAAATTATGGTGGAAAATAAGTATTTGGTCACCTACAAACAAGCAAGATTTCTGGCTCTCACAGACCTGTAACTTCTTCTTTAAGAGGCTCCTCTGTCCTCCACTCGTTATCTGTATTAATGGCACCTGTTTGAACTTGTTATCAGTATAAAAGACACCTGTCCACAACCTCAAACAGTCACACTCCAAACTCCACTATGGCCAAGACCAAAGAGCTGTCAAAGGACACCAGAAACAAAATTGTAGACCTGCACCAGGCTGGGAAGTCTGAATCTGCAATAGGTAAGCAGCTTGGTTTGAAGAAATCAACTGTGGGAGCAATTATTAGGAAATGGAAGACATACAAGACCACTGATAATCTCCCTCGATCTGGGGCTCCACGCAAGATCTCACCCCGTGGGGTCAAAATGATCACAAGAACGGTGAGCAAAAATCCCAGAACCACACGGGGGGACCTAGTGAATGACCTGCAGAGAGCTGGGACCAAAGTAACAAAGCCTACCATCAGTAACACACTACGCCGCCAGGGACTCAAATCCTGCAGTGCCAGACGTGTCCCCCTGCTTAAGCCAGTACATGTCCAGGCCCGTCTGAAGTTTGCTAGAGTGCATTTGGATGATCCAGAAGAGGATTGGGAGAATGTCATATGGTCAGATGAAACCAAAATAGAACTTGTTGGTAAAAACTCAACTCGTCGTGTTTGGAGGACAAAGAATGCTGAGTTGCATCCAAAGAACACCATACCTACTGTGAAGCATGGGGGTGGAAACATCATGCTTTGGGGCTGTTTTTCTGCAAAGGGACCAGGACGACTGATCCGTGTAAAGGAAAGAATGAATGGGGCCATGTATCGTGAGATTTTGAGTGAAAACCTCCTTCCATCAGCAAGGGCATTGAAGATGAAACGTGGCTGGGTCTTTCAGCATGACAATGATCCCAAACACACCGCCCGGTCAACGAAGGAGTGGCTTCGTAAGAAGCATTTCAAGGTCCTGGAGTGGCCTAGCCAGTCTCCAGATCTCAACCCCATAGACAATCTTTGGAGGGAGTTGAAAGTCCGTGTTGCCCAGCGACAGCCCCAAAACATCACTGCTCTAGAGGAGATCTGCATGGAGGAATGGGCCAAAATACCAGCAACAGTGTGTGAAAACCTTGTGAAGACTTACAGAAAACGTTTGACCTGTGTCATTGCCAACAAAGGGTATATAACAAAGTATTGAGAAACTTTTGTTATTGACCAAATACTTATTTTCCACCATAATTTGCAAATAAATTCATTTAAAAAATCCTACAATGTGATTTTCTGGATATTTTTTCTCTCATTTTGTCTGTCATAGTTGACGTGTACCTATGATGAAAATTACAGGCCTCTCTCATCTTTTTAAGTGGGAGAACTTGCACAATTGGTGGCTGACTAAATACTTTTTTTCCCCACTGTATAATAATTTATCCCCCTATTGTTGATCAATACATTTCACTTAGTAGAGAGATTAGAATGGAGTTGATGAGAAACTCCCCATGAAGCCACTGTGATGGAGGCTAGTGCACCAAGAGTGGGGTGAGAAGAACAACACATACGGTGTGACTCAAGCTCCTTCATACGGCTGGATTTAATGTGGATTTAGAGAGGCTTATCCAACCGTGTCTGTTTACATTCAGCTTTCAGGCTGAGCGTGATTTAATGAGTGAGTGCAAATTAAAGGTGGAGGAGACCGTGTGTGTACAGTGAGGGAAAAAAGTATTTGATCCCCTGCTGATTTTGTACATTTGCCCACCGACAAAGACATGATCAGTCTATAATTTTAATGGTAGGTTTATTTGAACAGTGAGAGACAGAATAACAACAACAAAATCCAGAAAGACACATGTGAAAAAATGTATGAATTGATTTGCATTTTAATGAGGGAAATAAGTATTTGACCCCTCTGCAAAACATGACTTAGTACTTGGTGGCAAAACCCTTGTTGGCAATCACAGAGGTCAGACGTTTCTTGTAGTTGGCCATCAGGTTTGCACACATCTCAGGAGGGATTTTGTCCCACTCCTCTTTGCAGATCTTCTCCAAGTCATTAAGGTTTCAAGGCTGACGTTTGGCAACTCGAACCTTCAGCTCCCTCCACAGATTTTCTATGGGATTAAGGTCTGGAGATTGGCTAGGCCACTCCAGGACCTTAATGTGCTTCTTCTTGAGCCACTCCTTTGTTACCTTGGCCGTGTGTTTTGGGTCATTGTCATGCTGGAATACCCATCCACAACCCATTTTCAATGCCCTGGCTGAGGGAAGGAGGTTCTTACCCAATATTTGGCCCTGTCCATCGTCCCTTTGATGCGGTGAAGTTGTCCTGTCCCCTTAGCAGAAAAACACCCCCAAAGCATACTGTTTCCACCTCCATGTTTGACGGTGGGGATGGTGTTCTTGGGGTCATAGGCAGCATTCCTCCTCCTCTAAACACGGCGAGTTGAGTTGATGCCAAAGAGCTCCATTTTGGTCTCATCTGACCACAACACTTTCACCCAGTTCTCCTCTGAATCATTCAGATGTTCATTGGCAAACTGCTTTCTTGAGCAGGAGGACCTTGCGGGCACTGCAGGATTTCAGTCCTTCACGGCGTAGTGTGTTACCAATTGTTTTCTTGGTGACTATGGTCCCAGCTGCCTTGAGATCATTGACAAGATCCTCCCGTGTAGTTCTGGGCTGATTCCTCACCGTTCTCATGATCATTGCAACTCCACGAGGTGAGATCTTGTATGGAGCCCCAGGCCGAGGGAGATTGACAGTTCTTTTGTGTTTCTTCCATTTGCGAATAATCGCACCAACTGTTGTCACCTTCTCACCAAGCTGCTTGGCGATGGTCTTGTAGCCCATTCCAGCCTTGTGTAGGTCTACAATCTTGTCCCTGACATCCTTGGAGAGCTCTTTGGTCTTGGCCATGGTGGAGAGTTTGGAATCTGATTGATTGATTGCTTCGTGGACAGGTGTCTTTTATACAGGTAACAAACTGAGATTAGGAGCACTCCCTTTAAGAGTGTGCTCCTAATCTCAGCTCGTTACCTGTATAAAAGACACCTGGGAGCCAGAAATCTTTCTGATTGAGAGGGGGTCAAATACTTATTTCCCTCATTAAAATGCAAATCAATTTATACAATTTTTGACATGTGTTTTTCTGGATTTTTTTGTTGTTATTTTGTCTCTCACTGTTCAAATAAACCTACCATTAAAATTATAGACTGATCATTTCTTTGTCAGTGGGCAAACATACAAAATCAGCAGGGGATCAAATACTTTTTTCCCTCACTGTATATGTGCATGTGTGTGTGTTAGGTAGAAAAGAGGGAATCAGTGAAACTGAGCCAGACGAATGGGACAGGCATGGCAGGTGCAGAGCATGCTCAACTGTCTGTGTCCTGTTTGAAAAACTCCCTGAACTAACATGAGATGGTAGTAACAGCACACACACAACTGGCTAATTGAGTGTCTGATAGTCCACTTTTCTGTCCAACACAAACTTCCCAGGCATTGCCAAGACAAGCAGCTCAACAGCCCTGCAACCATCCATCCTTTCCCTTGGCCCCTGCTTCTCCACTGGGTGACCCCTTACCTACTACCAGTGGTGTAAAGTACTTAAGTAAAAATACTTGAAAGTACTACTTAAGTAGTTTTTTGGGGTATCTGTACTTTACTTTACCATTCATAATTATGACTACTTTTACTTTTACTTCACTACATTACTAAAGAAAATGATGTACTCTTTACTTTACATGTACTTTTACATGTACTCTTTACATTTTCCCTGACATCCAAAAGTACTCATTACATTTTGAATGCTTAGCAGGACAGGAAAATTGTCTAATTCAAACACTTATCAAGAGAACATCCCTGGTCATCCCTACTGCCTCTGATCTGGCGGACTCACTAAACACATGCTTCGTTTGTAAATGATATCTGAGTGTTGGAGCATGCCCCTGGCTATCTGTAAAGAAATAATGTTTAAAAAATGATGCCATCTGCTTAATATAAGGAATTTGAAATAATGTATACTTTTACTTTTGATACCTAAGTATTATTTAGCAATTACATTCACTTTTGATACTTAAGTATATTTTTACTCAAGTAGGATTTTACTGGGTGAATTTCACTTTTACTTGAGTCATTTTCTATTAAGGATCTTACTTTTACTCAAGTATGACAATTGGGTACTTTTTCCACCACTGCCTACTACACTCAGTCTGCTCTGTCAACAAACATCAGCGGAGTCCAGATAAAGTCCCAATAAACCCCTAAAGAATACTGTGGAGGAAAGAGGAGTGTGGTGGTCGTGGCTTTTGTCTGCAGACAAAGCAGAGAAGTTTGATGAAGTTTTCTCATAAGGACACATCAGTCCTTCCCTGATTGACGACATAAACTCTGATATTTAAACAGGAGTGTTATTGGAGTTACATAAAGGTTGAAGGACACCTTTCTATTACCGTTCTATACTCCTCAGACTCATCACACACAACACCATATACAGTGCTATGAAAAAGTATTTGCCCCCTTTCAAATGTTCTCTACTTTTGCATATTTGTGATACTGAATGTTATCAGATCTTCAACCAAAACCTAATATTAGATAAAGGGAACATAAGTGAACAAATAACACAACAATTACATATTTATTTCATTTATTTCATAAACAAAGTTATGCAACACCCAATTCCCATGTGTGAAAAAGTAATTGCCCCCTTACACTCAATAACAGGTTGTGCCACCTTTAGCTGCATTGACTCCAACCAAATGCTTCCTGTAGTTGTTGATCAGTCTCTCACATCACTGTGGAGGAATTTTTGCCCACCCCAAACCATCACACCACCACCACCATGCTTGACCTTTGGTATGATGTTCTTACTGTGGAATGCAGAGTTTGGTTTTCGCCAGGCATTACTGGAACCATGTCGTCCAAAAAGTTATACTTTTGAATAATCTGTCCATCGAACGTTCTTCCAAGAGTCTTGATGATCATCCAGGTGCTTTTTGGCAAACTTTAGTCAACTTTTTGGACGAGATGGGTCCCATTATGCCTGGTGAAAACCAAACTCTGCATTCCACAGTAAGATCATCACACCAAAGGTCAAGCATGGTGGTGGTGGTGTGATGGTTTGGGGATGCTTTGCTGCCTCAGGACCTGGATGACTTGCCTTAATAGAAGGAATCATGAATTCTGCTCTGTATCAGAGAATTCTACCGAAGAATGTCAGACCATCCGTCTGTGAGCTGAAGCTGAAGCGCAGCTGGGTCATGCAGCAAGACAATGATCCAAAACACACAATCAAGTCTACATGAAAATTGCTAAAAAGCAACAAATTGGAAGTTTTGGAATGGCCTAGTCAAAGTCCAGACCTAATCCCAATTGAGATGTTGTGGCAGGATTTGAAATGAGCAGTTCATGCTTGAAAACCCACACGTCACTGAGTTAAAGCAGTTCTGCATGGAAGAGTGGGCCAAAATTCCTCCACAGCGACGTGAGAGACTGATCAACAACTACAGGAAACATTTGGTTGGAGTAATTGCAGCTAAAGGTGGCACAACCAGTTATTGAGTGTAAGGGGGCAATTACTTTTTCACACAGGGGAATTGGGTGTTGCATAACTTTGTTTATGAAATAAATGAAATAAATATGTAATTGTTGTGTTATTTGTTCACTTATGTTCCCTTTATCTAATATTAGGTTTTGGTTGAAGATCTGATAACATTCAGTATCACAAATATGCAAAAGTAGAGAAAATTAGAAAGGGGGCAAATTCTTTTTCATAGCACTGTAATAGATCCATATCCATGGAGGATATTAGTTCATGACAGGAGTGACAGATATACTGGTGATCATAATCTCGCTGACAGATTCTATCTTTTCAATGCACAAAAAGCCCCATATGGCTCAGTAGCTAGCTACTTCATTATGGACATAACAGGAATACCCAGGCAGGCAGGCAGGCAGGCAGGCAGGGCTGAGGTTGGTGTGTGCAGGCCATTGGGGCATATTAATTGGCAAACAGCGCCACCCGGTGCTCAAGCTTGGTTATTCCACAGGCCCTGCTACTAGCACTCCCACAGTGTCAGCTCAGCTACAGCATTCAGATCAAAAATGTATGCTGAAGTCCTTATCTAAAGCCTCACTGCTCATCTTTTATTTAAAACCCACCTGCTCTGTTTTAGCGTTAGACTCATGTCTGAGCTCTTCCGACAAATCTTCAGTCAGGCCTGCAGGAGGTAATCTAAATACTAAAATATTCACAACAAAGAATCAGCGCTGATCAGAAACTGTCACAAGCTGTTTTCTCTCTACTGTCATAAGAGGTAAACACGATATCTGTCAGGGATAGGCCTAGAATTCTGTGTGTGTGTGTGTTTTGTTTCTCCTCACGTAATGTAAAATGGCATTACTGACAGTGGTTTTGACACATCTGACCTTTTACCAGAGCATAGTCTGTATTGCTTTTCCTCGAATGTGAGGAGTAAGACATTCCACATAATTGCCTGTGACAAATGCCCATTAAATGTGTATGAGGTGAAATTAAATCAACCAAAACAATATTAATCAACATTTTAGCTCTGAGAAAATATCTGTAGTATAGCAGTGCATCAAAAGCCCATAGACTAACCAACCATTATAGAGAGAGAAACAGCAGGCCGCAGGAAGGAGGATGTGTTCTTATCACACTGTGACTAATTCAAAGGTTTGCTGCTTTTCAGTCTGACTTTGATGAGAAGGATTTACTGCAGTCTGTCTCTGTGGCAGAGGAGGGAAACGACAGAGCTTTCTCGCTCCACCTGAGGCATATAATTGACTTTGTGACGAGCACAAAAGGAGGAATTAAACGCTCCATCCCTTCATTATGTCCTGCCCATCATTACCTGTGTTCAACTCGTCATTAGAGCCCATTGACTGTAATGCCGTTTGACGATTATAAGGTTAATAAAGAAAAATCCTGACAGCCTTTATTGATATGGCCGTGGAATTGAATGATTAAATGATCTCGTTAAAATTAAGGACCTTGAAGTGCAATTACTTGTGAAATGAATTGACCTTCACAACTGGAATGATACACATTTTAACGGTCGCTTAATTGCCAGCTGGGGTTGAGGTGTCAAAGGCTTTTCTGGCTGGTTGAAATGGAAGGTTAGACCACACAAAACAACAAGGTTATAAACTAGTGTCATTGAGGATATGAACTAGTGAATTTCACGATTAAAGCTAGAGCAATACATGGTAATACTCTGTCATGAAAACACCAAAGACATCATACTGTACATCTTGGCTTACTCAGTAGTATTGAGCACTAGACCTAGACTACACATGCTTTCATGGTTTAAGCCAGTCTATGTACAGTTGAAGTCGGAAGTTTACATATACTTAGGTTGGAGTCATTAAAACTAGTTTTTCAACCACTCCACAAATTTCTTGTTAACAAACTATAGTTTTGGCAAGTTGGTTAGGACATCTACTTTGTGCATGACAAGTACTTTTTCCAACAATTGTTTACAGACAGATGATTTCACTTATAATTCATTGTATCACAATTCCAGTGGGTCAGAAGTTTACATACACTAAGTTGACTGTGCCTTTGAACGGCTTGGAAAATTCCAGAAAATGATGTCATGGCTTTAGAAGCTTCTGATAGGCTAATTGACATCATTTGAGTCAATTGGAGGTGTACCTGTGGATGTATTTCAAGGCCTACCTTCAAACTCAGTGCCTCTTTGCTTGACATCATGGGAAAAACTAATGAAATCAGTTCATCCTTGGGAGCAATTTCCAAACGCCTGAAGGTACCACATTCATCTGTACAAACAATAGTATGCAAGTATAATCACCATGGGACCACGCAGCCGTCATACCGCTCAGGAAGGAGACGCGTTCTGTCTCCTAGAGATGAAGGTACTTTGGTGCGAAAAGTGCAAATCAACCCCAGAACAACAGCAAAGGACCTTGTGAAGATGCTGGAGGAAACAGGTACAAAAGTATCTATATCCAAAGCAGTGGCGGCTCCTGAAAAAATTCTCAGGAGGGGCAATTTTTCTGATGATTTAGGTGACCTACACACATTTAAAAAAAGATATGTCCAGCAACAACATGAAGACAGGGGCAGCATATAAGTCAATACCAGAAGCATTTATTGACTGATCTCAAAAGTGTTGGCTTACCAGGGTTGGTGGAGCCCTCAGTTTCATCTTTGCCTCGCAAAGCTAACTCAAACACTCCGCAAAACTTCACACACTGGATTAGCCGGCTGAGGATGTGGCGGTTCTTGCTAATGTCGTAGTAAATATATTTGTTATAGTGAATATGGAATATGATATGTTGAGTAAAATGTTGTGCTAAGATCTATTTAGGTCAGGAGCTGGTTATAAGTTCTGTTCCTATCCAATAACAATGGACAAAAGGGTCCTATCTTGTCAGCCTTGTCAGCAGGTGGCCAAGGACAACACCCACGCCATAGGCCTCTCAGTTCTTCCAACTCACGAGTTCTTGCTCTGAGGACACACACACACACAAACACACACACACACACATCATCACTGTTAAACACACACACACACACACACATCATCACTGTTAAACACACACACACACACACACACACAAAAATCCCCTCTCTTAGGCTGAACATTTGAAGACAGAGAACCCGACTCAGAGCCAATGCAACAGTGACAGTAGCCTGCAGGGGACCTCGCCCAACTCATCAGGACCAATCAGAAGATCAGAACTACTAGATTGAACCTACTTCATTTATTGCATAAAATGTCTGCACACAATGTTTCGGGGCTCTCTTCAGATAATAATAATAATAATAATAATAATAATAATAATAATATGCCATTTAGCAGACGCTTTTATCCAAAGCGACTTACAGTCATGCGTGCATACATTTTTGTGTATGGGTGGTCCCGGGGATCGAACCCACTACCTTGGCGTTACAAGCACCATGCTCTACCAGCTGAGCTACAGAAAGTGGATACTCATGGATGCGCATTGCAATTGTAAAATGTCAACACAATTGGAGACACCACGTCATTTTTGGAGACATGTTATTGACAGTAAACTATTGTAGATGCGACTGCTAACTAAATAAAACATTTTAGCTGGCTAGCTAATCATCTTAGCTAAATGTGGGGCAAACAATTCAGTTATTTACCGTTAATTTGAGGGATTGGGGTGAAAGAAATCGAGTTACATAGTGATACTTTACGATATACTGTATTGACAATATCGCAATATTTTAGCGCTAGTTGGCTGTACCTGCACCAAAACACCATTATTGTTCCTTCATAGCTTGTTCTCAATCTTTTCACATTGGGAGCAAATTTGTTTTCAGCACTTTTATTTCCATGACTGATCAAAACTCGTTCTCATGGCTTTCTGATCCCTCTGCAACAGACATATGGTGCGCAATAAAATCACAGTATCGAATCGCAATACGTATAGAATCATGAGACTCGCAATGCTGATGCATATATCTTATCGTGAGGTTCCTGGCAATTCCCAGCCCAAGTTCATTTGCCACAACAAATCTCTTCGCTAGCAAACGCGATGTCTTCTCCAAAACGGCAATGTGTCTCCAGCAATGTTTACTTTTTTGACGTTCTATGGCATCTCCACTTTCCAAGCATATATGACCACATGTAATATTTTGGTAAGTGATGCAAATAGTGAACTATGTAGGGCCAGGATGTAAAATATATGTAGCTGCAGCAATTTCTCTTATCTGATATGGTAAGTAATGGGGCTTAATTTATAGCTCCCTAAGAGTTTGACGAACGGGTCCGTGAACGCGATTCCAGATATATTTACCTCTGAATAAACTGCCTTTATTACACCATATCCACATCCAGTAAACTTGTGATTATCAACACTAACCTCATCGTTGTGGCGGCGGACAGCTAGCCTGTATCCCTCGTCATCCAGTTGAGTGAGTGGCAATGTCTTTTTTCGTTCAGTACCAATTTTTGGAAAATCCTCGGGTGTAGGACTTTCCGCCTTTAGTAGAAACCTGTTGAATTATTAAATTTGGTCTGGGAGGTCCTAATTGTTTCGTTGCCAATTTATCTCCATTTGTTCGCCGACAAAAAGGAACTTCTTTCAAACAATCCACTCTTTTCTCAGTTACGTTCATGGTTACGTAACGTATGACGAAAGCGTAAGTGCAAGCCCACAGACACCCATTGAGATTGTATTGAAGGCTCTGAAATTTGAAAAAAATAGATTTTACATGGGAGTCTATTACAGACTTCTGGGCGATTTTCAACCTGACTGAAATCGCCCCAAAAGGGGGGGGAGCCATTTGAAGCACGACTTTAGCCTGATTCGACATTTAGTGGCAGTGTGGCACTGTGGCAGATCAGACGTATAGATTACAACACTGATAACTACTGTTGCCGTGATATAATTGATTAGAAAAAAAATCCCTTCCTTTTCCCGTTTGGCAGTGTGTCGCCCATATCGCCCTATTGAACAGGCCGCCCCTGATCCAAAGTAAAATAAGTCCTATATCGACATAACCTGAAAGGCCGCTCAGCAAGGAAGAAGCCACTGCTCCAAAACCGCCATAAAAAAAGCCAGACTACGGTTTGCAACTGCACATGGGGACAAAGATCATACTTTTTGGAGAAATGTCCTCTGGTCTGATGAAACAAAAATATAACTGTTTGGCCATAAAGACCATCGTTATGTTTGGAGGAAAAAGGGGGTCGCTTGCAAACCGAAGAACACCATCCCAACCGTGAAGAACGGGGGTGGCAGCATCATGCTGTGGGGGTGCTTTGCTGCAGGAGGGACTGGTGCACTTCACAAAATAGATGGCATCATGAGGAAGGAAAATGATGTGGCCATATTGAAGCAACATCTCAAGACATCAGTCAGGAAGTTAAAGCTTGGTCGCAAATGGGTCTTCCAAATGGACAATGACCCCAAGCATACTTCCAAAGTTGTGGCAAAATGGCTTAAGGACAACAAAGTCAAGGTATTGGAGTGGCCATCACAAAGCCCTGACCTCAATCCTATAGAACATTTGTGGGCAGAACTGAAAAAGCATGTGCGAGCAAGGAGGCCTACAAACCTAACTCAGTTACACCAGCTCTGTCAGGAGGAATGGGCCAAAATTCACCCAACTTATTGTGGGAAGCTTGTGGAAGGCTACCCGAAATGTTTGACCCAAGTTAAACAATTTAAAGGCAATGCTACCAAATACTAATTGAGTGTATGTAAACTTCTGACCAACTGGGAATGTGATGAAAGAAATAAAAGCTGAAATAAATCATTATCTCTACTATTATTCTGACATTTCACATTCTTCAAATAAAGTTGTGATCCTAACTGACCTAAGACAGGGAATTTTTACTAGGATTAAATGTCAGGAATTGTGAAAAACTGAGTTTAAATGTATTTGGCTAAGGTGTATGTAAACTTCCGACTTCAACTGATCTTAGCTGTAAAAGCTCTCATTGGCCTGCAGCATAAAAGCAGATGTGCCAAAAAACGAAAAAGAAGACAAATCTATTCAATGAATCCTAACAGGCCTTCATGGAGCAGGTCTCTGAATAAGACATGAGATCGTTTGACTACATCATCTCATTTAGCGAGAGAGGCACCCTGTTGCTCGTAGTGTGAGTTATGTTCTTTTATTAAACTATAAAATATATTTTGCCAGAACAAAGAGGGAGAAAAAGGGGCTTCAAACTTTGAATTGATGTTGAAGACGCTGTAGTGCCTTTTATGCAAATCTAGCCTTGCCTTGTACGCTCCCGGATGAAGAAAAAAAAGCTCCCACTTGCAGTCTGTGGGTATGAATCAATGCCATTGACAAGCCCATTTGATAAGAAATTAGATGTGGCTTAATGACGGTCTGGCAGGCAGCGTTTAATGGCTATTGGAGACACACTATTAAAGAGGATTTAAAAGATTAGTAATTTTATGCGTCTGAGAGAGCGTTCATCTGCCACCTTGAGTGGAATGTGCTTAACAACACTAATACATTGCGCTTAGGGATCTGAGGGTTTCAACCATTGATTTTTTCTTTCTTTTTTTTTCTACTGTTTAATCACAGGGCTCTAATGGCTGCTGGCGGATCTCTTCTCAGCCAGCAGCCAAATAAGCTTTGAGCAGCGAGGAGCGCAGAGTCTCATTTATCCACAAACAGTCACAGACTCTATTCTACATCGATCCGCCATGTGCTTGAGATTAGCTAAATCATCTGTCAATAAGGAATAGAGAATCGCAACAATGTGAATTATGATGTGGAGCGGATGTGGGGATAAAAATGTGTAGTCTGGAATATTTATGAGGGAATTGGTTGAAAGATTAGAGTAAGGGTGGGTTCAGATTGTCTAGCGTGTGTATGGTTTATATAAGTAAATGTAACAAAGCAACATTTTGCAAAACATTTTTATTGTTAGAATTAGGGCACAGCTTTTTTTATGATGGGGGTTTAAAAAGGTAGCATTTCATGGAGCAGTTAACTACCACTTTGGCCTAATTTAAATAACGTGTAAAGCTATTGCCAGTTAGATGGAAGTAATGTGTTTGCCTATAAAAGGTGATGGCTACCTTGGGACTGGTTTAATCACACCTCCCTCCATGGACCAGGTGATGTGTAAACCAAAACTATTTTCCACTGGTGTACGGCATCTCTATTAGGACATCATCTGTCCTCAGTTTTGCTTCACTAGTGCACGGTTGAGACTAGGATAACCGCGAGAGCTGAGGATGTCCTAATATGGATCCCCTACCTAGTCTTAATTTGGGAATTTCGGGTTTAATTTAATTTCAGGTCCATCTCCAGATGTTGAGGCAGTACCTTCCCAACTTGGGTTTAACAGCGGTAATAGGGATTGTTGACAACATGTAAGCTATATTTCGTTCCCAATGTTTATTGAAAACATTGACATTTTCAAATACATCGTTACAGTTGTTGGTTAGCTAGCTAGAGAATTTTAGCCATATTAACATTGCCATGAAATCAGTCAAAACACCTGAAAACAAGACATGGAAGCAAAAACATGAAACAAGCTGAAACAAGCCACATATGATTCCCCACATGGCAGTTTCTTGTCATTCTTGCTAGCAATCTGGCCATCCAGAATCACAACAACAGGCTGACTTCTGCCCCATGGAAGCGCGCACATCGTTTTTGTGACGTTTTCAGCCAAACAATCTATAGGCTAATATACAATTTCTATGCCTCACTAATGAAAAAATACCAACTATACACATGCATGAAACAGACATATCAACTCTCTGGCTTCATTAGACCAGTAATCACAACGCTAGCAGCCTATTCAACATAAAGTCCCCAATAGAAAACATCACTTAGGCCTACAAAACGCTCAAGGAAATAAACCATTTTCAACATTGTGATGTTACACCCAAAAAGTGAGAACACAGGCTTATATACTGTAGATTGATTCCATATGAAACCAGGACAAAAGAAGACCATGATTTTGGGGATTTTCATGAAATGTAATCCTACATATGGCTGTGATGATACCAGTATCACAATGTTTTTTCCATGCCAAAAATGTAAACACGAAGCAGATCAAACTCTTTGGTCCTTTAAAAACCTGCTGTATGTAAAATATTGTGTGCTATAGCTTGGAAAATAAATACATGTGACTGGATGACAACATAATGATGTTTGTTTTCAACAGTAGGGCTGTTTTCCTAAAGAAGTTAAAGTTGTGTTTTGTTTCCTTGCCACAATACTAACGAGTATAGCGATAGTGGTATCCTCCCGGCCCTATTTAATCCATAGAGTGGTCTTTGGAGGAAGGATTGTTGATATATATTTGACATTTAGCATTTCCGGTTTGAACGGGAATACCGGAATGCCCAGGAAGGACTTGCAATGTTCTCGGGAAGGAAAATGTGTATATTTTCAGGAAAATATGAATCCTATTCCCAACTCGCTCCATTTCTTAACGTTTTCTCCCTACTGAGCATAACCCTGATACACACTCACAGAGTCACCACTCAGCTGCAATGTTAAACACTCAAAGGCCCTGTCCCCTTCAGGTTATTTGTCAAAGTGATCTGTAATTAAAACCCCACAGAAACATTACACTACATTACAGCTGACAAATGGGACTCCATTTATCCTATAGGCCAACTACATCCCCCATGATAAGAATACATTGAATGTTAATTTCTCTACCATAAGCCGCCTCCAACGTCATTTTAGAGAATTTGGCAGTATGTCCAACCAGCCTTCCAGCCACGCCAGCCCAGGACCTCCACATCTGGCTTCTTCACCTGCGGTATCGTCTGAGACCAGCCACCCAGACAGCCGATGAAACTGTGGGTATCTGCACAAACTGTCAGAAACCATCTCAGGGAAGCTTATCTGCATGCTCGTCATCCTCACCAGGGTCTTCTTGACCTGATTACAGTTTGGCGTCGTAACTGTCTTCAGTGGGCAAATGCTCACCATCGATGGCCACTGGCATCGTGTGGGCGAGCGGTTTGCTGATGTCAACGTTGTGAACAGAGTGCCCCATGGTGGCGGTGGGGTTATGGTATGGGCAGGCATAAACTATGGACAACAAACACAATTGCATTTTATTGATGGCAATTTGAATGCACAGAGATACTGTGATGAGATCCTGAGGCCCATTGTCGTGCCATTCATCTGCTGCCATCACCTCGTTTCAGCATAAAAATGCACGGCCCCATGTCTTCCATGGCCTGCATACTCAAACATGTCACCCATTGAGCTAGTTTGGGATGCTCTGGGTCGACGTGTACGACAGTGTGTTCCAGTTCCCGCCAATATCCAGCAACTTCGAACAGCCATTGAAGAGGAGTGGGACAACATTCCATGGGCAATAATTAACAGCCTGATCAACTCTATGCAATAGTGATGTGTCATGCTACATGAGGTAAATCGTGGTCATACCAGATGCTGACTGGTTTTCTGATCCAAGCCCCTACCTTTTTTTTAAGGTATCTGTGACCAATAGATGCATATCTGTATTCGCAGTCATGTGAAATCCATAGATTAGGGCCTAATTTATTTATTTCAATTGACTGATTTCCTTATATGTCAAATCTTTGAAATTGTTGCATGTTGTGTTTATTTTTGTTCCGGAATCACTGTATACTGCGACCTGCAATAAAAGGAGAACTGTGACTTTTTAAAATGCTATTGCTTTCAAAGCAGCTCGTAGGCAACCCCAACCTCTTAGACACACACACTCACACACACAAACACACACACACACACACAACCCCCAAAACTTGGGAGCAACCCAACACCATCCAACAGTGAGATGCCACTGAGAAGCAGCTTTTGCAGCAGCCGATAAACAAGCCTCCATCCCTGGTGTCAATTACCAGGAAGACAGCCAGTAAAAACAAACCAAGTGTGTGTAAGGTCTGTCTGGGAAAAACAAACAGCCCTCGTCCTCCCAGCGTTGTGGCCAGGGTGACATTTATAGTGATGACAGCGGTGGCAGGAGCTGACGGGCACACACACACACACACACACACTGGGCTGATGGGTGAAGGAAGGTTGATGATGATGAAAGGCTCTCTCCCCACCTCCAACCTGTGTCCTGTCAGTCTGTCTGACCTGCTCCACTGTCTCTCGCGACGCGATCCCCCGTATTAAAAAGCGGAAAATACTGTAGCTCCATGGATTTCTAATGATTTCATGAGGAATAAAGACTGACGCATTCCAGAGTAAGAAAGCACAGTCAGAGCTACAAAACACTTCTGTCCCCCACGTCACAGCACAGTCATCACAAAGAAATACAAGATCCTTGAAAAATCAAAATACAAGAGTAGGATTAAATAGGCCTTCAGCAGCAGCACACACATACAAACACACACACAAAAAGAAATCTGTGAAAATCAATCAATTCTCCACAGAACAGGGCCTATTTCCAAGATCCATGCCAGCAGTAAAAGGATCTCTCACACTAAATATCTCTCTTAATTTCTCCTCAATGTAAGCACCCCTCCAGGTTAAAACAGCTGTCACTCTGATCTACAGCACCGTAATGTAGGCCAAATTGCCTGAGTCGTTGGCAATGATGCAGTCATTGTGGAGGAAATTGGAAATCAATTCTTGTCATCACTGAACATAACATAACACTTTTTTTTATCAGAGCCTGGGTTCAGGAGACCCTGTGTAGGCTACGGCCACTCAACCACTGATAACCACATACCATACCATCATAAAAAGAGAACGAGAGAGACAGAGAACGATGGAGGGAGGGAGGAAAGAAGGGAGGGATGGATGGGGAGATATAGTGATAGAGCATGAGAGAGACAAAGGGAGGATTTTTAATTACAATTCTGAACAAATATTAATAACGTCTATCACATGCACATAATATACAAGCCAGCCATTCAACATAATTATCATCCTGATTTACAACAGATGAAACAAATTAGAGAGCCCAAGGGCTGCGTTTGACCTAGGGAAAATTAATTTATAAATATAGACTCACAAAAAAAGATAATGATATCTTAATTCTGTCCTCAGGGTATGTGCTTATTAATGAGTTTTCTTAATAGATTTATAAAGTACTATCAGCTACGCTATGCTATATACGCTATGCTATATTGGATCTTCTGTCTGTTTAGATGTAATGAATTAATGGTATATGTGAGAACAATATACCGTTGCACAGATGAGGGTCATAGCACAATTGAGCATAATGGAACAAAGTGGCAAGATAAATGAATTCATTTTCACACTCCATATTTAGCCAATAGAGCAGATTGTGAATGTGAGACATTGTTCTGTTTTGATCCGCTTCAGGTTCCATACATGAACCTTGGGTATTCAGAGGGAATACCATGGGACTGGGTGAGGGTGTATGGGGATGGGTTCGTGGTCACATTGGTTATACCCTGGGTGTTTGGGGAAGTGGTATGGAGGGATGGCACGGGACTGGTGGGTGTGTATGGGGATTGGGTGATGCTGTCACATGGGGTGGGGCTGGGTTGTATGGGGATTGGGTGATGCTGTCACATGGGGTGGGGCTGGGTTGTGTGGGGATGGGGCGGTAGGGCCCCGAGGGGGTACTTTTGGTTGGAGCACGGCAGAGCGCCTCGTCACTACTATCCCATAGGCAGCTGTGCTCAATAAGAGGCGATCAGCAGCAGCATTGCTCCTCTCCTTCTCCCCTCTATCATCCTATAACACACTGCTTCCATTCAGCCATCATCCATTATATATTAAAACCCCTGCTATATATCTCCTCAAATAGAACATTGTGTCGGAGATGATAAACTGAGGGGGGATTCCAAAGCTGAATCATTCCAGTTCTTTGCCAGTCTGTCTGTGTTTTTGTTTGTTTGTGTTCTTATCCCAGTTGTAGATTCACCCTCTCGTGGGACGCTTGCCAAGGCGCAAGTCTTTCGTCATCCTAATTGGCCTTGTTTAGAGAGCAGAGCTGAGACTGAGACTGATAGAGATGTTTTCTGCTCCTTCTGGTCAAATCAAATTGCTTTGTGCCTCAATGCCTGATATCAAAGACGGACGGCTATGTAAATGTAACCAGTCACAGATGTGAGGATTATTGTAGTCGGTTTGTTTTCTGAAGTTGGGAGTTGGTTTGTGTGTTCTAGTCTTGTTATCTGATATCCTTCATCTGGATGTCTCCAGTGAACAGAAGGTTCTTTGTGGAAACAGCTTGTACTTTGCATCTGGTTCTAATCGGAATAGCTGAGATGTTGTACATACATACATACGGTGCATGTCTCTCTGGCTTTGTGCTTGTGCAGAGGAACATCTGTGGGGAGAGCTCATGCCTGTATCCTGGTATGTCCTCTATGCATTACGTTGTACACATGGTCATGGAACTGCAAGTTTCATCAGCTTGGAACTACAAACTCAATTCCACTGGCTGGCTGAGTTCCAACCATCCTGTAAGTAACAACTCATAAAGCTTAAAATATTCACAGTTCATAATAGCGTAATAATATTACTGAAACCACACTTGAGTGGAAACTCCTTCTTCCTTTTTCAACAGTGTAAAGTATTGAAATAGCATTGTTAAATACCCAATTTATAGAACGAGCGTTGAAATTCCACCAGCAGGAAGGAACCCTGTTGATGCAGAGAGGAGGCCCTGAGGTCCCCCAGCACACTGTAACCTCTGGAAACGAAATCATGTTGATGAAAAACTAGGTCGTTAAAGTTGGCGAAACAGGGCTCCAAGAAAAAGTTAGGAGACCCAGGAGGCAGTTAATAAACAGAGAGAAAAGCACACTGTGGCTGTGCCAAAGGAAAAAGGCAGCTTTGAAAAGGCAAATCACACAAATACAATCCCCCCTCTATTTTGCCAGCTCACTGGAGCCTGCAAGAAGAAAATGGAGGTTTAAACAAGGTAAAAACAGATAGGATAGCCTTGGGTCACAAAAAATATTTTGAGGGAAAATAATCCACCCTGTCATTGTGATGGTGTATAATTTATACAGAGAAAAAGTAGAAGTAATAACGTTTTTTCTTCTTCTTCTGAATCAGAGCTGACACAGCCTCAGCAGACTGAGAAAGCAAGTCAAAGGAGCTGGAAAAACAGCCTTTACGAATTATTTTTAGAAACGTGTGCCCACTTACAGTGGGGAAAAAAAGTATTTAGTCAGCCACCAATTGTGCAAGTTCTCCCACTTAAAAAGATGAGAGAGGCCTGTAATTTTCATCTTAGGTACACGTCAACTATGACAGACAAAATGAGAAAAAAGAAATCCAGAAAATCACATTGTAGGATTTTTAATGAATTTATTTGCAAATTATGGTGGAAAATAAGTATTTGGTCAATAAGAAAAGTTTCTCAATACTTTGTTATATACCCTTTGTTGGCAATGACACAGGTCAAACGTTTTCTGTAAGTCTTCACAAGGTTTTCACACACTGTTGCTGGTATTTTGGCCCATTCCTCCATGCAGATCTCCTCTAGAGCAGTGATGTTTTGGGGCTGTCGCTGGGCAACACGGACTTTCAACTCCCTCCAAAGATTGTCTATGGGGTTGAGATCTGGAGACTGGCTAGGCCACTCCAGGACCTTGAAATGCTTCTTACGAAGCCACTCCTTCGTTGCCCGGGCGGTGTGTTTGGGATCATTGTCATGCTGAAAGACCCAGCCACGTTTCATCTTCAATGCCCTTGCTGATGGAAGGAGGTTTTCACTCAAAATCTCACGATACATGGCCCCATTCATTCTTTCCTTTACACGGATCAGTCGTCCTGGTCCCTTTGCAGAAAAACAGCCCCAAAGCATGATGTTTCCACCCCCATGCTTCACAGTAGGTATGGTGTTCTTTGGATGCAACTCAGCATTCTTTGTCCTCCAAACACGACGAGTTGAGTTTTTACCAAAAAGTTCTATTTTGGTTTCATCTGACCATATGACATTCTCCCAATCCTCTTCTGGATCATCCAAATGCACTCTAGCAAACTTCAGACGGGCCTGGACATGTACTGGCTTAAGAAGGGGGACATGTCTGGCACTGCAGGATTTGAGTCCCTGGTGGCGTAGTGTGTTACTGATGGTAGGCTTTGTTACTTTGGTCCCAGCTCTCTGCAGGTCATTCACTAGGTCCCCCCGTGTGGTTTTGGGATTTTTGCTCACCGTTCTTGTGATTATTTTGACCCCACGGGGTGAGATCTTGCGTGGAGCCCCAGATCGAGGGAGATTGTCAGTGGTCTTGTATGTCTTCCATTTCCTAATAATTGCTCCCACAGTTGATTTCTTCAAACCAAGCTGCTTACCTATTGCAGATTCAGTCTTCCCAGCCTGGTGCAGGTCTACAATTTTGTTTCTGGTGTCCTTTGACAGCTCTTTGGTCTTGGCCATAGTGGAGATTGGAGTGTGACTGTTTGAGGTTGTGGACAGGTGTCTTTTATACTGATAACAAGTTCAAACAGGTGCCATTAATACAGGTAACGAGTGGAGGACAGAGGAGCCTCTTAAAGAAGAAGTTACAGGTCTGTGAGAGCCAGAAATCTTGCTTGTTTGTATTTGACCAAATACTTATTTCCCACCATAATTTGCAAATAAATTCGTTAAAAACCCTACAATGTGATTTTCTGGATTTTTTTTCTCAATTTGTCTGTCATAGTTGATGTGTACCTATGATGATAATTACAGGCCTCTCTCATCTTTTTAAGTGGGAGAACTTGCACAATTGGTGGCTGACTAAATACTTTTTTTCCCCACTGTAAATTGTTTTTTTCACTGGCTGACAGAAACCAAGCATAACATAATTTCTACTTTCATAACCCCTTCTCTCTGAATAAACTCTTGCTCAGAATACCACAGGACAGTAAAATACTGTAAAACATCAAGAGGTGAAGTCTATTCTTGCCATATTGGTGACTTTATCCAAAAGCCAGAAATAATTTGTATACATTTCTTGCAGATTCCTCAAATACTATTTGACCCAGCAGACCCACCAAAATAATTGAATATGAAATACAAATACAGTGCTTTCAGAAAGTATTCACACCCCTTTACTTTTTCCACACTTTGTTGTGTTACAAAGTGGGATTAAAATGGATTTAATTGTCATTTTTGGTCGACGATCTACACAAAATACTCTGTCATGTCAAAGTAGATGAAAAATGCTAACATTTATAAAAAAATCTATGGAAAATAAAATAATAATACAGTATATATTGATTAGATAAGTATTGACCCCCTGAGAAAATACATGTTACAATCACTGTTGACTCCTGTAATCACTGCCAGTCTTTTGGGGTAAGTCTCTAAAAGCATTGCACATCTGGATTGTACAATATTTGCCCATTTATTCTTTGCCCTGTCAAGTTGGTTGTTGATCATTGCTAGAAAGCCATTTTCAAGTCTTGCCATAGATTTTCAAGTCGATTTAACTCAAAACTGTAACTAGGCCACTCAGGAACATTCAACGTTGTCTTGGTAAGCAACTCCAGTGTAGATTTGGCCTTGTGTTTTAGATTATTGTCCTGCTGAAAGGTGAATTCGTCTTCCAGTGTCTGTTGGAAAGAAGACTGAACCAGGTTTTCCTCTAGGATGCAGCCACCACCATACTTGAAAATATGGAGAGTGGCACTCAGTGATGTGTTGTGGTGGATTTGCCCCAAACATAACGCTTTGTATTCAGGACAAAAAGTAAATTTCTTTGCCACATTTTTTTTGGCTTCCTTCTTTTCACTCTGTCATTTAGGTTAGTATTGTGGAGTAACTACAATGTTGTTGATCCAGCCTCACTTTTCTTATATCACAACCATTAAACTCTGTAACTGTTTTAAAGTCACCATTGAACTCATGGTGAAATCCCAGAGAATTGAATTTCTTGTCTTTTTTATTTTTTGCACGTCCACTACCCCCCTCTTCAAGGACAAAAATAAACGTTGTTTTACAGCTTCTTTTTGTTTTGTTACATGTACATTGTACACACATTTTACATACATGGCACTTCTCTATCTTTTCTTCACAGTAGTTACATAGCAAGAATAGCAAGAAGGACGCCTGTATCTTTGTAGTGACTGGGTATATTGATACACCATACAATTAATAACTTCACCATGCTCAAAGGGATATTCAGCGTCTGTCACGCCCTGACTCTAGGGACTTGTATTTGTTGAGTCAGGGTGTGTGTTTTCTGTGTTGGGTTTGTCTATGTTAGTTTCTAGATCGTTTAGATCTATGTTGGCCAGGGTGGTTCCCAATCAGAGGCAGCTGTAGCTCGTTGTCTCTGATTGGGGACCATACTTAGGTAGCCTGTTGGCACTAGTGGGGTGTGGGATCTTGTTCCGTGTTGAGGTATGTTATTTGTCTACCTTGGACGTCACGTTTCGTTTGTTGTTTTTGTCGTGTGTTTAGTCGTGAAATAAATATGAATACATATCACGCTGCGCCTTGGTCCTTCTCGTCCGTAAACGATCGTGACAGAAGATCCCACCAATCCTGGATCAAGCAGCGTGACGAGGAGAGAGGATGGACTTGGGAGGAGATGAGCGAGAGTCTGGCAAGAGGGATGGAGGCCATGATCACGGGGGAGAGACAAGCCCAAAACATTTTTAGGGGGGGGCTCACGCCGTGGACGACGAGGCTGCAGGAGGCCGCGATAGAGCGGTTCAGCCGTTTAGCAGAGGAGGACGCCAGATTAAGGGGGTCATTGGTTCAGAGGGAACAGAAGGAAAGTGTAGAGGCACGGCGAGAGGAGCTGGTTAGGCAGCAGAAGGAGCGGGGGTTAATGAAGGAACCCAGTCCCGCTCCTTGCACCAATCAAGTGGTGCGTGTCGCCAGTCCGGTCCGGCCCGTTCCTGATTCCCGCACTAAGCCAGTGGTGGGTGTTCCCAGTATGGTTCGGCCCATTCCTGCTCCTCGCATCAAGCCAGTGGTGCGCATCGCCAGCCCGGTCCGGCCTGTTCCTGTCCCTCGCACCAAGTCAGTGGTGCGCGTCGCCAGCCCGGCCCGGCCTGTTCCTGCCCCGTGCACCAAGCCAGTGGTGCGCTTCGCCAGCCCGGTCCGACCTGTTCCTGTCCCTCGCACCAAGCTAGTGGTGCGCTTCGTCAGCCCAGTCCGGCCCGTTCCTGCTCCCCGCACCAAGCCAGTGGTGCGTGTGTCCAGTCCGGCACGGCCCGTGCCTGTTCCACCGGTGCCTGGTCCGGCACCGGTCAGCTGCTCCACTCCGGAGCCAGAGCAATCCGCTCCACCGGGGTAGTCCAGCTCCGGTCAGCGGCTCCACTCCGGAGCCAGAGCAGTCCGCTCCACCGGTGCCTGATCCAGTTCCGGTCAGCGGCTCCACCCCAGACCCAGACGTCAGCCCCTCTCCAGGTTCGGGGTCTCCCACACCAGGGTCCAGACAGGGCGTGGTACTTCGTGGGAGGAAGGAGAGAGGAAGCAGCGCGCCAAGGTCCAGACCAGACCAGGGGCGCAACGGGGAGGTGGAGAGTAAGTGGTGGTCACACCCGGAGCCGAATCCGCCTCCGAGGCGGAATGCCCACCCGGCCCCTACCCTGTTAGGTTTATGTGGCGCGGTCGGAGTCCGCACCTTTGGGGGGTACTGTCATGGGTTTGTCTATGTTAGTTTCTAGATCGTTTAGATATATGTTGGCCAGGGTGGTTCCCAATCAGAGGCAGCTGTAGCTCGTTGTCTCTGATTGGGGACCATACTTAGGTAGCCTGTTGGCACTAGTGGGGTGTGGGATCTTGTTCCGTGTTGAGGTATGTTATTTGTCTACCTTGGACGTTTCGTTTGTTGTTTTGGTTGTGCGTTTATTCGTGAAATAAATATGAATGCATATCACGCTGCGCCTTGGTCCTTCTCGTCCGTAAACGATCGTGACAGCGTCTACCAATCGGTGACCTTTGCAAGGCATTGAAAAACCTCCCAGATCTTTGTGGTTGACTCTCTGCTTGAAATTCACTACTCGATTGAGGGACCTTACAGATAATTGTATGTGTGAGATACAGAGATGGGGTAGTCATTCAAAAGTCATGTTAACCACTATTATTGAACACAGAATGAGTCCATACAATTTATTATGTGACTTGTTAAGCACATTTTTACTCTTGAACTTATTTAGGCTTGCCATAACAAAAGGTTTGAATACTTATTGACTCAACACATTTCAGCTTTACATTTTTTATTATATTGAACATTTTCTACAAACAAAATTCCACTTTGACATTATGTGGTACTGGGCGAATATCAGTGACACAAATTCTCAATTTAATCTATTTTAAATTCAGGCTGTAACACAACAAAATGTGGAAAAACTAAAGGGGTGTGAATACTTTCTGAAGACACTGTAGATATTCACATTTCTATTTACATCACATCCTGCTCTCTGGATTGGCCCTATGGCTGTGTCACAAAGTGTACCTTGTGTTTTTGTCATGGATAAATGTATCAAGGACATCCTTTTAAACAACACTAGCCTCTAGCAGTATATTCACCAGCAGTATAATTATAGACAAGGACTCCATCTCTGTCAACCTTCAGCTAACTCACGGTAACATTCAGTGTATTCCTCCATTTCACTTTCCCTTCCCCCATTCCTGTTCACTTTCTCCTCTCATTCTGTCACTGTTGAGCTCAGACACTATTCATCCTTCTCACTGTTCAGACAATGATCAACGAACCCTTGATCTTATCAATAATCATCTGATGAAAGGGTAATTACTTTCCATTGATTGACGTGCAAATGTTTTTTAAGTATACATTTTTAAGTGTTAATGGGTCGGCAGGTAGCTTAGTGGGTAAGAGCGTTGTGCCAGTAACCGAAAGGTCGCTGGTTCTAATCCCCGAGCCGACTAGGTGAAAAATCTGTCGATGTGCCCTTAAGCAAGGCACTTAACCCTAATTGCTCCTGTAAGTCGCTCTGGATAAGAGCGTCTGCTAAATGACTAAAATGTAATGTAAAATGTAAATGTAGCAAGGGGTCACTGTCCTTCACATAGTCAAATCACATCAAATTGTACTTGTCACATGCGCAGAACACAACAGGTGTTACAGTGAAATGCTTACTTACAAGCCCTTAACCAACAATGCAGTTTTAAGAAAGAATACAAAAAAAAAATCTAATATTAAATAATACGAAATAAAAGTAACAGGGTACCGGTACCGGGGGGCAATGCAAATAGACTGGGTAGCCATTTGATTAGATGTTCAGGAGTCTTATGGCTTGGGGGTAGAAGCTGTTTAGAAGCCTCTTGGACCTAGACTTGGCACTCTGGTACCGCTTGCCGTGCGGTAGCAGAGAGAACAGTCTATGACTAGGGTGGCTGGAGTCTTTGACAATTTTGAGGGCCTTCCTCTGACACCGCCTGGTATAGAGGTCCTGGATGGCAGGAAGCTTGGCCCCAGTGATGTACTGGGCCGTACGCACTACCCTCTGTAGTGCCTTGCGGTCGGAGGCCGAGCAGTTGCCATACCAGGCAGTGATGCAACCAGTCAGGATGCTCTCGATGGTGCAGCTGTACAACATTTTGAGGATCTGAGGACCCATGCCAAATATTTTCAGGCTCCTTAGGGGGAATAGGTTTTGTCGTGCCCTCTTCACGACTGTCTTGGTGTGCTTGGACCATGTTAGTTTGTTGGTGATGTGAGAATGGGGGTGTAGTCCACAATCATCTCCCTTGTCTTGGTCACATTGAGGGAGAGGTTGTTATCCTGGCACCACACGGCCAGGTCTCTGACCTCCTCCCTATAGGCTGTCTCGTCGTTGTTGGTGATCAGGCCTACCACTGTTGTGTCATCGGCAAACTTAATGATGGTGTTGGAGTCGTGCCTGGCCATGCAGTCATGAGTGAACAGGGAGTACAGGAGTGGACTGAGCACGCACCCCTGAGGGGCCCCCGTGTTGAGGATCAGCGTGGCGGATGTGTTGTTACCTACCCTTACCCCCTGTCAAAACCCCCTGTTTTCTCACAAGGAATATCATGGATAGACATTTGATCTACAGTTCGTCCACTGATTAACATTCCACAGTGATACAACTTTGCATGGGTAGACTGGTTGTTGCCACGGCAACCGCTCGGACTGGAACCATACAGTGAGTAGGACCTGATTATAATGTTGGGGTTGTTAAGCAGGACGTCATCACCTTGGTCCAGCAGAAAGCAGATATGAATATCAAAGACCAGTTAGCTAGTTCAGCATGCCAACAGGCCTAGAGAGAGAACAGCAGGAGCAGAGCAGACCTCATTAGAACGTTACAGTTATGCTAAGTAAAAAATCTGGCAAACCACAGCCCCTCATCTGGCTGAGAGAGAGAGAGAAAGAGATGGGGAGAGAGAGAGAGATGTGGTGAGAGAGAGATAATTACTTGACACATTGGAAATAATTAACCAAAAAAACAGAGCTAACTGGAATGTTATTTGGCCCTTAACAGAGACCTGACTACTGTGACTGAGCCAAAATTAAGGAAAGATTTGACTATGTACAGACTCAATGAGCATAGCCTTGCTATTGAGAGAGGCTGCCGTAGGCAGACCTGGCTCTCAAGAGAAGACAGGCTATGTGCACACTGCCCACAAAATAAATTAGAAACTGAGCTGCACTTCCTAACCTCCTGCCAAATGAATGACCATATTAGAGATACATATTTCCCTCAGATTACACAGACCCACAAACAATTAGAAAACAAATCCAATTTCGATAAACTCCCATATCTATTAGGTGAAATACCACAGTGTGCCATCATAGCAGCAAGATTTGTGACCTGTTGCCACAAGAAAAGGGCAACCATTGAAAATACAACCAATTTTTATGCTTTAACTATTTGCACATCATTACAACACTGTACATAGCCATTTGAAATGTCTCTATTCCTTTGAAAGTTTTTCGAGTGTAATGTTTACTGTTCATTTCTGATTGTTTATTTCACTTTTGTTTATTATCTATTATCTATTTCACTTGCTTTGGCAATGTAAACATATGTTTCCCATGCCAATAAATCCCTTTGAATTAAATTGAGAGAGAGATGGGGCGAGAGAGATAGAGATGGGGCGAGAGAGAGAGAGAGATGGGGTGAGAGAGATAGAGATGGGGCGAGAGAGAGAGAGAGATGGAGCGGGCGAGAGAGAGAGGAGCTCACGCATGCTCCCATCATGGGGAGGCCATTGAGTTGCACCCCGCAATAGACCCAAAGCCCCTACTACCCAGTCCTCTCTACCCCCACTGCCATAGCCCTTACTACCCAGTCCTCTCTACCCCCCTGCCATAGCCCTTACTACCCAGTCCTCTCTACCCCCCCTGCCATAGCCCCTACTACCCAGTCCTCTCTACCCCCCTGCCATAGCCCTTACTACCCAGCCCTCTCTACCCCCCTGCCATAGCCCCTACTACCCAGTCCTCTCTACCCCCCTGCCATAGCCCTTACTACCCAGTCCTCTCTACCCCCCTGCCATAGCCCTTACTACCCAGTCCTCTCTACCCCTCCTGCCATAGCCCCTACTACCCAGTCCTCTCTACCCCCCTGCCATAGCCCCTACTACCCAGTCCTCTCTACCCCCCCCGCCATAGCCCCTACTACCCAGTCCTCTCTACCCCCCTGCCATAGCCCCTACTACCCAGTCCTCTCTACCCCCCCTGCCATAGCCCTTACTACCCAGTCCTCTCTACCCCCCCTGCCATAGCCCCTACTACCCAGTCCTCTCTACCCCCTGCCATAGCCCTTACTACCCAGTCCTCTACTCCCCCCTGCCATAGCCCCTACTACCCAGTCCTCTCTACCCCCTGCCATAGCCCCTACTACCCAGTCCTCTCTACCCCCCTGCCATAGCCCTTACTACCCAGTCCTCTCTACCCCCTGCCATAGCCCTTACTACCCAGTCCTCTCTACCCCCCTGCCATAGCCCTTACTACCCAGTCCTCTCTACCCCCCTGCCATAGCCCCTACTACCCAGTCCTCTCTACCCCCCTGCCATAGCCCCTACTACCCAGCCCTCTCTACCCCCCTGCCATAGCCCCTACTACCCAGTCCTCTCTACCCCCCTGCCATAGCCCTTACTACCCAGTCCTCTCTACCCCCTGCCATAGCCCCTACTACCCAGTCCTCTCTACCCCCACCATAGCCCCTACTACCCAGCCCTCTTTACCGCCCTGCCATAGCCCCTACTACCCAGTCCTCTCTACCCCCCGCCATAGCCCCTACTACCCAGTCCTCTCTACCCCCCCACCATAGCCCCTACTACCCAGCCCTCTTTACCGCCCTGCCATAGCCCCTACTACCCAGTCCTCTCTACCCCCCGCCATAGCCCCTACTACCCAGTCCTCTCTACCCCCCCACCATAGCCCCTACTACCCAGCCCTCTTTACCGCCCCGCCATAGCCCCTACTACCCAGTCCTCTCTACCCCCCTGCCATAGCCCCTACTACCCAGTCCTCTCTACCCCCCCCCCACCATAGCCCCTACTACCCAGCCCTCTTTACCGCCCTGCCATAGCCCCTACTACCCAGTCCTCTCTACCCCCCCCACCATAGCCCCTACTACCCAGCCCTCTTTACCGCCCTGCCATAGCCCCTACTACCCAGTCCTCTCCCCCCGCCATAGCCCCTACTACCCAGTCCTCTCTACCCCCCCTGCCATAGCCCCTACTACCCAGTCCTCTCTACCCCCCTGCCATAGCCCCTACTACCCAGTCCTCTCTACCCCCTGCCATAGCCCTTACTACCCAGTCCTCTCTACCCCCCTGCCATAACCCCTACTACCCAGTCCTCTCTATCCCCCCCTGCCATAGCCCCTACTACCCAGCCCTCTCTCCCCCCATGCCATAGCCCTTACTACCCAGTCCTCTCTACCCCCCCGCCATAGCCCCTACTACCCAGTCCTCTCTACCCCCCCCTGCCATAGCCCTTACTACCCAGTCCTCTCTACCCCCTGCCATAGCCCCTACTACCCAGTCCTCTCTACCCCCCCCGCCATAGCCCCTACTACCCAGCCCTCTCTACCCCCCCCGCCATAGCCCTTATTACCCAGCCCTCTCTACCCCCCCTGCCATAGCCCTTACTACCCAGTCCTCTCTACCCCCCTCTGCTATAGCCCCTACTACCCAGTCCTCTCTACCCCCCTGCCATAGCCCTTACTACCCAGTCCCTCTCTACCCCCCCTGCCATAGCCCCTACTACCCAGTCCTCTCTACCCCCCACTGCTATAGCCCCTACTACCCAGTACTCTCTACCCCCTGCCATAGCCCCTACTACCCAGTCCTCTCTACCCCCCTGCCATAGCCCCTACTACCCAGTACTCTCTACCCCCTGCCATAGCCCCTACTACCCAGTCCTCTCTACCCCCCTGCCATAGCCCCTACTACCCAGTCCTCTCTACCCCCCCTGCCATAGCCCCTACCCAGCCAGCCTGGCCTCCATCTGCTAGGCATCCATCTCCTCTGTACGATGAGGAGACCCAGCAGCATATGCAACTGTTTGGTTAAGTGAGCATGCCTCCCCGGGTCAGGCTTTCATCTGGCCTACTTTGATGGGCCGCCGTGGGGCCAACAGGGGGTTACCAGGATACTGTGGGGAGGTAGGTTTTGACATATCCTGATATATTCATCACACCCCAGAGGGCACATAGAGCCAGTATAGTAAAGCACCACAAGTATATTACTAGCTCCCCTCTACACTTTCACTGTGTGTGTGTGTGTGTGTGTGTGTGTGTGTGTGTGTGTGTGTGTGTGTGTGTGTGTGTGTGTGTGTGTGTGTGTGTGTGTGTGTGTGTGTGTGTGTGTGTGTGTGTGTGTGCTTTGTTACCTCCTGGAACATTTGTTTCCAGGGGTTTTCAGGATAACTCCTGACATCGCCTGTAGTATTTCTGCCTCTGTAGCCTTTGATTCGCCAAGACACACCTGCTGTAAAAGGGAAAAACAAATATTAGCTAGAGAAGGCATTCAAATGTCATGGAAAATGTCATGATTTAGACTGCACTGTACCTATAATGACGCTGCAAGGTTGGAGTCCTCAAAGGCCCTCTTGCCTTTGTTTCCTTTTGTATTCATCGTTGACATGAGGCTGTTTGTCAGGGTTCTGTATAGAACACAAAATCTGTACTTTATAAGCAACACACCATGATCTAATTTAAAAGTGAAACAAATATGGTAATACTGTAGTTTACTGATACATTCGTCTCTTCACCTGGTCCGGGATGTTTTGAGATCTGAGATATCTGTAATTTTACAAAAGGACTAATACATTACACATGTACAGGATCTTTCCATCCAGTACTGCATGGCATTATAATGGCAATCAACTAATACCAATGAAAATTTTTATTTCTCACTATTTATTTTCAAAAATAATTCTCAATTAGGTGCTCTTCCATCTTTAGTAAATCTTCCTCTGTCTCATTCAGGTTGAAGTCCAATTCCTTAACTGGTCTCGGGCCACTGTCCTTTAAAAGGTCACAGATCTCACAAAGGAGATATACACTGAGTATACAAAACATTAAGAAAACCTGCTCTTTCCATGACAGACTGACCAGGTGAATCCAGGTGAAAGCTATGATCCCTTATTAATGTCACGTAGAATGGTTAAGAAAATCTCACGTAGAATCTAAGTGGAAATTGCAACACAATTCATCTCATGTGGTGTTGTAAATACATTGAACATGCAACATCAGATCCATGTCGCATTTTCATCATATTTTAGATTATGACATTTTTGCATATTCTCACAGTTTAATCAACGTCTGTTTTTCATCCTATATTCAATACACTGAGTATACAGAACATTAAGAACACCTGCTCTTTCCATGACATTGACTGACCAGGTGAATCCAGGTGAAAGCTATGATCCCTCATTGATGTCACTTGTTAAATCCACTTCAATCAGTGTAGATGAAGGGGAGGAGACAGGTTAAAGAATGATTTTTATGCCTTCAGACATGGATTGTGTATATGTGCCATTCAGAGGGTGAATGGACAAGACAAGAAATGTAAGTGCCTTTGTCACAGTCGGCCGTGACCGGGAGACCAATGAGGCGGCGCACAATTGGCCCAGCGTCGTCCGGGTTAGGGGAGGGTTTGGCCGGCCGGGATGTCCTTGTCCCATCGCGCTCTAGCGACTCCTTATTGCGGGCCAGGCGTCTGCAAGCTGACTTTGGTCGCCAGTTGTACAGTGTTTCCTCTGACAAATTGGTGCAGCTGGCTTCCGGGTTAAGCGAGCAGTGTGTCAAAAAGCAGTGCGGCTTGGCAGGGTTGTGTTTCGGAGGATGCATGGCTCTCGACCTTCGCCTCTCCCGAGTCCGTACGGGAGTTGCAGCGATGGGACAAGACTGTAACTACCAATTGGATATCATGAAATTGGGGAGAAAGAGGGGTAAATATAAATACATAAATAAAATGTATAATAATACCCCCCAAAAAGAATTAAAAATGTGAATGGTGTGTATCAAGAATGGTCCACCACCCAAACTCAATATTAGGAAGGTGTTCTTCATTTTTGTCATACTCAGTGTACGACTCTTTTTTGAAATTCTGAAGCAAAGTAGTTTTACATTTATTAACTTCCAAATATAAAACAGCCTAATTTCAATACAATTAAAAATGGTTTAAAAATAAATGTGTCATACTTGCTTCCAGCATAGGGTCTGAGCCATTGCAGCACTTTGGTGAGGGGGATCTCTCATCTGAAGTGGCAGAATGTCCTATCCCTGGAGCGTGAAGGCTCAAGATTCTCTGCAGTAAAATATTGGACAACATCATGGCAATTCTTGGTACAATTAGAATACCTTTCCCAAATACATTGATCAAGAAAGACAATAAGGGGTTGGCTCACGTTGTGAAGGGTCCTCCTCACTATAGTTGCTTGGTGGATTGACCAGTGTTTAAATTAGCCATTTCCCCATCCCCACACTTGCTGGCTTGCGTGGTGTTTTAGTTTGCCATTTCCCCTCACCACAAATACTGGATGGCTTGTAGGGCATTTTAGCCTTTTGCTTCTTAGTAGCACTGGTTTTCTGGCACATCAGAACAGATCTTAGTGGGGCTTGGGTAGGCCTTAAAGAAATAACACATGCAAGTGTAAAATAACATCCAGCATTTTTCTACACACATTTGTAAGGCAACCTAAAAGGCAACCTAAACACAATCTAATTTCTACCTAACATTAAACCAAAAATCTAAATGGAGAGTTTCATACTTGTGTCTGTCACAGGAAAAGGGTCTGATCTTTTGCAGTGATTTGATAATATATCCAAAGGTAAAAGTTTATTATTAATATCATTAATCATATTTATCAGGCTTATGGTAACTACTTCTAATCTTCTATTATCAATCAATCATGAATTAAATAGTATACCTAGCTACAGTATGAAATGGTGGTGTCCTTTGAGCAAATCAGATGTCAATGTACTACATTGAATGTAGCCTACATCAACCCAACTTCGGTCAGAATTGACATTCACATAGTTAGAGGAGTTACTTTCAACTATTCAATGTTATCAAGGTAGCGCATAGCTACGCAAATGTGTATGGAAGCTGATCAGTATCCATATGTATTGACATGATAGCTCAGCAGAAACAAACACAGCTTGTTTCCAAAGCTAAGCAGAGAGGTAGGCATCTGGATGGTAGACTCGTTCTCACTCGTTCTCATGTTCTTTGGGTGGTGGACCATTCTTTATACACAAGGGAAACTGTTGAGTGTCAAAAACCCAGCAGCGTTGTAGTTCTTGACACAAACCGGTGCGCCTGGCACCTACTACAATACCCTGTTCAAAGGCACTTACATTTTTTGTCTTGTCCATTCACCCTCTGTCTCAATTGTCTCAAGGCTTAAAATTCCTTCATTAACCTGTCTCCTCCCGTTCATCTACACTGATTGAAGTGGATTTAACAAGTGACATCAATATAGCAGATATAGCCCCTGGTTCACCCCAGACTTGACTCCCCTGACCAGTACAAAAACATCCTGTGGCGTACTGCATTAGCATCGAACAGCCCCCGCGACATGCAACTTTTCAGGGAAGTCAGGAACCTATATACACAATCAGTTAGGAAAACAAATGCTAGCTTTTTCAAACAGAAATTTGCATCCTGTAGCACTAACTCCAAAAAGTTTTGGGACACTGTAAAGTCCATGGAGAATAAGAGCACCTCCTCTCAGCTGCCCACTGCACTGAGGCTAGGAAACACTTTCACCACCGATAAATCTACGATATTCGAGTATTTCAACAAGCATTTTGCTACGGCTGGCCATGCTTTCCACCTGGCTACCCCTACCCCGGCCACCAGCTCTGCACCCTCCGCTGCAACTTGCCCATGCCCCCCCACGCTTCTCCTTCACCCAAATTCAGATAGCTGATGTTCTGAAAGAGCTGCAAAATCTGGACCCCTATAAATCAGCTGGGCTAGACAATCTGGACCCTTTCTTTCTAAAATTAGCTGCTGAAATTGTCGCAACCCCTATTACTAGCCTGTTCAACCTCTCTTTCGTATCGTCTGAGATCTCCAGAGATTGGAAAGCTGCCCTCTTCAAAGAGGGTGACACTCTAGATCCAAACTGTTACAGACCTATATCCATCCTGCCCTACCTTTCGAAAGTATTTGAAAGCCAAGTTAACAAACAGATCACCGACCATTTCGAATCCCACTGTACCTTCTCCGCTATGCAATCTGGTTTCCGAGCTGGTCATGGGTGCACCTCAGCCACGCTCAAGGTCCTAAATTACATTATAACCGCGATCAATAAAAGACAGTACTGTGCAGCCGTCTTCATCGACCTGGCCAAGGCTTTCGACTCTGTCAATCACTGCATTCTTATTGGCAGACTAAATAGCCTTGGTTTCTCAAATGACTGCCTCGCCTGGTTCACCAACTACTTCTCAGATAGAGTTCAATGTGTCAAATCGGAGGGCCTGTTGTCTGGACTTCTGGCAGTCTCTATGGGGGTGCCACAGGGTTCAATTCTCGGGCCGATTCTATTCTCTGTGTATATCAATGATGTCGCTCTTGCTGCTGGTGACTCTCAGATCCACCTCTACACAGACGACACCATTTTGTATACATCTGGCCCTTCATTGGACACTGTGTTAACAAACCTCCAAACGAGCTTCAATGCCACACAACAATCCTTCCGTAGCCTCCAACTGCTCTTAAACGCTAGTAAAACTAAATGCATGTTCTTCAATTAAACGCTGCTTGCACCCGCCCAACTAGAATCACTACTCTCGGCGGGTCTGACTTAGAATATGTGGACAACTACAAATACCTAGGTGTCTGGTTAGACCGTAAACTCTCCTTCCAGACTCACATTAAGCATCTCCAATCCAAAGTGAAATCTAGAATCGGCTTCTTATTTCGCAACAAAGCCTCCTTCACTCATGCTGCCAAACATGCCCTCGTAAAACTGACTATCCTACCAATCCTTGACTTCGGCGATGTCATTTACAAAATAGCCTCCAACACTCTACTCAGCAAATTGGATGTAGTCTATCACAGTGCCATCCGTTTTGTCTCCAAAGCCCCATACACTACCCACCACTGTGACCTGTACGCTCTTGTTGGCTGGTCCTCATTACATGTTCGTCGTCAAACCCACTGGCTCCAGGCCATCTATAAATCACTGCTAGGCAAATCCCCGCCTTATCTTAGCTCATTGGTCACCATAGCAACACCCACCCGTAGTATGCGCTCCAGCAGGTATATCTCACTGGTCATCCCCAAAGCCAACACCTCCTTTGGCCGCCATTCCTTCCAGTTCTCTGCTGCCAATGACTGGAACGAATTGCAAAAATGTGTAAGTCGCTCTGGATAAGAGCGTCTGCTAAATGACGTAAATGTAAATGTAAATGTCACCAAAGCCCCATATACTACCCACCATTGTGACCTGTACGCTCTCGTTGGCTGGCCCTCACTACATATTTGTCGCCAAACCCACTGGCTCCAGGTCATCTATAAATCACTGCTAGGCAAATCTCCGCCTTATCTTAGCTCATTGGTCACCATAGCAACACCCACCCGTAGTATGCGCTCCAGCAGGTATAAAGTTGAAGTTTTACCCTAATTTCAATGTTTGTAACGCTGGTTGAAATTATATGAAAACTGGTTGATGACTTTTTGCAAATCCAAATGTGTTTCAAACATAGATTCAACATCACAATACATTGACAAATTATCTTGAATCAACGTTGATTCAACCAGTTTGTGCCCAGTGGGGTGGCTCTCGTAACCTGACTCTCTCTAAAATACAATTTTATAGTTTGATATGAAGAGAGAGAGCGTGTCTGGAAAAATAAAATCAATGGATGCGTCTTAAATATCGATAGTAGACGTCTTCACGGACTGACCATAATGAATCTGTTATGGTTATGTGAGTAGACCACTGCTATTACACTACACATACACATCCAGCACATGTGCAGAATATGCTCAGAAGCACACAAACACCCACCCTTCTCAACCCTTTCTCTTCATAAGTGTTTAATTGGGTTTCAGAAAATGAACACCTGCTTTCGATAAAAGGATAATGTTTCATTTTCTCATTTAATTCCATCTCTAACTTGACAAGCGTTTAATTTTATTTCACTAAATTACAGCATGCGCAACAGAAAATGAAATCCTCTTTGCAGAAAAATACTCACTTTCACTGTCATTTTAGAAGCACTAGCTATTGGACATATAGAGATTGGTAACCTGTGTCTCTCCACCAATGAATATAACTATGTATGCTTCTTATAAATATTGAATCACTAGCTAGAACACAAGCATTGTAAAGCCAATGCCCATGGTTGTTCAGCCATAGTTGAGGCTGCACTAGGCTGGCATGTCATTGTTCACTAGCACATAACAGCCCTCTCTGAGCCACAGAGCCAGAGTGCTGCAGGCCAGACAGACTGCCTCTCTGCATTGCTGGCAGCATTGTGAGGGTGTGTGGGCAATCTGCTGGGCCTCTTGGTGGATTACACAGAGAAAGTAGGACGTTGTTGTCGTCAAGATAGGAAGCCACCAAATGGCCTCCAGAATGAACAGAGTATAGGCGTCACCTCTCATTCTGTTGATATGGCCAGAATGTATCCTCCATGATGGAGGGACTCCATATAAACAATATCTATCAATGTCAATTGAAAGTAATGGATGGATCATCTAATCAATTCACCACCTATGCTCAATACTTAATTTCCCATGAGCACATGCAAGATCAACCCATCCACTTGTAAAGGTGAAAACATCATCTATTGACACTGTGTCAGGCAGTTTGAAGCGGTTGCGGTGTTGACGCACCTCGGGTGTTTTATAGTTTGTGATGGGAGCTGCATGGAGGGGGGCAGGGGAGTGGTGGGTGGGAGGGAATGCAATAGATTTGTCTCGCAGCGGAATATGTCGTATTTGTTTACCGGGGGAGAGCAGTTTACCTCACTGTCAGAAGAGAGAGGGAGAGGGGTAGAGGCGAAAGGAGGGGGGGACGGAGGGAGGGGGTGTAGAAAATATATAATTTCACAGCTGAGCACACCCACCCGGTTCGACAGTGTTTGGAAGAGAGGATTTTACATCTGAGATAATAACCAACCACATCAAAGCTAGGATCAGATTCTCACACACAGAGAAGCTGATTCTCTCATTAGGAAGTGGGTTTTAAACCAACACCAGGTCTAACACAGCAACAAAATGTCTTACATTTACTTACTCCTTATCCTGTTCTTATCCTTTTATCCTCTGGCTCATGGAATTACATTGGGCTGAAGGCTGAATTCAAATCCTCATGCTCCGTTTGTGGGTCACTCTGTTGTAGCTAGTGTTAGAGATTTTGGAAGAGCGCTATAATCTAGTAGGACAAGGTGTTTTAAATCATAATCATATAACTACTTTAGCATTAATGTAATATGTAATGTTATTCCCCCTTATCAGCAATGTCATTATTCAAGTTTATGTACCTGTGAATCCAATGCTTGGCCATGCTCCATGCAGTCCAGACAGCTCCAAGGGTAGAGGCGGGTCTGGATCCAACCCCACCAACCAGATGGATGCAGGCTGCCAATGGGACAGTTTGGGCCGACCAGGGGCTAGAAGCCCTCACATCACCTCCATGTAGGACTCCAGCTCCATCTGTAACATAGAAATGCATTCCTGAGCCTAAACATATCTGCCTTTTTGTCTTCTCCTTGGAGCCATTTTCCCCTCTTCAATCCTCAAAACATTATGCTAATGCTATTTCAGCTCATTAAGTGTTAGTCAGTTGACGAGAGCTATTCAAAACAACGAGCAGCATCTTCACTGAGGAAATAGGAAATCAATCTGCCATTTTTATATTCTAAAGCCCCACTGGCTGTGTGGCTGATGATAATCAAAAACCATAATAGCTTTTTAAAATCACTGCGTTAATGACGAGACCTTAATGTAATGCATTGTAATCATGCTATCAATATGGATCTCTCCAGCATTGGGAGCCATCTGTCTGTTGGGCTAGGATGGGGAAACTAATGGGAAACGTTCCAAATGACGTGTTCATTTCAAAGACTGTGTTTTGGATGCTGTCCATGGTGAACATAATCAATGTGAATGCCACCACCAACAATGTGGAGGATGAGGGACCCAAATTGACCAATCAATCTCTTTTCATTTAGTCAGTGTTTATCCAGCTTTGCCTCTCATTTAATTTTTCAAAGGACTATTTCTCCAGGTGATGGCAAAGACTGGAGAACGGGTTAAAAGAGAATAGGGTATACATAAGGCATTCATAACATCTTTATGAAACCAATCATGAAACATTTATGAGTGTTGCAGCATCATTCATAACAACCGGCATAACACATGTAGCTATTCAAAATCATTCAAAGGTACAAAAAGTCCTTAACATCATAAATAAATGCACAACCCCGTTCCATGAATTTGGGTTACCAAGTTGATTGTAAATGCCTTGGGTTACCCCTGGTAACATCAATTAAACAAGGTTTTTAAAATACCCTCTTTGGTCCTCTACACAAAAACACAAGCAGAGAAAGAAGAGCTCCCTGGGTATTTTACATTATTCCTTTTTATGTTCTGCCATCAAACTTTCTCTTTATTCTCCCAACTTTTCCATAGTCACTGGGGTGGAAATATGGGGCATTAAAGTTGTTATTCCTAAACTTCAATCAGGGCCCTTCTTCCTTTTGCCTTCTCTTATGATTAATGCATTTCCAGTACAAAAGCATATGTTACTGTTTCTTTACAAAGTTTCTCCACAGCAACTCTAGAATCTGCCACTCTGTTTTTGGTTGCTGGAGGGGGGAGAGGGGGCAATGTCTAAAAGGTCCCCTCATCATTCTATGGCTTCAGGGGGATCCTCACCTCCACATAATACAAATACAACTGTACACCAACATCACATTCCCCCAATACAATACATGAATATAATCTTTGATTATGGCTCTTATTGGTTATTTCAGGGCAACTCCCATTAGCCATCATGTCTTAAGGAAGCCCTAAGATGACAGCAGGGTGAAACCTGAAGTTATCGGTTTAGTTTTTATGTATACAGTATTTGACCAGTAACATTCAAAAGTTTGTGCCATGCAAAGGTTTCAGAGAAAGAGTACTTATTTGGGAGATAAAGGCAACTAATTTGATTCGATTTACAAGGTGTTCTCTCTGAGTTTCAAACCCTTAAAAAAGAATGCTTTCATTTATTTGAAGCTTAGAGCACCACATGGAAAAGAGCATGTGAACTAGTACGACCTAGCCATCTGCCTGTTAATGGCACATCTCACATTTCTTCCCAGCCAATTTAAATCTCAGGCTTTTTACCTGCTGAAACAGTGGAGCACTGGATCTTTTTTTAGGCTGTTGCTAATTGGCAAGCCTGAATACACCCCCTCACAGTGGCGAAGGAATGTTGAAAGGAGAGGAAGGAGGGAGAGGAGGATGGGGGGATAAGTGAACAAGTGCAACATGTTTCATCTCTCCACAGATTTCTTCATCTGTTGTAATTAATCACGTCTTTAAAATAACAAAATGTAAATACGCTGCTGACACGCTGCCAATTAATTCCCGATCCGTTCGTTTCCAACACTCGTCTCTCTCCTCAGAGGGTTTCAATTAAAGGTTTTGGAGGATGATATAAAAGCTCTTTGATGGTGTCCCTTTGTTCCTGGCAACACATTGTGAAAAATACATTCAAACCCTACAAAGTGCTCATGCTGCATGTAATCAATTCCCTCAGCTTCTAGCAGTCAAGTTTGAAAAGACTGGTGAGGGGAGAGAAGACAGTCTCAGTCTGTCTAGTCTTGTTCTCTGATCAAGCAGAACAGTGCTTTCTGATACATGTTAGCCTTGAGAGAATCTGAGTGGAGAAGAGAAGTCCACCATAACTGCCCTATCCAGTATTTGATCCCCTGCTGATTTTGTACGTTTGCCCACTGACAAAGAAATGATCCGTCTATAATTTTAATGTTATGTTTATTTGAACAGTGAGAGACAGAATAACAACAAAATAATCCAGAAAAACACGTCAAAAATGTTATAAATTGATTTGCATTTTAATGAGGGAAATAAGTATTTGACCCCCTCTCAATCAGAAAGATTTCTGGCTCCCAGGTGTCTTTTATACAGGTAACGAGCTGAGATTAGGAGCACACTCTTAAAGGGAGTGCTCCTAATCTCAGTTTGTTACCTGTATAAAAGACACCTGTCCACAGAAGCAATCAATCAATCAGATTCCAAACTCTCCACCATGGCCAAGACCAAAGAGCTCTCCAAGGATGTCAGGGACAAGATTGTAGACCTACACAAGGCTGGAATGGGCTACAAGACCATCGCCAAGCAGCTTGGTGAGAAGGTGACAATAGTTGGTGCGATTATTCACAAATGGAAGAAACACAAAAGAACTGTCAATCTCCCTCGGCCTGGGGCTCCATGCAAGATCTCACCTCGTGGAGTTGCAATGATCATGAGAACGGTGAGGAATCAGCCCAGAACTACACGGGAGAATCTTGTCAATGATCTTAAGGCAGCTCAAATCAAATCAAATTTTATTGGCCACATGCGCCGAATACAACAGGTGCAGACATTACAGTGAAATGCTTACTTACAGCCCTTAACCAACAGTGCATTTATTTTTAATAAAAAAGTTAAATAAAACAACAACAAAAAAGTGTTGAGAAAAAAAGAGCAGAAGTAAAATAAAATAACAGTAGGGAGGCTATATATACAGGGGGGGGTACCGGTGCAGAGTCAATGTGCGGGGGCACCGGCTAGTTGAGGTAGTTGAAGTAATATGTACATGTGGGTATAGTTAAAGTGACTATGCATAAATAATTAACAGAGTAGCAGCAGTGTAAAAAGAGGTGGGGGGTGGGGTGGGGGGGCAGTGCAAATAGTCTGGGTAGCCATGATTAGCTGTTCAGGAGTCTTATGGCTTGGGGGTAGAAGCTGTTGAGAAGTCTTTTGGACCTAGACTTGGCACTCCGGTACCGCTTGCCGTGCGGTAGCAGAGAGAACAGTCTATGACTAGGGAGGCTGGAGTCTTTGACAATTTTGAGGGCCTTCCTCTGACACCGCCTGGTATAGAGGTCCTGGATGGCAGGAAGCTTGGCCCCAGTGATGTACTGGGCCGTACGCACTACCCTCTGTAGTGCCTTGCGGTCGGAGGCCAAGCAGTTGCCATACCAGGCGGTGATGCAACCAGTCAGGATGCTCTCGATGGTGCAGCTGTAGCTGGGACCATAGTCACCAAGAAAACAATTGGTAACACACTACGCCGTGAAGGACTGAAATCCTGCAGCGCCGGCAAGGTCCCCCTGCTCAAGAAAGCACATACACAGGGCCGTCTGAAGTTTGCCAATGAACATCTGAATGATTCAGAGGAGAACTGGGTGAAACCAGAAACCATGTAGAGACCAAATCTTGGGTGAGAACCTCCTTCCCTCAGCCAGGGCATTGAAAATGGGTTGTGGATGGGTATTCCAGCATGACAATGACCCAAAACACACGGCCAAGGCAACAAAGGAGTGGCTCAAGAAGAAGCACATTAAGGTCCTGGAGTGGCCTAGCCAGTCTCCAGACCTTAATCGCATAGAAAATCTGTGGAGGGAGCTGAAGGTTCGAGTTGCCAAACGTCATGCTCGAAACATTAATGACTTGGAGAAGATCTGCAAAGAGGAGTGGGACAAAATCCCTTCTGAGATGTGTGCAAACTTGGTGGCCAACTACAAGAAACGTCTGACCTCTGTGATTGCCAACAAAGGTTTTGCCACCAAGTACTAAGTCATGTTTTGCAGAGGGGTCAAATACTTATTTCCCTAATTAAAATGCAAATCAATTTATAACATTTTTGACATGCGTTTGTCTGGATTTCGTTCAAATAAACCTACCATTAAAATTATAGACTGATCATGTCTTCGTCAGTGGGCAAACGTACAAAATTAGCAAGGGATCAAATACTTTTTTCCCTCACTGCAGATGCACTCCCTCATGCTCAGTATTAATCCTGGTGTCGCCGTAGGAGTTTACAGCCACGACTCAGGGTTAGCTCAGTAGTACCAGTGATATGATATAAGAAGAATCTTCCCCACAGCAGCGAGCATCTCCCAGGTTCCTAGATGACATAGACAGACTGTGACAGTCCAATATGGGCACACACCTCTACTGCTCTCAGGGAGATGATGAGGAACAGTGGTGTACCAAACCACCTACTGGAAACACACAGATTTGGCTGTTGCCAAACCAAATGGCCCACCTGCCACACCAGACCTAGGATCTTCCTCGACTGTCTAAACACCTGCCATTCCGCACATACATACATACATACATACAGACAGACAGACAAACATACATGGACAGCTAGCACAATTAATCTTTGTAACTGACAGTGGAAATGCTACTCTGAGCTACAATATGAGCTGTCTGACATTTGCCTGACTCTAATTGAAAAGGCCCTTGACATTGAGGTGACTACTATAACTGCATGCTAATGTCTGGTTTACCAGCTCATGTCACGATGCCAGTCTTCCAACTGCAGCGACGTCAGGACGAAGCCAAGCCTCCTAATTGGTCAAATTGGCCTAATGTCAATGTCACCACTCTGTCACCCCTTAAAACTAAACAAACATTCTAGACTGGTCAAATATTTCCACAGGGGAGAAGGCATTTTGACCGGTCAATAAAAGCAAGAAATGCTTTGAAATTAATGCAATAAATTACATTTTTAGTACCAAATAAGAAATGTTAAATATCATAAACATTTCAGATGGTTGGCCTTACAGTTGATTCAGCAGCATACAGTACATGTACTGTGCCATCATGTAGCTGTTGAATCCCATTGTATAGCTATCTTCTGCAAGCTGTGAGAGCCGTGTGGTGAAAGAATGCTTTGGTGACCACAATGACTCTTAGAACAAGCTGAAGTGCTATTTCTACTGGCTCTTAAGGGCCTCACTCATGTTGCCTTAGAGTAAATAGAAACAAATAGCCTCCCTGTGGGAAGAGTACATTTTAGGTGCTTGAGGTATTGTGTACCTGAATAAGTGTATGAAGCATACCACTGAAAATACCTCCCCAGTGTATACTGAAGTGGCATTATAAAACCTGGATGTTCCAGTACCTTGGCTTCTAACTTGTGAAAGCTGGTGCGTGGTGCAAAAGTCTACATTAGACCAACACCTACAGATACTGTTTACTTTACTGTAATAAATGGGCCTTGCTATACTGTAAACTGAATATTGCATGGCAAAATATTATTCACTTTTCCATTATTGCCATATTTAAGATGGTAAAAAAGCGAATCAACATCGGTTTCCACAACGTTGCCTGGAACAACATACCTCAGCCAAAACCTGAATAAAGCTTCAATTTAACCTGCCTAGAGACGTCATGCAGTGAGACTGTTTCTTTACATTCACTCGGAAATAAATTACATCTAAACTAAGTCTTTATGACAGGATACATTATGCTAATTGCATTGTGAAACTGCTGTAAATAGCCGTGGTGAGAGGAGTATGCCAGCCAGTGCAATAACAGCATGATTTAGACTGCAGCTTGTTTTTAATATAACAAACAGGAACCACAAAGCATGATCTCAAACTGTGAGCCTCTAAGTTACAGCCTGCTTGTTTTAAAGTCTTGTGGGGGCTTTTGTCAACATTAACATTAGACCCCAGTCATTTCCTAATTGTCTGTAAGATATTACAGAACACACCCCCCTCACAATATGGGTGAAGTATGCAATAACGTTCTTACTTATTTTCCTACTGTGCATAAGACCTGCCTAATTCTCGCTTGAAACATCGTTTTTGTGTTTAATAGGCCAAATTACACATTCTGTTAACATCTGACTCCAGAGTGTAATTTGTAGTCTATGACATTTCAGATTTAGTTATGATAATTTTTCACGAAGTAGTTTGGATGTAGTGCACTACCTTTTTAAAGTAACTTAAAGTAAACTATATTTTTCTTAAGCTATACTAAAGCTATACCCTTAACTTCTTCCAGTGTGAAGGAATTGGTAGCTATATTATCAAAGTAGCTTCCCCAACACTGATGAGGAATCCTGCCTGGGATCCCCTGTCTATGCGTGGCAAGACTGCCCTCTGGTGAATCCCTGAAATAGTAGGCCAGTCATTTTATTTTATTTTTTTAAAGGTGATGTATCTGACAGCTACTAACCTAACGTAGCAGGCGTAGAAAGACACTTGAGCGGAGTTCCCACTTCAGTTTTCCAGGGGAAACGGAAGTTAGGTTCAAAATACTGTATCCCTGAAACCCGGATGGTAGCATATTCTGACGACTTCGCATAGGCTGCACAGTTACTGACTGGTAGCCTTAGAATTATGACTTTGGATTAATACATTTAGATGAGTGAAAAAATCTATTCACATGAAGTTGCAGTGGATCTTTTAACAATAGGCAATTCTAAGTATTGTTTTTTATCAGCTCAAGTTTAATTATTCAAATTTGCCCCACAAAGCTTAATCAAGACGCAGCACCACTCATTCATTGTTTAAGATTAAGCTGTTAAACCCTACAGGAGATGGAGATGCACAGAGTGTCTGTCGTTCATTCACAGTCGAGGTAATCACTTTAAATCTAGCAAGTGTCTACAGAAGGGTTCTTGAGTCTCTCGCTAAACACTCACCACTAAGACCATAGAAGCCCTTTAGCAGCAACACAAGAACCATTACAGAAGCCCTGGACAGCTGTGGTTGCATCTTGACACAGTGCTCCATAAATAAGGAATGTGCAGAGCCCGTCTTCTCATAAGCATGTACATGTTTGACTGTTCATCAGACACGCTCCCTTTCAGAGAGCTCAAAGTTGAGTGACCTGATCCCTGGCTGTTTGGCAGATAATTGAGGTTAAACAGGTATGTCACTAACTGGGCTCGTTCACTTCGCCCCCATTGTGCAGATCTGATCCAGCAGCACATGGGAGGGGGGAGGAAGGGGGGGGTTCTTATAAGATCATAGCTCCGGATGTGACAGGCATCCCCCGCTCTGTAAACCACTTAACCGTTGAGACCTGGGAGCAGGAGGGAGTGCACAGAAGGAACCGACAGCCAGCGAGAGGGAGAGATAGGACCCTCCAGGTTAGTCGTCGTAATTAAAGCTAATATACACCCAGCATCCATCCACTAGCACTCTGACAGCAGCTACATCAAAGACAGCCCTAATGAAGTCAGTTCAAAGACACAAAGGTTGCTCTCTCTCTCTCCAGGAAACAATCAGCAGCAGACAAGCAGTTTAACATTTAAAAAACACTCTTGAAATGAACAAATAGCGCCGACTAGGTTGTATAACAACTCTGTTTAAGAACCTGTCAATCATGAGGTGTAATGATGATAATACTAGGTAAGTGGTAGGTGTGTCTAAGCAAACACATTTCCTTGCTGATTATAATGGAGACAGATGCCTTTACTGATCTAGCAGGCAGCCAATGCTGTATTCCCAGCTCTGTGCTGTGAGCTGTAGTATGGCCCCAGAGGTACACTTGAGAAGATAAACCTGGAGGCCCCTTGGGTCAAAACTACTGGACCTCTCGGACAGGAAACGCTCTACTCCATAGATTGGAAACTCTGGTCCTGGAGGGCTGAAACACCTATTTAATCAGGGACTGGTTTCGACCTCGTTCACCAGGTGAGATAAATTAACTACCAGGCTGGAAAAGGACTATGATTCTAATGTCCCAGTGAAGCATGAGTCCATTGGAATACCATAGAAGCACAAACTGAAATGGTCCACCCACGCAGACAGTGTGGTGAAGAAGGCGCAACAGAGCCTCTTCAACCTCAGGAGGCTGAAGAAATTTGGCTTGGCACCTAAAACCCTTAACCTTTTACAGATGCACAATTGAGAGCATCCTGTCGGGTTGTATCACTGCCTGGTACGGCAACTGCACCGCCCGCAACTGCAGGGCTCTCCAGAGGGTGGTGTGGTCTGCACAACGCATTACCGGGGGCAAACTACCCGCCCTCCAGGACACCTACAGCACCCGATGTCACAGGAAGGACAAAAAGATCATCAAGGACATCAACCACCCGAGCCACTGCCTGTTCACCCCATTATCATCCAGAAGGCGAGGTCAGTACAGGTGCATCAAAGCTGGGACAGAGAGAATGAAAAACAGCTTCTATCTCAAGGCCATCAGACTGTTAAATAGCCTGGCCACTTTAACAAATGGAACACTAGTCACTTTAATAATGTTTACATATCTTGCATTACTCAGCTCATATGTATATACTGTATTCTATAATATTCTACTGTATCTTAGTCCATGCCGCTCTGTCATTGCTTGTCCATATATTTGCATATATATTCTTAATTCCATTCCTTACTTAGATCTGTGTGTATTGGGTATATGTTGTGAAATTGTTAGATATTACTTGTTAGATATTACTGCACTGTCGGAGCTAGAAGCACAAGCATTTCGCTACACCCGCAATAACATCTGCTAAACACGTGTATGTGACAAATAACATTTTATTTGAACTATACAATAGGCAAAATATAAGCAAAATAAGCAACAGTCAATTGTAACCAGATAAAGAACACATGAAATCTGAGGTAAAAACAGTTATTTTATAAATGTCAGTGTCCAGGTGCTTCTACACTGAACCAAAATATAAACACAACATGTAAAGTGTTGGTCCCATGTTTCATGAGCTGAAATAAAAGATCACAGACATTTTCCATTGCACAAAAAGCTTATTTTGCTCAGATTTATTGCGGAAATTTGTTTACATCCTTGTTCGTGAGCATTTTGTCCTTTGCCAAGATAATTCATCCACCTGACAGGTGTGGTATATCAAGAACCTGATTAAACAGCATGATCATTACACAGGTGCACCTTGTGCTGTGGACAATAAAAGGCCACTAAAATGTGCAGTTTTGTCACATAACACAATGTCACAGAGTTGAGAGAGCGAACAATTTGCATGCTGTCCACAGGAATGTCCACCAGAACTGTTGCCAGAGAATTGAATGTTCATTTCTCAACCATAAGCATACAACATCGTTTTAGAGAATTTGGCAGTACATCCAACCGGCCTCACAACCACAGACCACATGTAACCACGCCAGCCCAGGACCTCCACTTCCGGCATCTTCACCTGCAAGATCATCTAAGACCAGCCAACCGGACAGCTGGGTTTGCACAACTGAAGAATTTCTGCACAAACTGTCCGAAACCATCTCAGGGATGCTCATCTGCTTGCTTGTCGTCCTCACCAGGGTCTTGACCTGACTGCAGTTTGGCGTCGTAACCGACTTCAGTGGGCAAATGCTCACCATCGATGGCCACTGGCATCGTGTGGGCGAGTGGTTTGCTGATGTCAACGTTGTAAACAGAGTGCCCCACGGTGACGGTGGGGTTATGGTACGGGCAGGCATAAGCTACGGACAACGAACACAATTGCATTTCATCGATGGCAATTTGAATGCACAGAGATACCGTGACGAGATCTTGAGGCCCATTGTCGTGCCATTCATCCGCCGCCATCACCTCATGTTTCAGCATGATAATGCACGGCTCAATGTCGCAAGGATCTGTACACAATTCCTGGAAGCTGAAAATGTCCCAGTTCTTCCATGGCCTGCATTCTCACCAGACATGTCACCCATTGAGCACGTTTGGGATGCTCTGGATCGACGTGTATGACAGCGTGTTCCAGTTCCACCCAATATCCAGCAACTTCACACAGCCATTGAAGTGGGACAACATTCCACAGGCCACAATCAACAGCCTGATCAACTCTAAGCGAAGCTGTGTCGCGCTGCATGAGGCAGATGGTGGTCACACCAGATACTGACTGGTTTTCTGACCCACGCCCCTATTTGTTAATTTTTTTAAGGTATTTTGTGACCAACAGATGCATATCTGTATTCCCAGTCATGTGAAATCCATAGATTAGGGCCTAATGAATTTATTTCCATTGACAGATTTCCTTATATGAACTCAGTAAAATCTTTGAAATTGTTGCATGTTGCGTTTATATTTTTGTTCAGTGTACAAACACCAGAGAACACGCAGAAAGATAGTAAATTCATGTTTTGTACTGCGCAAGGAGGTTCCTCGCCATTATAGCTGCCGCACATGAACATTTCCCAGCATCTTTGCCAGAAGTCGTCGTTTCTACGCGATGAAGTAGATGACAGCGCATCACACAACGCGACCAAAACAAAGATCAACACCAGGCATCACTGCTTTGCTTTATCTTGGCCAGGTCGCAGTTGTAAATGAGAACTTGTTCTCAACTGGCTTACCTGGTTAAATAAAGGTGAAATAAAAAAATTTAAATGTAATAAAAATGTCTCACTGAATACAAAATATGTTCTTTAGTGTTTGTAGAACCATCTGTAACTGGATATTGACATTTATAAGATAACTGTTCTCCAGAATCGAGAACGAAGAGAGTATCGCCAATACCAGGTTAGTTGTCAACGTTTTCCATTAGCCAAGCAGTAACCTCTCGTATGGTAGCATTCACATTTTGGCGTTTTTAACAGCAGCCAACGTTGCAGCAGAGTGGAGCTGTGTGCAGATACTGTGTGAGTGCATAGCTTTGCGTCGCGCTCATTATCTGTGGTTGATCCTGCTGCTTGTGGCAACGTCATATCGATGAGTCTCAGTTTAAGTTTTTTAATACAAACAAGATGTACAATACAAAAACACTACATAATTCAAGGTTCCCTGATCATTTCAAAAAACCTTTTTTTTGCTGAGAAAGATAAGTCATCTTAGAAAAATATGGTCAAGAAAACAGACCTATAGCATATTGTATCTTTCATTACCTACAAAACACTGACATCGCATACACACTACAACATACACATTGAAAATAACACTCATATCTAAACGTACAACCCTGCACCCAGTGCTCCCACCACCTGCACGTCTCTGTCTCTGTCTATAATCCGTGGTGGCTGGTGCTGATGATGTCCATGAAGGTGGCTTCTATCCGGTAGCAGAGCTGGACATCCGGGTCGGCGCCACCCAGTTCCTCTGCTGCCCTCTGGGGAAGGCTCAGCTTGGACTGGTCCCTTCCTGGTATCAACACCTCCTGGGGCTTCTCCTTCAGATACTGCAGCCCTGAGGGAGGGAGGGAAGGAGAAAGGGGGAAGGAGAAAGGGGTACAGGAGAGAGAGGAGGGATGGTTAGACTATACTGCTATTGATACACCTTTATAAATGCTCATATCTTGTTCAGTGTTTGGGTCAACTTCGATTCAATTCCTGGCAGTTGAATAGGACATACAGTAAGGTGTCTCATTAGAAGTGCGCAATTCAATTCCTGAATGGACTGAAATTGAGGTGGAATTGACCACATCTCCAATGCAGTTACACTAATGAGTAAATCTATACAAGTGTTCCAAACTATCAATTCAGGTCATGGTCTTTTCCTATAATTAGTTCCAACACTACTGAAAGAAGACATGCTATGGAAACATGGCAACTTGAGTGGAACATTGCAACTAGAATGAGTTCTCTAGTATATTCCAAGGCACACAAAAACACTTATTTCATCACACTAACCCTGATTTTAAAAAAGGCTGATGGCCAAGGGCCAGGCCGCATTGGTTTTATCAATAAATCATTTTTATCAACTTCCACTGCCCTCCAAGACTTTCCTATTCACTTCAGTTTCCTCCTCAATTCATGCACCTTGGTTAGAGAGCGAGTTGCGGCAGTGTTCCCCTTCCCTTTCAACACACACAGACTTACTGGTGATGAGCGGGTCGATGTCCCTGGTCTTGGTGGACACGTCGGAGGCACAGACCTGTCCCACCTGCACCAGCAGGGTCGCCACGTCCTCGTAGAGCGGAGGGAAGGCCTGGCAGAACGCCACCAGGCACGGCAGGGTAGGCATGAAGAAGGAGAAACGCTTGGCACGGGTCAGCACTGAGGGGGAGGGGGAGAGAGAAACATATGAACATCATGTACACCATGAACAGCAAGGAGGCTAGTACAAGCTGTACCTAGACCTAACAGGGGGAAAAGGCTGTTATGAGTGATGACATGCTGCACTAACAGAGACCCACCAGGAGATGGCACTAACATATCGAAGTTAAATCGAAGTTGTACTCCCTCCCAGAGTACAGAGCGAAGGAGACACCGCCAGTAGGACATGATGTAGTAAAGGGAGGAAAAAGAGGGCCACCAATGACAGGGTAGAGAGATGGGGGAGGTAGAGAGGGATGGACAGAGGGAGAGGTATGGATGGATAAAGCGAGAGAAAACTGACCTGTGAGCAGCGTGGCCATGACGCTGACGGCCAGGCGGGCCACGCTGAGGGACTTGGGCAGGGCGTACTGGGTACACAGGTGGGACAGCAGCTGGATGGCAAAGATCTGTAGAGGGAGACGAGAACCATAGTTAATGCCAGTACTTTCCGTCCAGAGAGACAGGTTTGATTAGAAATGTTGCTTAAACAGGCCTGGAAACGAATTGGTGTAAAACACTGACAAAGGCAGAGGGCTAATGTAGCTCAGGTTTGTGGGCTTGGATGCCAGACGAGGACGGAGGGGGGCTCACCTGTTTCTCCAGCTGGGGCTGGGCCAGCAGCTCTGGGATGAAGTCCAGGCAGATATGGATGGAGGGGATGCCAGCCACAGTCAGTGGAAGCAGAGCTTGGGGGTAACCCTGAGATAGAGAGAAAGTGAGAGAAAATGAGAGAAGAAAGGAGACAGAATGGAATGAAAGTAAAAAGAGGAGTGAAACACACAGGGTAAGTAGTAGCTTTGACTGAGCTTCTGTCTTGTGATGTAAACACACAGGGTAGCTAGCCGCAGCAGCAGCTTGTGTGCACAGCATGGATCCAAGTAGGCAGGATTACTGCCACAGAGAGGCAGGATTGTGTTGATGAAGTGAAACATATGGCAGCTTCCTACTACTGGGACTTCTGCAGTCATTCAGGCTGCAGGACATTCATTCCCCTCTCACGACTCATGCACTGATCACTGACAACAGCACTTCTGTGGCACACTTATGACGTTATAGTAGACGGGGAGGACACATTCATAATCTCAGCCTGTAGACGCCATTTTGTTATGTTGTTTGTTATGACTAAATGCTGCCATGACGTGATTATATCTACATGCCACTTTCAGACCTTGGAGCCTTATCAACAAAGGGGCTAGGGGTCCGTTTGGAATTTGGCAAGAACATCTCTTCTACGTAGTAGAACAGTGTTTACCTGGAAGTGCACCAGTTTGGCGATGTTGGGGTCAGCGATGAACATCTGATGCAGCAGACAGCAGATGAGACACTGCACCTCCCTCAGGTCACTGAGTAACCCCCCTTCCGGCTCGCCTTGCCCCTCCGCTCTCCTGGACCCCTCTTCCTGTTTGATGGACCCGGGCGCGGCCCTCATGCTCTGGAGCAGGCTCTCAGCGTCGCCCACAGCCCCTAGGGGCCCCGTCTGCACCTCGGAGGTGGGCAGACACACCTCCAGCAGGATCTGGACTGCAGCACTGTCCTGGAGGCAGAGAGAAGCACAAGACAGACACGTCATGTGGGATTCTATTCTACCTACAACTGAAATGGCTGACATACTATCCACTCTGTGTGTGTGTGTACACGTTTTACTATACTTGTGAGTACCAGAAGTCCTCACAAGAATAGTAAACCAACTAAAATTCAGAGAAGTGAGAACATTTTGCCGGTCCTCACTTGTAAAAAGGCTATTTTTAGGGTAAGGATTATAATTAGGGTTAGGTTTAGAGTTAGGGAAAATAGGATTTTGAATGGGAATCCATTGTTGTATTTATGAGTGGGTGTCTCTCCCTCTGAGTTACCTGAGCGGCCAGCAGTGCGTTCTTCAGCTCCTCTCTGGTGACCTCTGGGGTGTCTGGCTGTCCAGCCTGTCCCAGGCCCAGGTTAGAGATGGTCTGGCTCTGCCGGTCAAAGTCCGCTGTCTCCTTCAGGTGGGAGTTGAGGTAGGCCTTGGAGGCCAGCAGGTAGCCATTCAGCATGTGGAGGACAATGTCCATCAGAGGGGGACACCTGAGGAGGGGACACAAAGATATGTTATTTACTCACATAATGACGTAGGCTTCATTGTGTTTAAACAGGAAATACGTTTGACAAATTCCAAGTGTACAACTGCAAAATAATATATTGGGATTAAAATATCTTGAGCACTTCTCCAGCCCATATTTGATCAAAATGTCTTATCAAATCACATTTTATTTGTCACATGCGGCGAATACAACAGATGTAGACAGTGAAATGCTTACTTACAAGACCTTAACCAACAATGCAGTTTTAAGAAAAATACACCACCAGTTAAAAGTTTGGACACACCTACTCATTTATTTTTACATTGTAGAATAATAGTGAAGACTTCAAAACTATGAAATAACACATGGAATGATGTAGTAACCCAAAAAGTGTTAAACAAATCAAAATATACTTTATATTTGAGATTCTTCAAATAGCCACCCTTTGCCTTGATGACAGCTTTGCACACTCTTGGCATTCTCTCAACTAGCTTCATGAGGTAGTCACCTGGAATGCATTTCATTTAACAGGTGTGCCTTCTTAAAAGTTAATTTGTGGAATTTCTTTCCTTCTTAATGCATTTGAGCCAATCAGTTGTGTTGTGACAAGGTAGGGGGGGTATACAGAAGATAGCCCTACTTGGTAAAAGACCAAGTCCATATTATGGCAAGAACAGCTCAAATAAGCAAAGAGAAACAACAAGGTCAGTCAATACGGAGCATTTCAAGAACTTTGAACGTTTCTTCAAGTGCAGTCGCAAAAACCATCAAGCGCTATGATGAAACTGGCTCTCATGAGGACCGCCACAGGAAAGGAAGACCCAGAGTTACCTCTGCTGCAGAGGACAAGTTCATTAGCGTTACCAGCCTCAGAAATTGCAGCCCAAATAAATGGATTCACAGAGTTGAAGTAACAGACACATCTCAACATTAACTGTTCAGAGGAGACTGTGTGAATCAGGCCTCCATGGTTGAATTGCTGCAAAGAAACCACTACTAAAAGGACACCAATAAAAAGAAGAGACTTGCTTGGGCCAAGAAACACGAGCAACGGACATTAGACCGGTGGAAATGTGTCCTTTGGTCTGGAGTCCAAATTGGAGATCTTTGGTTCCAACCGCCGTGTCTTTGTGAGACGCGGTGTGGGTGAACGGATGATCTCTGCATGTGTAGTTCCCACCGTAAAGCATGGAGGAGGTGGTGTTATGGTGTGGGGGTGCTTTGCTGGTCACACTGTGTGATGTATTTAGAATTCAAGGCACACTTAACCAGCATGGCTACCACAGCATTCTGCAGTGATACGCCATCCCATCTGGTTTGGGCTGAGTGGGACTTTCATTTGTTTTTCAACTGGACAATGACCCAACACACCTCCAGGCGGTGTAAGGGCTATTTTACCACGAAGGAGAGTGATGGAGTGCAGCATCCGATGACCTCGCCTCAACAATCCCTCGACCTCAACCCAATTGAGATGGTTTGGGATGAGTCGGACCGCAGAGTGAAGGAAAAGCAGCCAACAAGTGCTCAGCATATGTGGGAACTCCTTCAAAACTGTTGGAAAAGCATTCCAGGTGAAGCTGGTTGAGAGAATGCCAAGAGTGTGCAAAGCTGTCATCAAGGCAAAGGGTGGCTATTTGAAGAATCTCAAATATAAAATACATTTTGATTTGTTTAACACTTTTTTGGTTACTACATGATTCCATATGTGTTATTTCATAGTTTTGATGTCTTCACTATTATTCTACAATGTAGAAAATAGTAAAAATAAAGAAAAACCCTGGAAAGAGTAGGTGTGTCCAAACTTTTGACTGGTACTGTAAGTGTTTAGTAAAAAAAAGATAAGAAAAAAATGAAAAACAATAATTAAAGAGCAGCAGTAAAATAACAGTAGCGAGGCTAAATACAGGGTGTACCGGTACAGAGTCAATGTAGAGTTAAAGTGACTATGCATAGATAATAAACAGAGTACCAGCAGCGTAAAATAGGGGGTGGGGGGGGGCACAATGCAAATAGACAATTTTTAGGGCCTTCCTCTGACACCATCTGGTATAGAGGTCCTGGATGGCAGGAAGCTTGGCCCAAGTGACGTACTGGGCCGTACGCACTACCCTCTGTATTGCCTTGCGGTCGGAGACCGAGCAGTTGCCATACCAGGCAGTGATGCATCCATTCAGGATGCTATCGATGGTGCAGCTGTACAACATTTTGAGGATCTGAGGACCCATGGCAAATTTTTTCAGTCTCTTGAGGAGGGAATAGGCTTTGTCGTGCTTTCTTCATGACTGTCTTGGTGTGTTTGGACCATGATAGTTTGTTGGTGATGTGGACACCAAGGAACTTGAAGCTTTCAACCTGCTCCACTACAGCCCCGTCGATGAGAATGGGGGCGTGCTCGGTCATCTTTTTTCCCCCTGTATTCCACAATCATCTCCTTTGTCTTGATCACGTTGAGGGTGAGGTTGTTATCCTGGCACCACACGGCCAGGTCTCTGACCTCCTCCCTATAGGTTGTCTCATCGTTGTCGATGATCAGGCCTACCACTGTTGTGTTGTCGGCAAACTTAATGATGGTGTTGGAGACGTGCCTGGCCATGCAGTCATGGATGAACAGGGAGTACAGGAGGGGACTGAGCACGCACCCCTGAGGGGCCCACGTGTTGAGGATCAGCGTGGCAGATGTGTTGTTACCTACCCTTACAGGTGTCTTACACAGTAAACCTGTGTGTCTCTGCACACTGGTGTACTCTGCACATTCCAGCTACAGACAGTTGGCAATCTGTTTTCCTGACCCTTGAAACTTGTTTCAGACCGTAAGCAAAGCAAAAGGTGCAACAGTAAAGATAACCATGTGCTGTAGCCTACCTGTAGACCCTCTGGTCACAGCGCAGCACGATGAGGGGGTCCACCATCAGGTCATTCTGAATATACCTCGGCTGCCTCAGCATCTTTACTGAGGGCTGCAGCGCATTCACCGTCATCACCCACAGCCTGAAGTAACACATGGAGGAAAGAGAGCAGGGCCATGCTCAGTGGGGAGAAAACGTTTTTAGACATAGTGCAACAGTGATGTACTACCTGAACTTGTCCAATAAGAACACACATTTTCCTTTTCTGTTGCGGAACGTTTTGCTACACTGTGGCCTTCTGAACACGACCTAGTCACAAGGTTTCTTTTTAGGGATTATGTTTTTATTACTAGCTATACAGTTGCCTGTTGCAGTAGATCTATTTTGTGATAATCAAATCTATTCAATTGATAAAACCTTTCAGTTTTCCATTGAAAACGCTAATGGCGCATTCAATCCAGGACAAGCTGTCCTTTCAGACAGAGAAGCAGCTACCACCAGTTCTCTTCACCCACAGTCTTGTCTGTGTTGCCTCCTGCAGAGTGTATGACATTAATCAATGGTTCCTGTGAGAGACCGACACTCCAACACCAGCGCTCCCTTCCAGCTTCATCACTCCTTCCTCCCCACAGGCCTCCCGCTGCACAGCACCATTCAATACCACCACAGACGGTTGAAGAGGGGGTGAGGAAAACAACAATCCATTATGCCCCAAACCCTGGAGAGTCCCCTCCCTTTATCCTGCCCTGAGCTGTCAAGTCCTGTCCTCATTACAGAGCACAGAGCAGCTATCCATGCGTGCGGGGATTGATTGGTCCGCCTGCCTGCTCCTGCCGGCTGTAGCTCTGTGCCCCTGGGAACACTGGGGGTCCACCCCCTTATCACCACCAGTGAAGACACAGAAATTGAATTGTAATGAACTGAACATGAACCCCATCCCTGGTCGCACCATCCAGTAAACAAGCACTTCCTCTCTATAATATTGCTCACCTGCGGGGCATGACAGTGTTGAGGACCATCCAGAGCTTGTTGAGGGTCTGGGGGATGCGTCGGGGGACGCTGGGGCCCAGTAGCAGACCCATGCTACTCGTCAGAGCCTCGGAGTAGGGGATCAGGTCTCCAGCTGACAGCAGGGTCAGGTGGTCCAGCATCCTCATAAGTCTGGGACCACTGGAGGGAACCTTCTGGAAGGCTGGGAAACAGACAGAAGGGAGGAGAAGAAAAAGCTTTTAGTGGGAGAGTGGAGTCAGAGGGGCAATCCTGGATTCGAAAAAACTAAAAAAAGTAGACACCCAGCCACTTGTTTTTTGTAAACTGCTGAGTATGGCTGAACGATTGATCGAATTTAGATTATAATTGCGATATTGACATGTGCAATATCCATATCGCAAGAGATCCATATTTTTGCTTTCCCACAGTCCCGCCCCCTGTCACTCACTCAACAGACTCCAAAACAAGAATGATGCTGCTTACTTTGCTTCTTAAAAAATACAACAATGTTTTATTTATTATACTATTAGTTTGTGTATCTTGCCATCTGCAAAATGCTAGTTAGTCTTAGCAAACTGCATGTGCCCAATTTTTTCTTGCGTTAGCTGCTAATGCTAATTGCTAACACTAACTAGCTAGCTAAATGCACTGACAGATAGGGCAAATTTGGCTAACAAACTGTAGCTCTAATATAGTGGTGGTGTAGATCAGCATGTTTGTGCTACAGCATGTTCTGAATCAGAGAGGATTAGCGAAGCATATTCTAAAATCTTTGTCTGAATGTAACAGCTATTCAAATCTAACTAGGGTCCCCTGGGAAAGACTGACCAATTTTTTGGTTTCTGCCCCGTCACAACTCCTACCTGTCTTTTTCATTCGTTGTCATGCCAAACACTGTATTCCAAGTGCACATTGTACCAACCATATAATTAGAATAATTATTATATATGATTTCAACAGTTCATCCAAGTGTTTTGAAAATATCGGAAGTCAAATCGCAAAAGTTAGTGAAAAAAATTTATAATAATTGCGATTACATTTTTTGCCCGTATCATGCAGCCCTACAGCTGAGGGGTGCGGCTGGAGAAATGAAACCTCTAATAACTAATTTAGAAGACCAAAAATAAAATGTACAAATCCCAGACTGCCCCTTTAATACAGTTTATTTAGGGTCGGTTTCCCGGACACAGATCAAACCTAGTCCTTGACTAAAAAGCACTTTCAATGGAGCTTCTCAATGGAGATTTGTAGTCCAGGACTAAACTTACTCTGGGTTTGGGAAACTGTCCCAGAGTGTTTATAGATTGGCTTGATACAATCTAGTCTCCTTTCCTTCCACTCCACTGATCTGAAACCACAGTACATTTTACATTTTTTTAAACATTTTAGTCATTTAGCAGACGCTCTTATCCAGAGCGACTTACAGTTAGTGAGTGCATACATAATTTTGTTATTTTTCATACTGGCCCCCCGTGGGAATCGAACCCACAACCCTGGCGTTGCAAACGCCTGCTCTACCAACTGAGCTACATCCCTGCCAGCCATTCCCTCCCCTACCCTGGACGACGCTGGGCCAATTGTGCGCCGCCCCATGGGTCTCCCGGTCGCGGCCGGCTATGACAGAGCCTGGATTCGAACCAGGATCTCTAGTGGCACAGCTAGCACTGCGATGCAGTGCCTTAGACCACTGCACCACTCGGTACAGCCTGAAGGTGATATAGCAGAGGTAAATCGTGAGGCTGGCTTCCACTTATTTCAAATCAACATAGATGGAGGGAGCAGATGGCAAGGGTAGAAAGGAAAAAGAGCGAGAGAAAGAGAGCGAGGGAGAGTATATGCCTCTCTCTAGTCTCAACTCCTCTCTCTTCTGCTCTGTTCTGCAGCTGAGTCACTTAAAAGGTCAACCTCCCCAACAACAGAGGCTGTTAATATCACCATGACATAAAAGCACTGCTTGCATCCCAGCCTCTACTGAACACCACCAAGCCTCTGTTCTGCTGCAGTGTAGCAGCCCTCTTTGTGTCCACTGTAATCCAGGAGATGGTCGCCTCTGGGCCTTCTCTCTTCCTCTTCCTTTCTAGAAACTGCTACTTGTCTCTGTGGCACACTAGTGAAATTACTTACATAACCAAGAAACAAGCTCCAGGTTACGATTCTAATTTAAAGACTTTTACAAAGAAAATGTATTTTTTGGGGGTGGGGAGAATATTGGATTAAATTTGCGTGTAGATAGATGATTTCCCTCCTAATCAGATGAGATGAGATTAGGTTAGCAGTGCCTTGGAGCTATGCAGCAGTAGTAGGTCTGATTCCCTGACAGAGAAAATATTTGCATCTCAAATGGCACCGTATGCCCTACAAAAGTAGTGTATATATAGGGAATAGGGTGCCATTTGGGATGCACCCATGATGATCTACCAGGGGTCCATCTCTCTATTAGAGGCTAATAGCAGCATGATAATCTGACACTGAAGCCCTTACTGCAGGATTACAGTAAAAACTGTAAATCTCCTTTTCATAACATGACCCTGTGTTCATCCCACTCACTATTACGGAGTCTATAACTACTCTTCTCTGTTGAGTCCGAACTAACCTCCCAAAGCCCAACACTCCACAGGACTCTTTATTGGCCTCTTATAGGGCTTCTTCAACAACTAGCCCCATAAAATCTGATGTAAACTCACCATTCCCAAAACAGTTATTTCCACCCTAATCCTAAACCCCATTCCCCACTTCCTACTAATATGCCATTTTAGCAGACGCTTTTATCCAAAGCGACTTACAGTCATGTGTGCATAAATTATTTTTTTTGTGTATGGGTGGTCCCGGGGATCGAACCCACTACCTTGGCGTTACAAGCGCCGTGCTCTACCAGCTGAGCTACAGAGGACCACCAGGTCCCACTACTCCCAGACACTACTCCACCATTCCCCTCCCCACCCCACTCCCTCAACCTCCCCACCCCAGTCTCACCGTCGTGGAGTTGTGTCTGGGAGTATCTGCAGGTGTTAGAGGTGAGCAGCATCCTCCGGAGCAGAGGCAGGGTTCCTGTCACCTCTTCCTCACACACCCAGTCCTCCACCATACACAGGTGGGGGTAGTTAGTGGCCAGCAGACGCAGCAAGGCTGAGTGGAGGCCTGGGGGGAGGAAAGGTGAGGAATCAAAAGACATATGACATTAAAAAGAGCAAACGCAAAGAACGCTGCCCCTAAAGAAGGCTAATACACTGAAATAAGTTGGTTGAATATTGTTCTCCAAAAAGAATAAGAATGGCTTGCATTAGGTTGATGGTAGCCTACACTAAACACTGGCTACCTGGCAAATGGGTGCCTACCTAAACTTCCTGGAGCACCAAAAGACAAAGTGTAGTAGGTTAGTCAGTAGGCTGACTAGCTGCTTTCATAACATTAACAATTATCTGGTAAAAATATAATACATTACATTTTAATTCACAAATTATACACTTTTGACCCCCTAAATGATCTGGGTGCACTTTGCATATACATATAATCTACATTGATGAGGCTTTAAATATGACAGAATTAAAACAATATATAAATTCAAAGACACTACAATCCCTACTTAGAGATACCCTGTACATTTGTTGTACTTACCCCCCAACTCCTGTTGCAGGCCCTGGGCCTGGGTGATGAGGTATTTGATGGGGATCTGGTCCATGAGTATGGCGGAGTACGACTTGGGCTTCCTCTGCATCAGAGCTGAGGTGAGAGGAGAGATTGATTTGGCCCTGCTGTCTATTTAAAACACCCTGTGTGAGTGCTTCCAGAGTGGGGTGGTTCTTCACTGAAATGGCTTCATTAACACAATGCTGATGCGCATCATCATTCCTGCTTGAAGGGTGCAGCAGCACTTAGATAAACACAACAATTAAGATGGGAGCATATGTATAAACTAACACAGACGTAAATTAGGACTAACGAAGGGTGGGAAGACCTTATCATCCTAGAAATACTGACTCTGCTGAGTCCTTAAGTCCAGTAGGTAACACCTCCCTTGGACATCGTACTTGGCTGGCCATTGATAATAAATGGAGGCCTGAGACAAAGCCAGGAGGATAGAAAGGAATCCCCCATAGCAACACAGTTTCCTAGTAGCTTAACAACAGAGGACAAAGCATTCCTTTTCTCTTGGTTCCCTGACACTCTCTCTCTCTGTCCGTCCCAAAAACAGCATACCTTCTTCGATGGGGGAGAAGACAATGAAAGAGCCTGAGTGGAGGAGAAGAAAAAGCAGCAACAGGGCGGCTAGGAGAGAAGCCAAGGGTGGCTGAATGAATGATGTTCAGGAGTAACATACACTATGGTACATACCCAGGAGGAGATACTGTACAGTAGGAGACATATATCCATATATCCATAAATACCCAGTTGTTTAGTGTTGGACAGGAGAGCCTCCTCATAGGACAGAATATAGTAGAGGATGAGGAGCTGTGTGGTGATGCTGTATCTGGAACGCACCCCTCGACCACCCTCTCCCTGCCAGAGAGAGAGATGGAAAAAGAGAGCGAGCGAGATAGGGGGGAGAGTGGAGGGGGAGACGGATAGAGAGTGAGATAGAGGGGGAGAGAAAGAGGGGAGAGAGAGAAGGGAGAGAAAGACACAAGTAGAGGTCAGGGGCAGGTCACCACAGAGTGTTCTACACTGCAGGGCCAATGGGCTACTAGCGACAAATGGCTCAACGAGCTACTACTGACAAATGGTCCTCTCTCTGACCTTCTACGGCAACCAAGGCGGAATATAAGAACAAAGTGGATGATAGGACATGAATATGGCATTGCTGATGTATGACATAATTAAATATCATGTCAGTGGCTGCAGACAGCCCAACAGACCAGGGAGACTATAATGATATTAAAGGCAATTTACTCCCAATGGCCTCTAAACATAACGAATGGTCAGATTAATTGAAACGGACCAACTATCATTTGACGTGAATATTTTACATGGTGGCTTTGTATCGCTGCTTGCCTTTAAATTTGCACCATCCAGTGAGTGTGTAAAACCTTGTTAATCTCCAAAGCAAGTACAACCTGTTTGAGCAATCTATATTTTACAGCATGCGGAAGGATATATTTATATATTTGGGCTGTTAATTGACCTAGTTTGATCTGTCTGACATGTTTTTCCCTTATTAATTAGCCATTGATGAAAGGGGTTTTGACACCTTGCACTGTCTCCACATTTCACTGCCTTAAAATTAAATCTTAAAAGGGATTCAATTCGATTTTTTCTTCTACCGATCTACACAACCTACTCCACATTTTCAAAGTGACATTTTTTTTATAGAACATTTTCCAAATGAATAAAATAAACACCCCAGGGTTAATACTTGGTGGAAACACCTATGGCAGCCATACTCGATATTCACGTAATAATAAGAAATTCCCTCGACCACGCCCACAAATTGGGGAAAAACAAACATTCTTTCCTATTGACCACCATTGTAAAAAAGAGCCAACTTCGTCATCAATTATACAGAAATAACAAAACACGCCGAAAAGCTGCTGTATTCTTCAATATACATGTAATCATGTTAAAAGTCCCAACCTATGGTTCGCAATGCTCCCATGTAGAGAAATAGAGCCTGTGAGAAGAGCCCTGTGGCTTCAGGCTATTCGGCGTGGGAGAGTGGGAAATGTGGGGACCCAGTGTCCAAGTAGGCTACACATAGCTACAGTGGGGAAAAAAAGTATTTAGTCAGCCACCAATTGTGCAAGTTCTCCCACTTAAAAAGATGAGAGAGGCCTGTAATTTTCATCATAGGTACACGTCAACTATGACAGACAAAATGAGATTTTTTTCTCTCCAGAAAATCACATTGTAGGATTTTTTATGAATTGATTTGCAAATTATGGTGGAAAATAAGTATTTGGTCAATAACAAAAGTTTCTCAATACTTTGTTATATACCCTTTGTTGGCAATGACACAGGTCAAACGTTTTCTGTAAGTCTTCACAAGGTTTTCACACACTGTTGCTGGTATTTTGGCCCATTCCTCCATGCAGATCTCCTCTATAGCAGTGATGTTTTGGGGCTGTCGCTGGGCAACATGGACTTTCAACTCCCTTCAAAGATTTTCTATGGGGTTGAGATCTGGAGACTGGCTAGGCCACTCCAGGACCTTGAAATGCTTCTTACGAAGCCACTCCTTCGTTGCCCGGGCGGTGTGTTTGGGATCATTGTCATGCTGAAAGACCCAGCCACATTTCATCTTCAATGCCCTTGCTGATAGAAGGAGGTTTTTACTCAAAATCTCACGATACATGGCCCCATTCATTCTTTCCTTTACACGGATCAGTCGTCCTGGTCCCTTTGCAGAAAAACAGCCCCAAAGCATGATGTTTCCACCCCCATGCTTCACAGTAGGTATGGTGTTCTTTGGATGCAACTCAGCATTCTTTGTCCTCCAAACACAACGAGTTGAGTTTTTACCAAAAAGTTATATTTTGGTTTCATCTGACCATATGACATTCTCCCAATCCTCTTCTGGATCATCCAAATGCACTCTAGCAAACTTCAGACGGGCCTGGACATGTACTGGCTTAAGCAGGGGAACACGTCTGGCACTGCAGGATTTGAGTCCCTGGCGGCGTAGTGTGTTACTGATGGTAGGCTTTGTTACTTTGGTCCCAGCTCTCTGCAGGTCATTCACTAGGTCCCCCCGTGTGGTTCTGGGATTTTTGCTCACCGTTCTTGTGATAATTTTGACCCCACGGGGTGAGATCTTGCGTGGAGCCCCAGATCGAGGGAGATTGTCAGTGGTCTTGTATGTCTTCCATTTCCTAATAATTGCTCCCACAGTTGATTTCTTCAAACCAAGCTGCTTACCTATTGCAGATTCAGTCTTCCCAGCCTGGTGCAGGTCTACAATTTTGTTTCTGGTGTCCTTTGACAGCTCTTTGGTCTTGGCCATAGTGGAGTTTGGAGTGTGACTCCCCTTCCTCTGCGGAAGCATAGTTCCCGCTCAGCCCAGTCAAAACTGTTCGCTGCTCTGGCACCCCAATGGTGGAACAAGCTCCCTCACGACGCCAGGACAGCGGAGTCACTCACCACCTTCCGGAGACATTTGAAACCCCACCTCTTTAAGGAATACCTGGGATAGGATAAAGTAATCCTTCTACCCCCCCCCCCTCTTAAAAAAATATATATATATATATATATATATATATATATTAATAATAATTGTAAAGTGGTTATCCCACTGGTTATAGGGTGAATGCACCAATTTGTAAGTCGCTCTGGATAAGAGCGTCTGCTAAATGACGTAAATGTAATGTAAATGAAGAAGTTACAGGTCTGTGAGAGCCAGAAATCTTGCTTGTTTGTAGGTGACCAAATACTTATTTTCCACCATAATTTGCAAATAAATTCATTAAAAATCCTACAATGTGATTTTCTGGATTTTTTCCCCTCAATTTGTCTGTCATAGTTGACGTGTACCTATGATGAAAATTACAGGCCTCTCTCATCTTTTTAAGTGGGAGAACTTGCACAATTGGTGGCTGACTAAATACTTTTTTTCCCCACTGTATGTGTGTGGAAAACATTTCATCACAGGTAAGACATTTAACTTGTTCAGTATAGTCTGTTTGACTCCACTCACTACTTGTAGCTGTATAGTCCGTTTGTGTTGTTGGTATTGGCTAGCTGTTCCGGTCGGTAGCTAGCTAGCACTCATGCATGCATGAGGGAAGGCCTACAATATTACATTTTTCTAAGTAGTGAGAATGCTCGGGTAAAGTTATTTTTAGACATGCTGTACTTTTCTTAAATGTAGTTTTGTAATAGACTAAAACAAGCAGACAACTAATTGTGTTTGAAAAAGGTCAAGTATTTGCTGTGAGCCAATGGGGTAACCTAGGTAACCACAGGTTGTTTTCCCCACAGGCGGGAGGGGCCGCAACATTCCATCTAATACCGACTGGGACTATTACAGCTGTGAATTATTTTAAATAAGATTGTAGCAACCTTGCGCAACATAAATCCATTGTTTTTGTAAAAATTGCTCAAGCTCAGTAATTTGGTTGGGAATCATTGATGGACAGCAACATTCAAACCTTGTCTCTGATTTTCAAGCAGATTTACGTAAGGACTGCGACTGGACCATTCAGGAGCATTGAACACCTCTTGGGAAGACATTCTGATGTGTCTTTGCCATTAAAATGTATTGTAATTGTGTCGCTGAAAAATAAAACTATCCCAAGGTTAGGTTTACAGGAGACTACAGTGGGTTTTCCTCTAACTTTTTACCTGGGCTTTGCTACTTTCATATTTATTTGGATCCTAACAAACTCCCCAGTCCCTGCTAGTGACGAGCATACCCATAACATGATGCTGCCACCACAATACTTGAAAATTAAGAGGATCAACAACAATGCATTCACTCCACATTATTGGCCTGTATGACTAAATGAAAAGAATGAAGCCTGTGTTAAAAGAATCCACTCTAAATGCTTAACATTTACATTTTAGTCATTTAGCAGACGCTCTTATCCAGAGCGACGTAGAGTTAGTGAGTGCATACATTTTCATACTGGCCCCCATGGGAAACGAACCCACAACCCTGGCGTTGCAAGTGCTATGCTCTACCAACTGAGTTACAGGGGACTAAATCTATTCTGTTGGCAAAAAGGCTGTTAAGTAATACTGCACGACAAAGAAATACACTTTTAAAAACTACAGGTTTGGGTGAAAACCCTATTTATGTTCAAGTATTGTTGTGGCAGCATCATGTTATGGGTATTCTTGTCACTGGCAGGGACTGGGGAGTTTGTCAGGATCAAAATAAATATGAAAGGAGCAAAGGGTAGGTAAAAAAGTGAGAGGAAAACCCACCCCAGTCTTATGAAAACCTTACCACCACCCCCCCGTGTATGTGTGTGTGCGTGTTTAATAACCCATTCACCACTGCAGTGGAGCCTTGGTAGATGGTGAGGATCTCCTGCTCAGTGATTGGCTGGTTGGTGGCCTCAGGGTTGGCCTTGGAGGCCGGAGTGAGGATGGAGTTGATGTACACGTCGATGAGGGGCAGCAGCTGGGTGTGGAGCGGGGTGGATGTCTCACACAGCTGCCTGTAGATCCAGTCCTATAGGAGACAACATGGAATACAACAGCATTAATGTGTATATTGATATGTATTTGTTGTATAGACTATTGTACCAAAAGACTAGCACCAGTAAACAGTTTAAAACTATTTATCAGGTGTAAGTGCTCTTTCCCATATCCCATAGTGGAATTCACCATGCTGCTCACAAAAGCCACGAACATCATTCATTGGAAGTAACCAGTAGATGGAGCCATGAATGAACAGAAAAGGCATGAGGCTAATAACAGAACCACAGACTGGAGAGTGGAGAATGGCCTACCTTGATGGAGACCTTGTGCTTGGTAAAGGCTCTGCTGCGGAGCAGCTGGTAGATACAGTGGATGGGCAGGAAGCCTGTGATGTTGGCACTCAGGTTGTTGGTAACCGCCACCCTCACAGCGTGGGCAGTGACCACCTGGACAAAAATCAATACAATTTCAATATACCTGGCCAATACTATGGATGGAGGATCAAATCAGTCCAAATAAAAAAAATCTAATAATGAAACATGTTGAAAAGTTGAAATACTTAAATCATTAAATTACTGAAATGTTGAAATAATATGGCACTGTATAGCAAATAAACAACATGTAAATCATAAAGACATATGTTATCTAAAAAGATTAGGCTAACTGTGGACAAATGGTATATGTGGCTGTGTGTATGAAGTACCTGCTCAGTGAAGATCTCCTGGGTAAAGATAGTCTTCATTTTGCTCAGAGAGCTGGGCTTAATTGCAATCTGCAGTGAAGAAAGGGTGGCATTTACCAAGAGATCAGTTTAGACTGGTATAATTTACAGAAGGATCAGTTAGACTGGTATCAACCAACAGAGTTGCTTTTACTGCAGCCAGTACCTAGTGAAAACATCCTGAGGGCAATGAATGAACCTGGCCGTTAATAATTCCACTCTATTCATATTGGATAACAGAAATTCTACATGACAAAAGCAGAATAGATACAGTGCATAGACAGCCTAGGGTGAGAATAAAATTCAATACAACCAAATTACATTGCACCCTCTTTCTCTGAGAAATGAAGTGACAGCAAAAATAACTGAACACAATAGTCAGTGTATTGGCAGGCAGCCGTCGCTGTTTGTAGGCTTCTTGCATAGCTGAAATGGAGGAAGTATAACAGCTAGCCACTCTCCCTCTCAGACTGGACTATCGATCCCTCCACCTCCATCTGCCCTACCACCCTCCCACCTTCTCTCTCTCCATCCCTACCTCCACCTTACCTTCATCCCCAAAGTGGAGCAGACCAGCTCGATGATGGCGCTGAGCTGGTTGCTATGGAAATACATGGCAACCAGTAATAGCATCTCTCCGAAGGAAGCGGCGACCCCTGCAGCACTGTACACACACAGAGCGAGAGAGAGAGAAAGAGGGGGGCAGGAGAGACAGAGCAGAGAGATTTAAACCGGGAGCTTACAATGCATCTTAGAGGACAGCGCTTTAATAAAATGATTATGCCCAGTTATATTAGACACCCCCTCCTCCGGCCTAGTGTCCCCTCCACGGCGCCGGCCAACACTCATTTACCACCCCAGAGGGAGAGTTGGGCTGCTGCAGTGATAACTCATGGTTCAATGAAGGGCTTATTAAATTTTTAAAAGCCTGTCGGGGCCTCCCGGGTTTGTTCCCCCTTCCAGCCCAACTCGCCCCCTCATCCATCACCACCCAACCTGCCTCACGTCCCTGCACTGTTTGTTTTGAGACGAGCTCTGTCTGGCCTCAGCCTTTCTCCTACCAGAGAAAAACAGGGAACTCTGACTGGAACATGAAAAAGAACACTCAGGGCACTTTTTTGTCAGGCATTGTTAAATTGAGCCAGTTTAACTGGAAGACAATCACTGAATGTCGAGAGATACGCATGACTCATCTGTCGTCATGACCATTTTGAAGGTTTGCTAATAAAATGCCCATAAAGTGTGAAATGATTGCACCAGTGAAGCGCAATCAAGGAAAGCTAAAGTATTTGAAAGAAAACACATACTGTTTGAACCCAGGTCTGATAATGTCTATCATCACATAAGGACCAGGCCACCATCCTCACCTCTCAAAGTACTCCTCCTCTTTGATCATCCAGCTGAGCCACATCACCATCAGCTGCTCCTGCTCCGGGGTGCTGCAGGAGGGACACAGGATCACACAGGCAACACAATATCACACAACACCGTCACATAGCCACAGATGCCACTCAGTACAACGGCAGGAAACATTCCAGAGAAGCCACCTGTTTAATCTGGCTCTGTTAACCCAGTGAGAATCTTTATGCCATCTGCTTGGTAGTAGATACAAAGACTACAGTTAGTCTTTCACTGTCACATCGACACATTAGAGCAGAGCTGTGAATACTTTGTATTGTTTTTGTTTGTGTGTTTTGTACTAGCAGGGCACGACATTAACACTTGTCCTCTTGTCCAGGACAAGCATAAAAAAAGTCAGACAAGAATAATATACAGTGAGGGAAAAAAGTATTTGATCCCCTGCTGATTTTGTACGTTTGCCCAGTGACAAAGACATGATCAGTCTATAATTTTAATGGTAGGTTTATTTGAACAGTGAGAGACAGAATAACAACAACAAAAATCAAGAAAAACGCATGTCAAAAATGTTATAAATTGATTTGCATTTTAATGAGGGAAATAAGTATTTGACCCCTCTGCAAAACATGACTTAGTACTTGGTGGCAAAACCCTTGTTGGCAATCACAGAGGTCAGACGTTTCTTGTAGTTGGCCACCAGGTTTGAACACATCTCAGGAGGGATTTTGTCCCACTCCTCTTTGCAGATCTTTTCCAAGTCATTAAGGTTTCGAGGCTGACATTTGGCAACTCGAACCTTCAGCTCCCTCCACAGATTTTCTATGGGATTAAGGTCTGGAGACTGGCTAGGCCACTCCAGGACCTTAATGTGCTTCTTCTTGAGCCACTCCTTTGTTACCTTGGCTGTGTGTTTTGGGTCATTGCCATGTTGGAATACCCATCCATGACCCAGGTTCTCACCCAAGATTTGACGGTACATGGCCCCGTCCATTATCCCTTTGATGCGGTGAAGTTGTCCTGTCCCCTTAGCAGAAAAACACCCCCAAAGCATAATGTTTCCACCTCCATGTTTGACGGTGGGGATGGTGTTCTTGGGGTCATAGGCAGCATTCCTCCTCCTCCAAACATGGCGAGTTGAGTTGATGCCAAAGAGCTCGATTTTGGTCTCATCTGACCACAACACTTTCACCCAGTTCTCATCTGAATCATTCAGATGTTCATTGGCAAACTTCAGACGGGCCTGTATATGTGCTTTCTTGAGCAGGGGGACCTTGCGGGTGCTGCAGGATTTCAGTCCTTCACGGCGTAGTGTGTTACCAATTGTTTTCTTGGTGACTATGGTCCCAGCTGCCTTGAGATCATTGACAAGATCCTCCCGTGTAGTTCTGGGCTGATTCCTCACCATTCTCATGATCATTGCAACTCCACGAGGTGAGATCTTGCATGGAGCCCCAGGCCGAGGGAGATTGACAGGTCTTTTGTGTTTCTTCCATTTGCGAATAATCGCACCAACTGTTGTCACCTTCTCACCAAGCTGCTTGGCGATGTTCTTGTAGCCCATTCCAGCCTTGTGTAGGTCTACAATCTTGTCCCTGACATCCTTGGATAGCTCTTTGGTCTTGGCCATGGTGGAGAGTTTGGAATCTGATTGATTGATTGCTTCTGTGGACAGGTGTCTTTTATACAGGTAACAAGCTGAGATTAGGAGCACTCCCTTTAAGAGTGTGCTCCTAATCTCAGCTCAGTTACCTGTATAAAAGACACCTGGGAGCCAGAAATCTTTCTGATTGAGAGGGGGTCAAATACTTATTTCCCTCATTAAAATGCAAATCAATTTATAACATTTTTGACATGCGTTTTTCTGGATTATTTTGTTGTTATTCTGTCTCTCACTGTTCAAATAAACCTACCATTAAAATTATAGACTGATCATTTCTTTGTCAGTGGGCAAACATACAAAATCAGCAGGGGATCAAATACTTTTTTCCCTCACTGTAGATTTAAGTTGTTAAATCACACAAATCACAATATCAAAACAATTACTCAGATCAGAACTGGACCAGAGGCCAACATTGGAATAATATTCAAATCTACTTTTCATGTACATAAATAAAAAAGCCTATGTGCATATTGGCTACAGCCTCTCATGTCCAAACCAATGTTGACATGAGAGATGCGCCAGAAAATGTAGCCAAACTATAATGACTTTTAATTATATAAATATAGGCTGAACGCCAGTCATGTTTGACAAATATAATGAAGGATAATTAACATCTAAAGGCTTGATTCTGTCAACATAGGAGGCACGTTTGTTCAGATCAAATGGCCACAAGACCAGAGAGTGAAGGACCATGACTGTTGCGCACATCACCCACCTTGAATCTGAGAGGGGACGGTCATCATTTTAAAACTATTTAACCATAAACGTAATTGTTTATGCCATTTTATGAAGCATGTCTTACCTTGTTTCAAAGTAGCCTAGCCTAGCCAAAATACAACCATAGAAATGTTAAGGGAATTATTTTATAAACAATTAATATGCCATTGAAACCAGCATTTTTCTCATGTTCTATTGGTTTTCAAATCAACTTAATTTTATTGTCCAGCAGCCAAAGGCATAATCCTAGTCATATTAGTGACCCATGCTAGTTGATACATCTTTAGGTCTCCCCTCATTCTTTTAATTTCTAACCATTCGCTCGTGCAATGCGCTTTTGAGAATGGTGTTTTCCCGCTAATTGCATTTTTGGAACATTCGCACGTACCCTACAGCCATGTGCACATTGTTGAGCTTATAATATGAAGAAATTAAAGTTGATCAATATTTTAAGCTAAACGGTCTGATTTGTTGCATCACCTCATTGATTTAAAAAAATACAATTGCGTGCAGTGGTTGTATGAATTTTGGATCCCTAGAGGGAATTATTTTTAAAGACATAAAAAGTATTTGGTTGTAATTGTAGCCTAATGTTGTAATATTCTATAGGCTAACAGGGTGGCCAACTATCCTCCAGGAGAGCCTTTAAAGGGGAGTGTTGTATTTTGAGACAGGCTTGAATATGCAAAGAAGCCAATAGGCAGAGTGTAGCCTACATTTCTGTCTGATTCTCTATGGTAAAAAAAAAGATAGCAATGCATTTTAAAATTGTCTTACAGACCATTTAAATGTTTTGGGGACAAGTATTACATTTTTATTTTGGACAAGTAAAAAAAACAACAGTCCTTCTTGTCCAAAGGACAAGTAAAAAAAAAACAGTCCTTCTTGTCCAAAGGACAAGTAAAAACAACAACAGTCCTTCTTGTCCAAAGGACAAGTTTTAAAACAGTCCTTCTTGTCCAAAGGACAAGTGGCTAAAAAATGTCAAGCCCTGACTAGTATTGCCATTTCTTCCCAACCATTGAATGTGTTGAATGTGTCAGTATCATTCTGTCTTGACGTGTGTATTTTTATGCAAAATTAATATAAAGATGTTGCTCTTGTGGTCCTACCTGACGAGTGTGGGGAAGGCCAGTAGTTTACAGAAGGACAGAGAGACAAATCGAACCCCAGCTGGAGTGGCCGGGGGTCGACTGGTCATGAGTTGAAGGAGCTGCTCTGCCTCCTCATCAGTGGGCCTGTCAACGGGGGAAAGACACACAAATTACTTCAAATGTCACAAACACACAAAATTACAAAAGACACAATCAGATACACCATCTTCCAAAGGTTAATTACATCCTTCAAAAAAACACACCCAGGGTACAAACTCCCCCATCACTACACCCTTATGAAAATAATTCATGAAACTTTAAAACAGAGGAACTATCAGAGACCATCAGTGCTACCCCTACTGATCTCCACTCCCTCTCCTCCTCCTTGGTGTCACCTACCTGAGTCCTGCGATGCCCATGAGGGCACAGTAGAGTCTGAGCAGGGCGGAAGCCTTCACCACATGCTCCTCCCGGAGACCAGAGTACCCAGAGCTGCTCTCTGCATCTTCCACACTGTCATTGGGCTCGTGGGTGCTGCGCGACCGGGGCAAGATGGCCACCAGCTCCAACAACAGCTGCCTACGCATCTGCCACAGCACTGAACTGCTCTCACGCTTCCTCTGAGGGAGGGAGGGAAGAGAGAGAGTGCGAGGGTTGAGAGTTTTGTAAGAGAGTATAAGTCACTTTCAAGGTATCAGTGAGAGCTGTGTGTGTGTTTGAGGAGCAGAATGTATATTTGTATAGCTCAAATATGTATGCCACTGAATCTCACTGTAGGCAGTGGTCTGTGTTTCTCACCTGTTGTCCATTGCGTATGAACATGCTGAACCAGGTGCGTACTTTCCCATTTGTGCCCAGCAGCAGCCCACTGACGTAGGACACCAGGGGGCTGACCGCATCATCGGCCGTGTCAGGCTTATAGTCCAGGGTCAGGGCCACACCCAGACCTGGCAGGTGACACTCCTCCACCTGGGGAGGACACACATACAGTGGACAGGACAGCATGACAGTTTTCATCAGTGCAGCAAACAGTAGTGGCATTTGCACAGCTCAACGGTTTAAGAGCTGAGCTGTACTGTGCTGGCCTGGTTATAAATCCACCCTAGTTGCTGGAACGGTGCTGGAAAGGACAAATGGTTCACATCAGCACGATAGTTTGAAAAAGGCACAAGAGAGATTGACTCACCACCATGGCTCTGATGTTGAGGGCCTGGGAGGGGTTCATCTGACACAGCTGTCTCAGGGCCTCTGTCCTGCGTCTCCCCCCCATGCTCTCCTCATCCTGACGCTCCCCGTTCTTTATCAGGCCCCTGCACACTGAACACACCACAGATATCAGTTACATGTTATGTGGAGAAGGTTATTATTTTCTGAGGATATGAAACATTTTCTTATCGAAATACAGCTGTATGAAATCTGTACAAATAACAGTTATGGAATAATGGGATTTGATTGAGGAAATTTGATTAGATAATACATTTTCTAACATTTGTTGTTATTTATTTGGCAGAATTGGCACTTATTTGGTACTTGAATGTTGCAATAATAACAGAGGATATCAAAGATGCATAAAAACAAGAAATTGTTCCATGTTTTTAACCTTCTCTCAAGGATCTGTAACAATTGTCCTTTGTCCCGCCAGAGCATTTTCTCTGTCTGCTTGCTTCACCTTCAATGTCTGTAGCAGTGCATTATGTCATAGTAGACGGACTGCTTACGGAAATCCAATGAAGCATGGAATCATTACACATTTACAGTTGAAGTCAGAAGTTTTCATACACTTAGGTTGGAGTCGGTTAGGACATCTACTCTGTGCATGACACAAGTAATTTTTCCAACAATTGTTTACAGACAGATTATTTCATTTATAACTCACTGTATCACAATTCCAGTGGGTCAGAAGTTTTTATTTATTTATTTGATGACTATTATTTTTAATTCCTTAGAGAGTGTCTGCCTTTAAAAAGCAACAAATCCCTTTGTGGCATCGATATGAGTCAGAAACAGTTATTCTAGTGTCAAATTTTACTACAAAGTGTAAATAGGGTAATTTTGGTCATAAAGTCAGTCTTGTCTAAAACAGAGTTTGGAACATCCGTGCATCACAATGGGTAAATGAAGGTTGGGTTTTGATTTGACGATGTCCGTTTGCCCACTAACATGGGGTGAACAGCTACGTTGATTGCCCTCTATCCAATAGCATAGACATTGAGACAGACCTGCCAAGCAGCCCAACTTTGTTTACATAAGACAACACGTCGAACATTATTTTACTTGAGAAATACAGCACCAAACACCTTAGATGTAAAATTGCGCAACTAAAACATCCTCGGCAAAAACGTCTAAATTAATTAGTTATCTTATATTCATTCTGGGGATTTTGAGGAAGTGACATAGGCTTCTGTGACTACAGTGTCTCATGGGGGACAAACATCATTAACCAAACGCGGAATCAGTCAGGAAACACACCAAGACTGATATCTTGTTTTTCTAATGATGAACAGAAAAATACTTGCCAATCTGCATGTTCAGTGGCTCTTTAAAGTCATAATTTAATCTGTACTCAGGCAGTAGCAGCCTGCCAGCCAGACAACAGTGGAGGCTGGTGGGAGGAGCTATAGGAGGATGGGCTCATTGTAATGGCTGGACTGGAATAAACGGAACGGAGTCAAACGTGGTTTACATATGTTTGATATCGTTCCATTGATTCAATTCCAACCATTACAATGAGCCCGTCCTCCTATAGCTCCTCCCACCAGCCTCCGCTGCCAGACAACCATCTAATGTTGTCTCTGTGCTCACCATTGAACGAGTCATACTATTTAGCTAGGCTAGTAGTAGCTAGCTGGCTGACAAAATAATTGTACTAGTTCTTCAAAGTAGATAAGGCATATTTTCAAGACCGCTTATTACCAACTACTTTAACAATCACTCTGGTAGAGCTACCTCACGAACTGTCTCTATCCCTTTCGTCGTGGTGTTGTGTCATTCCTCTTTCATGCGGTCTATTGTCTGTGTGTGTGTGTGTATCTGCCTCTGTCCGTGGCCGGAAAGAACAGACGCAATGGATTATGGTCATTGTAGTTAATTACCACGTTTCTGCGCTGAACTAGGTTGTATATTTGACTAATGAAAACTACATCTTCCAAGCATCCCACATAGTTATTTCTCTCATGAATGATTTGATTTCTCTCGAGAAATGGCGCGTTGAGCTCATCAAAAAAATATAACTAAATGGAATTCAAGTAATTGAACCGACGTCGGTCAATTAGTTGTTTAATAAGCCCCAAAAATGGGCCCTGTGTAGCTCAGTTGGTAGAGCATGGCGCTTGCAACGCCAGGGTTATGGGGGACCAGTATGAAAAAAATAAAATGTATGCACTCACTAACTGTAAGTCGCTCTGGATAAGAGCGTCTGCTAAATTACTAAAATGTTTTTTTTTTTTATGTAAAAATAACTATTTCGGTTAATTGCTCAGCACTAACTGAAACTAATTTAGCTTCCATCTCCCCTACTTACGAAGAATTGCATATGCCATAAAAGACTCAAGGAGATCAAGTTAGTTACCGCTTCATGTTATATGCTAGGCAACGCTATGCCTCACACTTGATGCCTCGAGACAGGGCCCATTTCCCGCCCGTTTCAATGAAAGAGGCCAATTCCAATAACAAGCCATGAGGATTCACTAATGTTCAGCGCTATGTACTGTAACGCTGCCTGCCTGCCGACTGACTGCTTCCTTCTCGCTTGCATCGCTAACGCAAATAAGCTATTGACTCAGGCCTGACCCCCTGGGTGATAAGGAGGCATTGGAGAGGCTGCAAGCGGAGCTAGAACTCCATTTCCTCCTTCATAATGTGTCTCTGAAAGCAGAGAACACACACACTATGGGCCAGTCGCAAGACAATCATATTCATCATCTATATTATAAGGAGAACACATTAATCTAGTCCTACCTCTGGGGCTGAAACATTGTCCAATTACAAGCGGAAATACCGAATTGGGTGAAGAAACGTGGAATAGGCAGCCAATGTCAATAATTATCTGCCTAGAATTACAATGAGATCTGTACGGACACAGATTATTCTATTAGATTAAGTATACTCCACCTATAGACTAGGATCAGCTTGCCAAGCATGTGTGGGCTCCGGGCTCAATAAAACCAGTGAATCAACTAATCCTGTCTTATCATTAGTAGTACAGGCATGGTAAAGCTAAACAATTTGTGCAACATAATGTAACAGTACAAACATAGAATATATATTTATTGTTCACAGACATTATTTTGCATCTTTCACTCTACCTTCATTAAAGCTGTCAGGGACATTGGCAACCAGCAGGCACAAGAACCAGTCACCGTTTCTCACATGTAGCAAAGCCTCTGCCACGTCTATGATGGGCAGCAGGGAGGGCAACTCTGATGGGAGAAAAAAAGACTGCAGACATCAAACTTGGGGGTTCCGTGCAATACCAGGTATTTGATCTGAGAAAAGCTTCAGCTTCCAAATCAAAATCAGAGAAATTGTTGCTTCTCTGAAAATACATCACACACAAATAGGTATGTTTTAGAAAACTGGGTCATTTCCACATAATGAGGTATTTTCTATTGATGTGAGTACCTGCTTGAAGTATACAGAGAACATCTGCAACTTCTTCCAGGTAAACAGGGCTCTCAAATAGCTCAGAGGACTTCAGGAACCATTCCCCATTGGAATCAGACACCTGTAAGACAAAACCCAGCCAAATGAACAACATACAAATACAAAATTTAGTATGATAAACTGGACGCTTGCTAAAGGCAGGGCCAAGTGATTCAGTTGGGAGCTACCCATTGGTGAGCTTCCCCCTTGCCTTGTAAAGTGCTTTGAGGGCCTGGAAAAGCACCATACACATTCAATCAATCAGTTTCCAGTTAAACTACCCCCGTGGGAAGCAGTGAGATGACGGTGTTACCTTGTTCATGATGGCCAGTAGTTCACTGAGCGCCAGCCTGAGTCTCCTGAGAGGGTCACTGTGTTCAAACTCCAGGGTGAGGCCATGCTGCAGCTGAGACACCAAGATGCTCTCTCCATTAGAGCCACCAGCCTTGTGCCTGTCAGAGGGGACACCACCACACCAGAACAATCAGCATCTCCGATCCACTAAGGCCGGGACGATTTCAGTATCGCGATACTAGTATTGCGATACTTGTTCGTATCGTGGCAAGGAAAGAAAACACGAAGCTGATTTAACTTATTTAGGAAAATAGCCCTAATGTTGAAAACAAACATAATTATGTTGTCATCCAGTCACATGTATTTATTTTCCAAGGTAAAGCACACAATATTTTACATACAGCAGGTTTTTAAAGGACCAAAGAGTTTGGTCTACTTAGTGTTTTCAATTTTTGCAATGGAAAAAATATTGAGATACTGGTCCCGGCCCTACCATCCCATCCACACAACATGCTAAACAAACTCTTTACTCTGCTAAACAAAAGGGAGAGACAAAAAATATATTCTCCAAGTTTATTTACAAAAAGCTAAATATGAGGTTAGTCGTATTACTAACCAAAGACATCTACATTTACATTTGAGTCATTTAGCAGACGCTCTTATCCAGAGCGACTTACAGTTAGTGAGTGCATACATTTTATTTTTTTCATACTGGAATCGAACCCACAACCCTGGCGTTGCAAATGTCATGCTCTACCATCCGAGCTACATCCCTGCCGGCCATTCCCTCCCCTACCCTGGACGACGCTGGGCCAATTGTGCGCCGCCTCATGGGTCTCCCGGTCGCGGCCGGCTACGACAGAGCCAATACTGGTCCCGGCCCTACCATCCACACAACATGCTAAACAAACTCTTTACTCTGCTAAACAAAAGGGAGAGACAAAAAATATTTATTTTATTTGGATTCTCCAAGTTTATTTACAAAAAGCTAAATATGAGGTTAATCGTATTACTAACCAAAGACATCTACTCAACCTGTAGGAGTTGTTTACTTGAGTCGAGTGTCCTTGAGTGTAATAACACAGTTAACTAGTGTCTGTCTCTGAGATCATTCAAAAGGTTTTACCTGAGTTGCTGTTCCTTCCTGGCATCCTGCTCCAAAGCATGGAAGTCGACAGACAGGAGGGCCACAATGGAGTTGACAGCCTCCACCCCGGAGAGCAGGCGCAGGATGAGCTTCTTGTCCTGGGCCCAGGACTGGCTCTGGTCGGCTGGGGCACACAGAGCCATCCGAACCAGGCAGGGCAGCAGCAGCCTCAGCTCTGGGTCACTCAGGGCAGCCAGACGCACCACATCCACCTTCTGCATGGCCTCAAAGGCATACGGGCTGACAAACTGCAGCCCTGCACTCTCTGACATCTCTGCTGGTAGTCTGGGACTGGGTCAACACCTTCTCTGCTGGTAGTCTGGGACTGGGTCCACACCTTCTCTGCTGGTAGTCTGGGACTGGGTCCACACCTTCTCTGCTGGTAGTCTGGGACTGGGTCCACACCTTCTCTGCTGGTAGTCTGGGACTGGGTCCACACCTTCTCTGCTGGTAGTCTGGGACTGGGTCCACACCTTCTCTGCTGGTAGTCTGGGACTGGGTCCACACCTTCTCTGCTGGTAGTCTGGGACTGGGTCCACACCTTCTCTGCTGGTAGTCTGGGACTGGGTCCACACCTTCTCTGCTGGTAGTCTGGGACTGGGTCCACACCTTCTCTGCTGGTAGTCTGGGACTGGGTCCACACCTTCTCTGCTGGTAGTCTGGGACTGGGTCCACACCTTCTCTGCTGGTAGTCTGGGACTGGGTCCACACCTTCTCTGCTGGTAGTCTGGGACTGGGTCCACACCTTCTCTGCTGGTAGTCTGGGACTGGGTCCACACCTTCTCTGCTGGTAGTCTGGGACTGGGTCCACACCTTCTCTGCTGGTAGTCTGGGACTGGGTCAACACCTTCTCTGCTGGTAGTCTGGGACTGGGTCAACACCTTCTCTGCTGGTAGTCTGGGACTGGGTCAACACCTTCTCTGCTGGTAGTCTGGGACTGGGTCCACACCTGAGAGACTGGACAGAGTGAGGTTTCTAGTTGATGCTGTCCTGATGCTCCAGCTTAAAGTTTAACTATTTGTAGCTTTGCATTCAATTGACTAGCTTTAGAAGTTTATGTTGCTTTGGATTTGAAAAGCCAGGGAGGCAGCTTCAATGTTAGTGTTTTCCATGAAGTCATGTGCACAAAAATTATTTTGCATCCTTAGTTTATCAGCAAGTTAGCCAGAGAGCTGGTGACTTATTCAGGAACAGGCTGTGCATAAAAGGCATTGCTAACAAGTCTACTACCTAAGATAGCTTTGTGCTAACTTCTTAGCTAGCTACAACATGATCATGAAACACTTCCTGAAGATTTTAAGAGCAGGGAGCTTACCTAGTTAGTTAAACTAGTTCACATTAACATGATTTCACGTTTGGAAAAATAGTAATACTGGGCAGACGTTGATATAACTAGGTAGTAGTTAGCTATCTAGCTACCTTGCGAGTTAGCTCAGTTTGTTACAACTAGATAACAAGCTAGCCTAGTATGCCTGACTGTGGAGTTCTTTAAATCTACATGTTATCATCAATCGATAATAAAACACGTGTCAACCGGTCTAAATTTAACCTTACCTTCTTTAGGGATGTTTCAACGAAGGAATGTAGATTTTAGGCCTTCAGACTTCGTACTCACGTAGCACAACAGCCACTCGTATGCATTCGCTGTATCCGTATTTCTCCTCCTACTAGCTAACCTAGCTAGCTCGCGAACTCTGACAGTCCCATTCTTACGAATCTGTCTGTACAAAGTAATTAAACCTATGTCCAGATAAATATTTAGAATGTAATCGCAATAAATTAATGTACAAAAGCGATTACTTCAACATTACAGGCTATATGAGCAGACTGTTTAGCCAAAACCGCTAGCTAGCAGAGTGCCTGGGAGTAGCTAGCACTAGCACTTCTAGCATTCATTCGGGCGCTCCGCGTGCACTTTTTGTCAGACTGCTGCTCTACCTCCCTGGATGACAGCCAAACAAAATCATGGTTGAATTAAGGAACAATATGAATACGTTTTCTTTCAGCAACTGTTTTACAAATGGCAATATTTTTTCTCTCTCTGATTATTCTACAGGGTGTGAAGGATTTTGTTCCAGTGCAACACTGTCTGGTGCAGGCGCGCACTGATGTTGAATCAGGTTAGAACTGGGCTAGAATAAAACCCTGCACGATCGGGTCTCCAGGACCGGGACACAGTCAGCGCCTTCATCATCCTTCGCGGACTACTATGGGCCTGAATCACAAGTAATTTATCTTGTTGACAGACTATACATTTTTAAAATTCAGATCCTGTAACAATCCCAATTTGGACCATGACTTTAAAAAAGAAAAGTAAAAATAATAAAGTGGCACTAATTTTACACATTGGAATCACATTTTTCTGAGTTCAAATAATATATAGATATATCTGAATACAGGCCTGTCTACACTCAAAAGCAGACCATAGTCCATAGGCCTAGATTTTGACAATAAAACATTTATGTAGCTCAGTTGGTAGAGCATGGCGTTTGCAACGCCAGGGTTGTGGGTTCGATTCCCACGGGGGGCCAGTATGAAAAATAAATAAAAAATAATGTATGCACTCACTAACTGTAAGTCGCTCTGGATAAGAGCGTCTGCTAAAAAAAAACAGACTAAAATGACTTATGCATGAATATGTTGAGGTGTCAGAAGTATGCAAGAGAAGATACATGACATTGGATTTTAGTGAAACTACAGTTTTATTCTGAACAGGCGAAGATACAAGATATCAATCTTCCTCTGTGCACAAA